>NC_135890.1:3672293-4255445 GCF_964194155.1 Cetorhinus maximus
CATCCAGCAAGAGACTCAGCTTGGTTTCGGAGTATCTCATTTTCCAGTGGGAGTTTCGAAAGATGCAGCCTCAGCCTGAGTTACATATTTTGCATGTCTCTCTCTCTGCACAGAATTAAACGGCAGAAAACAGCAGCCTCGGCACTTTCATGACCGAGGGCGCTTTGTCCGCTACACCTGTCCATCGCCTTGGGTTTTGCACGGTTTGATACCGTTCTTGTCCCGGCAGCTGCGGGCTAATAAGGATCCGCAATTCCTTTCACTTACAAATTCAACACGTTTAAATATTCCGTAACTTCCTGATGCGGAGTTTTAGACTGAATCAAAACCAAGATCAGATGCACGAGGTTTTTGTTATATAACCAATTGGTTCCAGGTACCTGAGTACACTTACTCTTGAAATCTTTTATTACTATTTTGTTTGCACTTCAGTCCCACGCTCCTGATCTACGGACACCCGGTGCGGAAGGGGGTCGGGAAGGAGGAGGACCTCCTCGTGAACCTGCTCCTGGGCCTGGCCAAGTTGGCCATCAACAGGTCCAGGCAGCGGGCGATCGAGGGGGGAGTCCCGCCCGATTGTTTGTCCCTCTTCCGCGGCTACGTTCGCGGCCGGATGTCCCTGGAAAGGGAGCACGCGGTGTCTGCCGGCACCATCGAGGCCTTCCGTGCCCGGTGGGCACTGCGGGGACTGGGGTGTTTTGTTGACCCCTTTAATCACATCTTAGTTTGATGTTTGTAAGGTTCCTTTAAAAGTTTTTCCTTGATTTTACAGCTGACCTGACTTAGGGGCTGTGCTTGATTTCTCCCTTATTTTTGTTAATTTAGTTTATTGTTTTGACTCAAAAGAGTTACTCTTGACTGGCTTCTGTAACAATTCCTGAACAGATTTTATAAACCCCTAATGAATAATTTAACCCTTGAATCACTGATTTCAGGTCATCTGAATTCCCAAGAATTCCTTAGTCTCCTAAGAAGATCGGGGTAACTGGGTGATAAATATTTGGTGAACGTTATAAATTAACATGGGCATTTTATTTAATAGTGTTGCTTTCTACCTCAAACCCCAGTCCCTGAGCCTCCACCTTCCCATGGGGAATCCGGAGCGAGGTTACAGCCGCCGCAGTCACATTCGAGGCGTGGAGTTCAGCTGCTTTTCATCATTAACACAAGAGCGACTTGCAGGAGCAAACATTAACATTGCATCCACGTTTTATGGTAATATGTGTGCAATGTGCATGACGATTCTGAGAGTACTACATTAGACTAAATGTTATGCAGCTCACCCAGGCAGGCAGCGTTTCCTTACTACACCGTATTTTGATTGCGGTCTTGGTTTTAACGTTTACCCTAAAGCGGCGTCAAAACAGAATCAGATTTAAACCTAATATCACAGCACATTTTTAAATGAGGAATTTCAGCAATCAGAATTAGATTGGTCTATTCAATCAACTATTTTCTAGCAGAATTCAAAACCAACCGGTATAGCATTAAAATACCTGTTTCACGCCTTTATGATCATGATTTGGGTTTCTACATGAAGTAAATATTTGGCCAACGATGTTCAATAGTGTTTCAAACAAAGCTTAAATTCAAGTCTCATTCGAAATAACTTATTCATTCACAACAGCAAGACCAACATGTATTGCCCATTGCCTCAATAACTTGCTAGGCCATTTCAGAGGGCACTGACTGTGGATCTGGAGTCACATATAGGCCAGATCGGGAAGGGTGGCAGATTGTCTTCCCTAAAGGACATTAGTGAACCACATGGTTTTTTTTTAACAATAAGCTGATAATTGCTTGGCCACCAGAAATGAAAGTAGCTTTTTATTCCAGATTTACTTAATTAATCAAATTTAAATTCCCCAGCTGCTGTGGTGAGATTTGAACTCATGGATAAATAGTCCAGTAACATAATCACTATGCTCCCATATCTATTTTAAGAAATTTCTGTGACAGATAGTTCTAATTTTAAGTCCTTGCAGTTTCAAGTGCAGCATCTTTTTAATCTTTTTTTGTTTGCATTTCACAATTCTCCATCACCATGCATAGCATTTAAATTGTGCATCTCCCTCCCAGCATGAGCCAGGCTTTACCTAAAAGAGTTGTTCGAGCAGGATAATCCACTCCCTGCTGTCTCTAATGTGCCTCCCTTGGGCAGATAGACACCTCCTACAAGCACCAGCCCCTCATCCTACCTGAATTCACTGGTTGAAGAAGTAGATCAAGAACTCACATCTTAATGCTCCGCGGTGCAACTAGTCAGTACACTGCATCACAAACACATTGCTAATAGCAACAACTTATTTAACAGCAAACAAACCAAGTCTACTGTGAATTTGGAACAGGCATTATTCTGAGCACACCAAATTGTTGGATCATCAGGAAAATGTATATAATAATTTCAACATTAAGCCCACAGATTATAATGTGCGCGTTCCATGTTATATTTGATATAATTAGTGCTGCATTACAGTTTGATCTGCTGAATGGTTGTTTGCATGTAAATTAATGCCACTGGAGTTTTCAACTGCATCCTTAAATTTCTATTGCTTACTAATGCCTTTTGACAACTGTGGTCTTTGTAACATTTGAAATGTTCTTTATCTGGTATAGAAATATACATAATATGTTCCTGCAATCTTAGTGCCATAATTGTGTTGCTTTCTTTGTTCTCAACCCACCATTCTACTAATAACATTTTAAATTAAAGCTTACTAATGACTGCCATTTTCAATTTTATGATGCCATACAATCAAGTAGTTACATTTGTCAGAGAACTGCCTCATTCTTCTGAGGATAAAATGCAAAGTTCAAATTTTGCATTATATTATTTTTTGACAAAAACCCATTGATCCTCAGCAAGGAGATCTAAAGTAAATTGCCCAAGATTGAGCCTTTGGGGTGATCTCTGGCCTGTGAAGCCCAGCAATGCAGCTGAAAAAAACCTAAGCAACTCCATTCCACGTGGGTCTATATTTCTCACCCATTATTGTTAGAGATGCTTTTAGCGAGAAGGTCCATAAACTTGAGATATTAATTAAATGGGTACATTGCTTTAAACTTTATATGTGGTCCATGAGGCTCCATTCAATGCACCACAAAGGCAAGAGACTTGCATCCTCCGGTTCTAAAATATGTTTGTCGTGTGTTACCCAAGTTATTAAAGGGTAAACCTTACACTTCTGCGCTCTCATCACAGAATTACGCAGTCCAATCTTGTAATTTCCTGTCCCTTCAAATTTGAACGATGGAAAATCATTGGCAGGCGGTGTGTGAGTTAATGACCAGCATTTCCAATACAACAGCGAGGACAGACTGGAATTTATACCACATGGTGCCTTTCCATTGAAATCTTTAGAGGGATTTACTGACCAATCACTGCTCCTGTTACGGTGCAAAGAAGAAGCCATGCATGGTAAGGAAAGGGAAAGAGGCAGAAAATAAGCAATAAACCCATGACACTTGTTTTTAGACTCTTGAACAAACCATTGTATAATTTGAAAATGAGAATGGTCGAACAATTCAGTGTAAGTGCTTACTGTTCCCACTGCTGGCCTCACATGAGCATGTTCTTTACTGAATTGCTAAAACAATGATCCATCATATTTTACTGCTGTCACCCCATTTTTGGCAGATTACCCATGCAAGTTCTATACTAGTCTGAGGTGGATGAAGTTGAAAGGCATCACATATCATGAATGACTTGATCATTTTCCACCGTAATGGTGAATTTCCCTTTATGCAATGCTACTGAAAATAGGATGTTAATAGCAGGTGTCACTATTTCAAATTCAATTGGTATTCCCACCTGAGTATTCTGTGCGAACGTTCACCTTAATACAAAGTTACTGGTAAATCTGTTAACGGATAGAGAAACAGACATTATAACTGCCACGCAAACTAATTCTTAAGACTTTTGCGCTAATTGGGGATACGCAGGATTAGCTGTAGTCTATTGCATTAACCAGTATTTTGTATTCATGACTTAGCATAGCATTATTCTGATAATTTGTTTGTAAATTTTGGCCTTGGCAGGAAGGAGTGCTGCAGGAATTTGTTTTTGAGTAATTGTTCTATTATGAGGCATTTCGCTCACACTGGAGCTTATTCACATGAAAGTAAGTGGCTGCATTACACTTGGTCCACACACCCTGGGGCCAGCCAAGTTTCCTTTTTTTAAAAAGAGGGGATTTTTTTTTTTCTAAAAATGAGGGCTCTTGTCCTTTGCTCTTTCATGACAAGTAACTGAAAAGCATAGCCAACCGATCTCCCACTTTGAATTACTGGACGTCCTTCCTGGGAAACAGTGGTGGTGTAATGCATTTTCTATGTTGTCTCACAAAAATTACAGCACATACATTGTGACAGGTGGTTGGATTATTTCTAATTTTTACTAAGTGATACGTCTGTAATGTTAGAGATCATATAATCAGAAAAGAATTGACAACCATACTCTGAGCACTCCACAGTATCTTCAACTTCTCCGATATTTGCATTAGCATTGTGGTATTGGAATTAGACCAGCACTCTTGAGGCTATGCTCAAATCCCACCATGAAAAACTGTGAAACCAGAACTAAATAGATCTAGTAGCATGTGGGCCAGCAGTGGAACTAAAGTCCTAGGTGGTGTCGATGCTACGCGGCACACTTTTAATGCCCTGTGAATTGAACAAGCTTCTGTGTCTGCAACAGTTGGAAATGGCCCATCACTCCCATTGCATGGCATCTAACGATGGTCGATAAACATGACCTTTCGAATACAGAGACAAAAATTGCTGGAAAAACTCAGCAGGTCTGACAGCATCTGTGGAGAGAAAGGCAGAGTTAACATTTTGAGTCCGTGTGACTCTTCTTCAGAACTAAAGAGAAGTGGAAATGTGGAGAAATATATTCCGTTTAAGGGGGGGTGGGACAGCTGAAGCTGAATAGAAGGCCAGTGATACTGCATATGACCATCCTAATGTTGGCCACACACTAACAGTAAGTTAAACATTGTTGCACCAATCTGGAAAAATTGCACCTCCTTTCCAATTAGATTTATCTTTGTTGACTTGAATTTTCTTCCCTTGTCTCCTGAACGTGGTTTTTTCCTGAGTTTCAAGGTTGACAGAAACCCTCAGCAATTGCTGGGGACATCAAGGGCAATATACAATTTGAAGAAGGTGCCATAACATATGCCTAAAAAAAAAATTGGTGGAATGGGAACATCTTCCCCTTCATCCCTCCCAAAAGTCACGCCTATGACATTCAATACTGATCATGATAGAAACACCAGTTGATTTCTTCCCTCTCGATACGAGGGGCCCAGAGAGCATTTACAGTACTTCAACTGTCATTCTTCCTAAGATTTGCTAACTGGGATGCTGGGATCTTGCTGGTCTAGCTCAGTTTACATTTGACTACAAATTTACAAACTGGGCCATCAGAGAGGCTTCGGTGTTAACAGTTCAAAAGTTACTAATACACTTGTAAAACATGCCAAGTCTGAAAAAACGTCCCTTCTCTCCCTTCAACAGCACCCTCCCGTGCTTGGTACATTACAGAATCACAGAATCACACAGTGCAGAAGAGGCCCTTCCGCCCATCGAGTCTGCACCGACACGTGAGAAACATTGGCTGAATACTGCATATGAACCATAGCTAATTTGTCTAACTGACAAACTCTCAATCAGACAATGTTCCTCTCACAGGTCTGGTGAGGCGTATGTAGATGTTGGGCTGCTGGAAGAGACAATGGATGGCTGATCTGCTGCACATGAATTTTATTCCAATAAACGAGAAGGCTCACCCTAACCCAAATGTAATAGTGGAACTTATCAATGTTTGGTTACTCATTTTCTTGATTTTAAATCAATAGCTCTCTTAAAAACTTGGCCAAGATCGATTTTGTTGTGTTTATAACTGTAAAGCAGCACTTTCAAATTTCTCCTGCAGCTATCAGAAACTGTGACATGTGATCTTTAGCACTTTCCAAACACTGAAACATGTTGCACCACAGAACAATTATTTCTTTTCAGTATCCTCAGAATGAATGAGAATATATAAATCTATGTGATTTCTTTCAAAGCTGGCTGACAACAAGGTACAATGCAAGTTTAAGTCAAGGTCAGGTTGAAAAATGATGAATTTCATTGACAGAAGGCGGAGAGGCTCCTTACTCCAGGACAAGTAACAAATTGGTTCCTATAGTATGATGGCATCAACTGATTCCATGAGCTATGTGTCTCAAATATATTAATGGGGAAAGCAAAATTCAGCTGTAGTCCATTCAGATACATGCAGTGACTGGAATTTCTGCAAATTCCTTAATGTAGGGAATACTGTTCAATCACATAAATAATTATTATAGTAAGGGAGGAATAGAAACCTTACATGTAAGAAAATATGAAATGAAGCAACATTCAAAACACAAAGGAATACATTTTCATCTTCACCCTATGAGCGACAGAGTGGGTCACCAGCCCATTGCAGAACACTTCATTACATTAAAATATTATTCCACAACATCTGAGGCTTTATCCTTTCTGATCTGAAGTTTTTATTTATATATATATATATATATATATATATATTTGCACTGTTGTTTTCGTTAGTTAATATCTATTATTTTCAATTGTTGTTAAGCACGTTTAATTTGTATTGGTACAGATCAACAAAGGCTAATCTCTAAAATACAAAAGTTGGCATTGATGGGTTTGATCCCCATGTACGGCTGTTCAGAAACAAGCAGTAAATTATAGATTAGACTCTCTCTTTTGTTCTCTGGGAGCTATTTTTTTCCTCAATGGTCTCTCGTAATAATTTTATAATTAAATGGAAGTATAATTTATATAAAATTGAAGCAACATTCATCATCTTTTAATGAGTTGTATCAAATTGACCTTATTCAAATAATGTTCCTTAGAAAATAGATCACAGAGTAGCAAATTTTTTGATATTTGATTGGTAAGTTTATAATATAAACATGAAGGGATAAGAAACCTCCATTTTGCTGATCTAACTTTTTTTTCACAACTTCATGGATGTAGGCAAATCTAGCATCTACATCACTTCTATAGATTAGAGCCAACCTAGATTCAAGCTGAAACCATTCTTGTCTATTTCTTCTTCTCCATCTTTTAACCATTTTCTCATCGATTTTCATGATCGACCCAAGATTCCTGTGTTTATTAAGGATACAGTTTTGTTAAACTCTAATTGGTGCACTGACCCAAGCTTGGGAGCAGCTTGATTGGACAACCAGGCCCAGAGATTAGCGTGCCTGACTCTGGGAATGGCGAACTCTGCACTGAGTGTCTGGTTTTTCAATTCCAGAGTATTCAAACAAGATTACATACTCACAGCCTCATCTCATTAAACTTATCCCTTATTTAATTAGAAGTCTTTTGTGTGAACTTTATTGGTGCTCAAAATCATGAGGGACCTGGTCAGAGTAGATTGGGAGAAACTGTTCTTATTGGTGGAAGGGTTGAGAACCAGAGGGCACAATTTAAGGTGATTGGCAAAAGAACCTAAGGCAACATGAGGAAAGATTTTTTTACTCAGCAAGTGTTTAGGAGCTGACCTGGCTGAGAGCATAGTGGAGGCAGGTTCAATTGTGGCTTTCAAAGGGGAATTGGATGAGGACGTGAGCAGAAAAAATGTGCAGGGTTTCAGGAAAAAGGGATAGTGGGACTAGCTGAGTTGCTCTTACAGAGAACCAATATGAACATGATGGGCTGAATGTTCTCCTTCTGTACTGTAACCATTCTATAGTTCTATATCCTCAAAGATGTCAAAGAGTCAATTGGAGGACACATAGTTAGGACAAGTGGCAAAAGGACCAGAGGGGAGATGAGATTGTTTTTCTTTGTTATGCAGGGAATTGTTATAATCTGAAGCAAACTGCCTGAATGGGTGGTAGAAGCAGATTTAACAGTAACTTTCAAAAGGGAACTGGATATATGCTTGAAAAGGAGATATTTTCAAGGTTATGGGAAAAGAGCAAAGTGGTGGGACTAATTGGAAAGTTTGGATAGTAGAGACAGCACGGACACAATGGCCTGTTTCTGTGCTGTACAGTCTACATAACTCTATGTAACAATGGTTCTGAATGGTCTCCTGTGAATCTGGTCAGGATATTCTTCTAAATTCATGTTGGTTTTTTGATAACAAGTTACTGCTATACACATATTCTCCGGACTGCTTGATAGAAAAGTTCATTGAGGTGAGCTTTTTCAAGCAAAACTTAATTTTCTAGACCACAGACTACACTTGTGACCAAAATCAAAGTCATTTTATGACTGAGAGACAGCGGGTAGCAGCCAAAGAAATTTCATTGTCCCTCCCACAAGATAAAGGATCCCCGTCTCTGTGAACAGTCCCCCTGGCAGCCTAACCAAAAATGCCAGTAGTGGCAGGAGTCAGTTTCTATTTGGAAGACAGGTGGTCTATAGCATGCACTGCAGGTGTAAATACTCAATAGGAAATATGCGTCTATGCTGAAAGGAGCAGATTGAGTGAGTTTATGGAATTCCTATAACTCTCTGATTTAACATCATCCAATGTCATGAAAGATTCTTTGCGGAATTCATAAATTGTGAATGTATACAAGAAAGATAGAGTCATCCCATTACATTTTACAGTCAATGAATTACTTTTAAATGGTTATCACTGTTATTATGTAGGCAAGCATAATAGCCAAGATCTCATTGCAAGATCCACAAATAGCAATGAGCTAGATAACCAATTAATAATTTTCAGAGGTGTGGTTTGAGAGATAAATGTTAGCCAGGAAATCAGGACAACCCCTCTGGTCTTCTTCAAGGAAATCTACAGTATAGATGCATTTAAGGGGGAGCTGGGCAAGCATTTGAGGGAGAAGGGAATAGATGGTTTCCATGCTAGATGTGGATGAGGAAAAAATCAGACTTGTTGGCATGGACTTGTTGGGCCAAATGGCCTTTTCGGTGCTGTACACCCTATGTCATCATTATGGAGTCTCTTCCGCAACCAGAAAGCGTATATTTGAGTATTGCAGAAAAAAAGACTGATCAGGACAATCGCAAGAATACCAATACCAGGGGAAGAAACAACTTTATACGGTATGAGAGGAGAGTGTTGATTGGTTGGCAAGTGGGCTCTGATTGGTAGAGGCATTGCCATGGAGAATGTACCAAATAATGGTGACTAACAGTTAACTGCCAAGTGTTATTTGAAATTTAAACCAGGCAGCTTCACTGATTGGTCAAGGCATTGCCCTGAGGAATGAACCAGCGAATGACTATCACTTATTTTCTTTAGCTGAAACAGGCACAATGTGTGTACATGTTCTTTCTGTCTGCAAAGGACAGGGCCCCGTGTATTGATGTATGTAGTTTCCAGTACACACAAATGCACCACACTGCAAGCCTGACAGACAATCTTAAATTCGCTGTCAGTGTCATTTTTAACACCCTGATGATTATTTAGCAAACGTTATCCAACAGTGGAATCACGTCGAATGTTGGACACTGCGTTTTGAGTTTTGCAAGCATGGACTGGTTGGGTACAGTTTGTACCTTGCCCATTGCAAACAGCAGAAGGGACATGCTGTTTGATATGATCCGCCAGTCATTGATATGATCTGCCAGTCTTTGGAAAATCTGACCTACATACCTAGCATCACACTGGCACTGAAATTCATATACCACATTACTCATTTGTGTGATAGGCAGAATATCTTTTGGCTTGACAGCAGCATCCTGTTAGTGGCGAATAACATTTGTGTTGCTACTGCATAGTAGCAGTTTGAAACAGCTAGCTTCACCTGTTGCTCAAATGTTTGAGATACCTTACCCTTCCGGGGTAATCTGAGATAAATTGAGCACTTTTCAGGGCCTTAGACCGGTTCATGAATTTGTGTGATATACAGCTAGAAATGACCTGGTCAGGGTAGCTATTATCCCACATGATGTCTTTGATGCACCGTATTTCAGCATCAAGTTTGCATGGTGAGCAAATGGCTTGGACCCTACTTATGAGATTGCTAATAAGGCCAATATTATAGCACGTGGAACTGTAAGAATCCCGACATGTATATTGACCAGTGAAGGTAGGCTTGTGGTAGACCATGGCAGAGAATCCCCTGGCAGATTTCTCAACCAATATGTCAAGGAAAGGGAGTTCATTTGACTGCTCCATTTCAAAGGAGAATTTGAATGCAGGATGGAGCCCATTAAGACATGCAAGGAAATTATTACATACTGCTACGGATTTAAATATCGCAAACGTATCATCCACATATTGGAAATATGCGAGGGGTTGAAGGTTAGGTGTTATTCCATCGAAGACATGTTCCTCAAAGAACCCAACAAAGATGTTTGTGAGAGCTGAGCCTAGAGGGGATCCGATGGCAACACCGTGCATACATGGTGTCGTTGAAACTGAACTCAATTGCACAAGTTGCCAAGTTTATAAGCTCAATGAATACTGATTCATGCAATGGTGGTGAGCCTAGATCATCATGATATAGTGCTGCAATGCAAATATCTATTACTTCTTTAAATGGAACATTGGTGAATAGGCTAGCAATGTGAAATGAGTACATTGGCATAGCATTGCTCTTCATTTGCAAGTCCTGTATGGTCCTTGCAAATGTGAAGGAATCCTTCACCATGCATATTTTGGTCCTGAAAAGTGCACAGTCTACCTCAAATTGGCCTGGAAGCGCAAGATATCTCAAAAATCTGAGCAACAGGTGAAGCTAGCTGCTTCACGCTGCTACTATGCAGTGGCAACACAAATGGTATTCGGCACTAACAAGATGCTGCAGTCAAGACAAAAAGACGTTCTGCCTATCTCACAAATGAGTAATGTGGTATATGAATTTCAGCGCCAGTGTGATGCTAGGTATGTAGGCTGTATGTCCCAAAGATTGGTGGATCATATCAAACAACATGTCCGTTCCGCTGTTCGCAATGGGCATGGTACAGACCGTACCCACCCAACCCGTGCTTGCAAAACTCAATTATTCTGCGGTTGGACAACATTTGCTAAATAATCCTCAGTGTGCTAAGAATTACGCTGAGAACTAATTTAAGATTGTCAGTCAGGCTCACAATGTGGTGCATTTGTGTTACTGGAACCTACATATATTAATACACAGAGCCCTGTTTTTTGCAGACAGAAAGAACACGTGCACACGTTGCATCTGTTTCAGCTAAACAAAGTAAGTGACAGCCATTCGCTGGTTCATTCCTCAGGACAATGCCTTGATCAATCGGAGTCAAGCTGCCTGGCTTAAATTTAAAACAATGCTTGGCAGTTAACTGTAAGTTACCATTAACTGGTGCATTCTCCATGGCAATGCCTCTACTAATCAGAGTCCTCTTGCCAACCAATCGGCACTCTCCTCTCATACAGTATAAAGTTGGTACTTTCCCTAGCATTAGGGTAATCGCAAGAATACCAATGTGCAAGATAAAAAGCTTTGACAAAATGCCTTTTCTCAGCAATACTCAAGTTCTGTACTACCAAAAGACTATTTGTATACCAAAGAGTATATTGCTTCATCAATAAGATAGCACCTCCAACCATGTAACACTTCACCATTGAAGCATCAGCCTCCATCATATACTCAAATCCTTAACTGCGATTTGAACCTATAACTTTCTGAGTCAGAGGCAAGAATGCTGCCAGTAACACAAACTGACATGAAACAAGAGATAGGCTGAGAATTTTAAGTTATATCACTGTTGGCCCTTTAAGAGTATCTGCTGGAAAGATTTACACATGAGTTTCCTGGGAATGCTTATTTGCATTCCCACTGGTGCAAAATTGGTGTAAACTATTGCATGTATGTACAGTGCTCTGCTTCCCTGAGCAGAGAGTCTTAATTAGCAGCAAATGCAACAGAGACCTGTTAGCATTACTCTAATAGACAGGCACCATTCGCTAACCAACATCTACAGAGCAAGGAAGTGAATCACTATTTGTGGTGCTAGAAATAACATGCAATATTGCAAGTATTGTACTAAAATCGAAACCAAAAACAGACAGAGTCCCAGTGCATGTGATTCAGAGCCCAATTTTAACTCTGTGCAAAAGGGTGGGTTTTGAATGAGTTAAAATCTCATTACGTGTCAGAAGTACGGATCCTGCGAATATGCCACAGAGCTAAGTGAATATGTCAGCCAGTGCAGTTACCCTAAAAAAGAGCTAAAGAAAGGTCAGTTGGAGGTTTGAGCTTTGGATGGCATCAACAAAATTAGCTCAAAAATGGGCAAAAGTCAATCTTTGGCATTTCCTCATTCTTGTGGAAGAGACAGTCAAGAATGCAAGACGTGTCACTTTAAAAGCAAGGCAGGTAAGAAAAAGCAGAAGATTCTGAAAGGGAAGCTTGCAGATCTACAGTAACACCAGGAAAAAATAAACCTTTGAAAGATATATTCTTAGCACCAGTTATCAAAGTGAGAAGCAATTTTTGATTATGAGGCGATGGATCGATATAGATTTTAAAATCAAAGCAATGGTGGAAACTTGTGTGTGGGATACAAAACATTGTTTTTTTTTTACTCATTGGATGTGGGTGTCACTGGCTAAACCAGCATTTATTGCCCATCCCTAATTGCATTTAAGAGCCAACCACATTGCTGTGGGTCTGGAGTCACAGACCAAGTAAGAATGGAAGGAGAACATAAGTAAACCAGGTAGGTTTTTACAACAATTGTCAATGGCTTCAGGGTCATCATTAGACTTTTAATTCAACCATCTGCTATAGTGGGATTCAAACCCTAGTCCCCGGAGAATTACCCTGGGTTTCTGGATTACTAGCCCAGCGACAATACCACTACTCCATCACCTCCCCATGTCTTTCCATGTAAGACTCATCTAGTGAGTTAAAACATTTCAGAAATAGTAATAAAACTTGAACGACTCCTGGGATGCAAATGATGTGATGCACAGGGATGCGATGATGGCAGTCAGCACCAGGCTCAGTCAGAACCACATGAGTATCTTGGTACAGCGAGTAACAATGGTGCATTGCTTTACTGCCACAAGACTGAATTGAAACGGAGAATAAGCTAAGCCCCACTAATTCTGAATGTTACAGCTTTTAGATAGAAACAATAGCGAAAAATAAGTCGTTGAACACTTCTCAAGATCTTTCAAAGTGCGTCTTCAGTGAGAGACTGAATAGACAAATCTCACACAGAGCAAGTTACATAAAGCTTTCATTCAACAGGCCTCATGCAAAACGCAGTCACTTTACCATTATGTGCTAGCAGCAGGAACTCCCAGCCAAAATAGTGGAGTTTCATAATAATATTGAAATTAAGAGAAAGTGATGTCACTTAAATGATGGCTGCATTTTGCAGCAATAGTGCTGGAAATACTCAGCAGGTCTGGCAGCATCTGTGGAGAGAGAAGCAGAGCCAATGGGCAGAATTCTCCAGTCCCACCAGCAGCAGGTTTCAAGGTGAGTGGGAAGAAAAATTGGAAGAGAGGCCAAAATTCAGAATCCTGCTGGCAGGAAGACAGGTCAGACTTTTCCTCTCACCACTTACATGGCGGGCTGAGTGCAGGTCGAATATCCCACTGATCCACGATGGGAACCCCATCGGCCTGCATTAGCATTAAGATAAAAGCAAAATACTGCGGATGCTGGAAATCTAAAACAAAAACAGAAAATGCTGGAAAAGATCAGCAGGTCTAACAGCATCTGTGGACAGGAAGACAGAGTCAACGTTTCGAGTCCGTATGACTCTTCTTCCACTCGAAACGTTAACTCTGTCTTTCTGTCCACAGATGCCTGCTGAATCTTTCCAGCATTTTCTGTTTTTGCCTGCATTAGCATGTCTTGAATACTCATTCACAGTACAGCTCACTGGAATCATGTTCCTCCTCCTTATTACATACCACGCCATCGGGAAATTAGACCAGTTTCATTCATGACCAGATATAAGTGGTGTGCAGCAGTCCACCCTCACTTCGCTTGTGACTTTGAGGTGAATTGAACGTTTGGAGCCTTTCTGCAACAGCGCTGCTCTGGGTCCTCAGCGATGCCAGTGTTAGCACACTCTGATGGGTGTTTATGCATGGGCCATGGGTGTTGAGCCGGCTGCTTACGGTGGGTGCCAGGCTACTCCGTGATGACAGCATGTATGCTGCGGGCTTCAGGCAGGGCTGCACTCTAAAACAGAGACCAACATGGCAACTGGGGTGGGGGGAGGGGAAGAAACAGATAGCGGAGACAGGAGGGTGAAGGGGGTATGGTGGTGTTTGACCGGGGCGGGGGGCATGTTGACAGGCAGAGGGAAGGTTGTGGGGGGAGAAGCTGGAGCCTGATGTGGCACTCTGGAATGCAGACACAGAAGTGGGGGTGGATGGGGTTTAGACTGATGAATGCGAGGGAATGCACACAGACTCTGGAGTAGGGAAGGAGGAGGGTTAGTGCAGCACGCGAGGAAAGGTTGCACGTAGACTCATGAGTGGTGTCGTCGGGGTAGGGGGTGAGCGGGGTAAGGCTTGCACAAGAGGGTTGGGTTGCACAGAGACTCATGGTGGGGGGAAATGGCCTTCTGGCCTGTCCTGAAGGAACTGAGAGCTGAGTGAAAGACAGCCATAGTCCCTGGACTGGGGCAAAGAGGTCTGGTTGAGAGATTGATGGCAGTGCTGGGGCTCTGTGGACCACTTAGTCAGGGTGAGAGATTAAAACCGTCCTGGGGCTTTACAGGCCATGCCACAGGGCTATGCATGGCATGCACATCATCTTCTTGCTCCAGGGAGGGGCAAGGCCTCTGTCCAATGGGGATCAGGCACAGCTTGGTGTGCAGGGCATGGTCATAGTTTCATACACGGTGGTGATGGAGGCGTCTGGCTTGGTACTGAGCTGCAGATGGGATGGTCACAGTCAGGGGAGAAATCTGCAGCCTTCAAATGGAGAAAAGGTAATAAAGAGGGGGTTACTCAAAGCTTTCTTATTGGGGGAGGGTTCGCCTCTGTATGTCACAGTGCACACAGCCTTGAGATGGAGAGGGGTGAGGTCCACATGGGGCATGGGAACATCAACAGTGATGAGTTCAGTGGGGAGTGCTGGAATGTCCAATACAATGACAATGGGGTCCAGGGTTACTGGGGGAAGCTGAAAAATCAGCAGAGGGAGCTGTACCTGCTCACGGTGAGGTTTGAGGAAGATCGGGGAGACCAGGACACTGAAAGGGGTGAGGGAAGGGGCAGGAACGTAGCTGATCTCGAAGTAAAAATGCAGCACCACTGTGATAATTATCATTTTATCTGATGTGCAATATACCTTTAAGAAGAATGCTAATAAGGAAGACCACATGATCTTTAGTACCCAATTGCAGTGTAGCGCAGGCTACCTCTGTAGTCGGTAGTCTGTAGTTAGTAGTTACTAGTGTGTAGAGAAAGAATTTGAAGTGAAAGCACATGTTTAGTTGCTGCCGAGTACCTTTGTAAATAAACTAAGAACTTTCACCTAAGAAGTGTCTGCTGATCAACTCTATCAAAAGTACCAACTCGGCCACCATTTACAACAAGCGTACGACGAGGATCCACAGGATTCAACAAACTGGTGACGAGGATAAAACAAGTTACACAGAAGAAATCAAGAGAAACAAAATCGGCACTGCACCTTGCACAGTAATTGTAAGTAGAAGTTCCGTTCAAATCGTTAAAGTAATTCCTTCACAACATGCCGCAATGCGGAAGGATTGATCCTTTTGATCCAGCAACGGACGATTGGTCTCACTGCACTGAACATCTCACTTTCTTTTCCAAGCAAACGAGATTATGAGGGAAGGGAAGAGGCGGGCGATCCTCTTAAGTACATATGGGAATAAAACTCATGGCTTGATTCGAAATTTGACAGCACCCAGTGCCCCAGATTTGAAAAATGTTGATAAATTGGTGGACCTCATGAAGGGCCTTAATCAACCAAAGCCCTCAGTAACGATGCAAGAGTTCGAGTTTAACTCGAGAAATAGAGCCCAGGGGGAGACACTTGCGTACTATGTGGCAAGTTTGAAGCAATTAATGGAACATTGTGATGTGCTTAGAGATCGTTTAGTGTGTGGAGTGAATGAGGACATGATTTGGAAGGGATTGTTATCTGAAGCAAATTTGGATTTCAAGAAGGTGCTGGAGATAGCACTGGCCATGGAAAGCACTGTAAGAGATTCAAAAGCCATACAGGGTGCGCAAAATGGTGCCATCCTCCACATCAGGTGGGAAGCCCCAGCTGGAAAAGGTGCGAAAACGCAAGACTCTGCCGAGAAGCAGGAAATAGTCCCCGCTACCCGGAAAATGAAAAAATAAACGACAGCCGCAAAAACAAGGAATAATTTCAATAGAGGTGGAAATGGGCAGTGTTTAAACAATTGGCAGTTTGAAAAAATAGAATGTCTTTATTGTCGTAGGAATGGATACATAATGAGGCAGAGCAAGGAAAGAATCAGGTAGACTTTCAAACAAAAGAGAACCCCAGGGAGATCTACAATGTAGGAGAGCCTGAAGCAACAAACTCAGATATTTACTCATTGTTTACTTTGAAGGTTGGAAAGACAGAACCAATATATGTAACAGTGAAAATGAATGGTAGACCTGTTAGAACGGAAGTGGACACAGGAGCTTCCACTACAGTAATTGGGGAACGTGCCTTCAGATATCTGAATAATGGGGAACATCAATTAAATTTAGAAGAAACAACTGCCCAATTAAAAACATACATGGGTCAAGACATTCAAGTCAAAGGCATAAGTAGTAACTGTCTACTGTGGAAGCCAATTGGCAAAGCTACCAGTGTTGGTATTGAGAGGCAGAGGACCAAGCCTTCTAGGGTGAAACTGGCTAATAGAAATTAATACTGAGTGGCCACTGAGATTCCAAAAGGAATCTGGAAACATTCCTGTTTTGGAAAAGGAGTGTGTAAGGACTCAATAACCTGAAGAAACACAGGTTGTCTTAAGCCAAAAACCGGATGAAAAATAGAAGGATCAGGAGGAGACCATGCTTAAGGACAGAGTTCAAAACAAGGTGAGCAACCACCGAAAGGTAAAAGGAAACCTGCTGAAAGACCTTCACACACGACAAGATTCCCTCAGGACTAAGTCTGTGCCTCTGGAAAAGTACGAAGAGAAACAGAAAGAATTCAGCATTTCTCTGAATAAACTGAAGGATGAGTTGGCAGCGAAGACACAACAATGCTCAATTTTCCAGGAGGCAGCAAACAAATACAAAAAAGAGACGGAAGAGCTGAAGAATCAGCTGCATGAAGCCAAAGAGGCTTTGGAGGCAAAAGTGGCAGAATTTTCTAAGAAGCAGACAGATAATGAAATTTTGGGAGACTCGACCACTGAGTTCACTCGAGTCGGACTTGCATCTGGGAGTAGTCTGGCCAATATTAAAGCTGAAAAGAAGGGCGAGATTAAAGTCAGCGCTAGAAAGAAGAAGGCACATAGAAAGAAGACACAGAAACACAAATAGGGCTTTAATTCTGGCAGCAAACGAATACACTTTCATACACAGGCCTGGCAATCAAATCACAAACACTGATGCTCTAAGTCGTTGCCTTTACAAGAAAACGATGAAGACGTCCCAGTTCCACAGGAACTTGTTTTATTGTTAAATTTCTTAGATTCCTCCCCGGTATGTGTTCGACAGATCAGAGACTGGACAAGTCAGGACCCAGTCCTATCTCAAATACAAGAACAAGTGTTTCATGGTTGATCACAAGAGCCTGTATCTGACGAAATGAAATCGTACTTCAATAGAAGATGTGAAATAACCAGCCAGGATGGCATATTATTGTGGGGAGCAAAAGTGATAGTCCCTCCAAAGGGAAGAAAGCCATTGTTAATTGAACTATACAGTGCACACCCAGTAATATCCCGAATGAAGACCATAGCACACAGCTACCTATAGTGGCCTGGGATGGATGGTGAAATAGAGAGTTTAGTGAAGAATTGTGTGCAATGTCAGCAACTACAAAAGTTGCCTTCAACAGCTCCATTACACCCTTGGGAGTGGCTAGGAAGACCATGGGTATGATTACATATTGATTATGTGGCACCTTTCATGGGAACAATGTTTCTGCTCATTGTCAATGCCCACTCAAAATGGGTGACATATATAGGGTGAAATCACCAACGTCGAGTGCTACAATTGTGAAGTTTTGCCATCAACGGACTACCAGAAGTAGTTGTTTCTGATAATGGCACGGCACTTACGAGTGCTGAGTTTCAACAGTTTATTAGCCTCAACAGTATCACTCATGTAAAAAAGTCACCGTACCATCCTTCCTCAAAACCACCAAAAAGGCGGTTCAAACGTTCAAAGCAGGCATGCAGAAGCTAACCAGAGATTCCTTAACAACCAAGCTAGCACGCTTTCTTTTCCATTATAGGACCACTTCTCACACAACAACAGGTGTCACGCCTGCAAAAATATTGTTGAAACGCCATCTCAGGACGTGATTGAGCTTAATAATGCCGAATTTAGCGGGGAAGGAGGAAAGAAGTCAGGGAAGCCAGAAAACTAGACATGACTGGCATAGTTATGAGAGGAAATTTACCGTGCGAGAAACGGTATAGGTGAAGTACTTTGGAGAAGGGCCAAAGTGGTTATCGGGTGAAATAAGTGCAGTGACTGGACCTCTATCTTACCACCTGGAGGTGGAAGTCCAAGTCATACTGAGACATGTGAATCATCTAAGGAAGAGATAAACAAATCCCCAAGAAATGATTCCACCAGTGTTCATGACCGGATCAGTGTTTCCTGTTGAGGGAACTCAACCCAGTACAGACATATCTGATGTTAATTCAAGATTGGAGGGTACAGATCTGCAGGAGCCCACCAAAGCACCTAATGTTCAGGCAGTTCTGGAAAAGGAGGTTCCTGACAAGGCAACTGAAGTTGTGAGATGCTCTACATGCATAAGAAAACCCCCAGAAAGACTGAATTTGTAAATTATTTATCAGTGTAAATATTTTGCTATTTTGAGAAAATTGTAAATATAAAATGTATTTCCGATTAAAAGGGGAGGGATGTGGTAATTATGGTTTTATTTGATGTGTAATATACCTTTAAGAAGAACGCTATTAAGGAAGATTACATGATCTTTAGTACCCAATAGCAGAGTAGCGTGGGCTACTTCTGTAGTCATTAGCCAGTAGCCTGTAGTTAGTAGTAACTAGTGTGTAGGGATAGAGTTTGAAGTGAAAGCACATGTTTAGTTGCTGTTGAGTACCATTAAACTAAGATTTTCCACCTATGAAGTGTCTGCTGATCAACTCTATCAATAGTACCAACTCACCACCACTTACAACAAGTGTGCGACGAGGAGCCACAGGATCCAATGACCACCATCTTGGGACCTCAAAGTCATGATACAGTTTAAAGTCGAAATTGGAAAAGAATCTGCACGGGAGGGGTCTGAGGCTGTGTGGGAGGAGCGCACAACTGGACTCAGGGGCCCTCTCAGGGGTCACCCTCAAACGGCTTAGAGTAACAACACTGAAATGAACACTGAGCTGATAGAAGTCTGGAAGAGTGTTTTGAGAAGGTGCAGTTGGAAGCATTGATGTTCAGAGCATTTTAACTTGAGAGTGCAGGACTCATTGAGGTCACAATAAAGTAGATTAATTTGAGCATTAACAGAGAGGAATGTGAGAATACAAGATGCAGCCGACCATTGAAGGAGCGCAGCTGCTGGATATCTGCAAGATGATCAATGCAAGCCTGTAAGGTAAGTTCTCCAATTGGCACAGCTAATGGGCCAAAGGGCATCCCGTCATTCTAAAAGTGCTAGTTAGACATTATCAGAATACCAGATCATACATAGAAGGAGTACATTGGTAAGGTTGAACATATCCCGGATGCACTGAAGCCTCTTCCAACCTCTCAAGGATTAAGATGTCAAGTATCTGGAGTGGAATCTTAGTCACCTAGCTAGAATGCTGGATTAGGGATGGGTGAGTAGCACAGACGCAGCCCTAGGGCATGACAGTGGCTTTCTGGTTGCGAATGGGAGGTCAGCTATAGTTGCCCATCATTCATCAATCTGTTGCATCTATCTGTCCACAAGGAGAACGAGGATTGAATAATGGAGCCTGGCCTCAGTGCTGCCTTCTTGATGGCTGTGTCCCAATTGAGGAAGAGAAGAAGGGCACAGCACCACCTAGCGCAGCGTCAAGAGGAGGCCTGGCCTGAGGTCCCTGGTCCAGCGGAGCCCCAACAACACCCAGAGGATGAGGAGGTGAGATCCATCCCGTGGAGGCAACTCGCACGACCAAGGGTCTACTGAAGGCAGCTTTCCTGCCTTGAGATGAGCAAGAGACAACACCGCGCACATCTACACTTGTCAAGAGATATGGTCGCTCATCTCTGCCACATTCTGCAGGAGGATCTAATGCCACGTGGACTGGGAGTGCATCCCCTGCCAGTGCCCCTGAAGGTCACTGCCGCCTTCAATTTTTATGCCAGCGGGATTTTCCGGAGATCCACAGGGGTCCTATGTGGCATCTCTCAGTCCTCAATACCTAAATGTATCAAGGAGGTGATGGATACCCTTTACAGTAAGGGTCATCATTATGTGAGGTTCACACTGGATAAGGCCAGCCAGGCTGCTGGATTCCTTGGCTTCAGGGCTATCTCAGGCTTCCCTAGAGTACAGACTGCAATCGATTGTACACATGTGTCTTTGAGAGCTCCATGATAGCAACCCCTGATGTTCATTAACAGGAAAGGTTTCCACTCCCTAAACCTTCATCTGGTGTGTGATCATCAGAAGCACATCATGCATGTTTGTGCCAGGTACCCTGGGTGTTCCCATGATCCCTACATCCTGAGTCACTCCCAGGCATCTCAGATGTTTGAAGGATTGCAGCGCTTACAGGGCTGGCTGCTGGGTGATAAGGGGTACCTGCTGAAAAGATGGCTCATGACACCTGTGCAGCACCCTCAAAGTGCCTTGAAGGAGAGATACAACGCAGAGCATAATTTGACAAAATCCATCATACAGCGGACCATCGGGATTCTAAAGATGCACTTCCAATGCGTGGGCCGCTCAGGTGGGGCTCTGCAGTACCCTCCACTGTGGGTGTCCCACATAGTAGTGGCGTGTTGCACCCTGCACAACCTGGAACTTCAAAAGGGAGATAACTTGCTGGAGGGAGACATAGAAACATAGAAGCATAGAAAATAGGAGCAGGAGTATGTCATTCGGCCCTTTGCCATTCGATATGATCATGGCTGATCCTCTATCTCAACACCGCACTCTGTACATAGAGGAGGCTGAGAACTACCTGGATAATGAAGATCTGGAAGGGTATGATGCTGAGGAGGAAGATAATGGTGAGCTTCCACATGAGGATGCCATTGAAGCAGCTCAACATGGAAAACGTGCCCATGAGACACTGATAGCCACACGGTTCCAGGAGGAGTAAGGTGCAGGCAAGGGGCACCCAAAAGCATTTCTCCTGTCCCTTAGTGGCATACCAGTGACCTGAATGGCCTTTACAGCCAATCACATCGAGAGCAAGGTCAGCTTTTGGCTTTGGACGTCCAACCCTCAGCTTTCACCAGGCTCTAATCTTGGAGGAGGTCAGCAGCCAAAGCTGCAGTTGGCCGCTCTGGGGAGTGAGAGGCAGCTCACCAGCTCAAACCCTGCGTCAATTGGACTTGGTGCAGTTGTGACCTCCTGAATGAGACACTTCTCGCACATGAATGGAAATACCTATGGCTACAGATCTTGTGCATTGGCACTAACAATGAAGACAGCAATTTGAAGATGAGTCAACATTACTGGTGACCCTTCAAGGCAACTGAGCATGCATATCTCCATGGTGTCTTGTAAGGAATAAAAGTTCATGATGCAATTTGCAGTCACTTTCAATAAAGAGTTTGACACATCTCCCTGACACTACACATCAGGCGAGAAACTTAAATGAGTCAGCTAGACATCACATGAATGTGAGGCTCACTCAAGGAGGTGATCACAGAGTGGGAGCTTAGGTCAGCCTCACAATCAGAGGCCACATAGATATATACGAATGACACAATCAAATGACAAGACCATTTTCAGGAACAGCAAATATATTCCCAAAGGTGCATGATATAAACAGTGAGTAAACACCCATGAGCCAGAAGTGATATCAATGTTTCCTAATCTTTCTAACCCTACTGCTACGTCCTGGTGCATCCCTGACATTGGCTGCAGAGGTGGAGGCAGCCTGCTGAATGCTACGCCTTGTTGTCTTTGATGACTTTGGCGGGCGTCCTCCAGAAACTGAGACCTAGAGGGCCCCACCCTACTTTGGGTATCCTCCTGAGGGGCCTCCTCAGCCTGTGTAGCCAGAGTTGAGGGGGTCACAGGCAGGGGGGATTGGGATAGGCTGGACATGCTCAGAGTCACCTGGGTGGTTGGCCCCGGGTGTCCAGCTGCTGGTCCTCTTCCCTTCAGTAGCCCAAGGGTTCCTGCCCGACTCCCTGAGGAGAAGGGCTCCCAGAGAGAGGTTGAGGTGCCCAGCCCCCCTCTCGCCTAGCCACTCATGGACCTCATTACTGCCTATAGCGATGGAGTGCAGGTCCAAGCGCAAATCCAGCAGAACCTGCTGGACCAACGTCCCCAAGGCGGCTGCCACCCTTCCCATTAAAATCTCAAGGTGCTCGCATGTCAGAGCCATGAGAGCAGACAGAACACGAACGGACTCCTCCATCCTTCACTCTAGCCTGCTAACTGCATCTCGCAAGTCTGCCTGATGCTCCGCCGCCTGTCCTTGCACCTCCAGCATGTTTGCGATGGCCGTTTCCAGAGGCTCATCGTCTGACTCGGACTCAGCGGGTGCCTATTCTCCAGCGGTCCTCTGAGTGCCAGGGACCTGGGCTGTCACTGCCCCTGACTGCTGCAGAACCATGTCAGTGAGGTGTTCCCCACAATGTGTCTCTGAGCCTAATCTAGATGTGTGATCCACCGGGGTGTGTGTCTCTGCGCTGGTGGAGGGTGTAAGTGTATGCAGTGACGGATCTTCTACAAATGGACCCTCACCACCTTCCTCAGAGGTGGCCTGGGGCTTATGTTGGCTCTGCTGGTCTGTCTGGGCCCATTGCTGCCTGTAAGGGAGAGAAGATAGATTTAGTTCATGGACAAGCTGAATACAGCATTGCACTGTGAATGTCAGAGTGTGATCAGCTCATGGAGGGCTCATCCATACTGGTTTTCTGGGAAAGGCCAATCTCGCCTTCCCCACAGGAGTGATCTCTGAACTCCCCTGCCAACTCAGAAGCACCTGCTTGATCAGCCATCCCTCCTCCAGTCTGGGATCCCTTCCTCTTGTTGTGGGCAAGTTTGGTGTGCAGAAAGAGAATTGGATGGATTTGGGTGCGCTGAGCCCTCCCCAGTAAGGGCTGAAGGTGGAGTTTGTGCAGGATGATAGGTGAGATGCTGGTGAACAGGCTTTCAATGCTGATCTGTCCATATTGTGTGAGATCCCTGAGCTGTGTGATGCTTTGGAGTGCATGATGCCATGATGAGAGTGTGAGTTTGGAGTGAGCTGAAGCTTGACTTATCCTGGCAGAGTGGATGAGATCATTCATCCTCTTCCTGTGCTGGATGGCATTTCTCTGGCGGTTGCCTACGGAGCTGACCTCCTTTGTGGCTGCCTCCCAGGTCATTAAAGTGAGGTTGGTGGACCCCCTGGATCCATCCCTGGGAAAAAGAACCTCCCGGTGTTGGCGGACACCTCTAATTAAAGCCTCCAGGGAGTCGTGGCTAAACCTTGGTGCACCCTTTTTGTTCCTTGGGACCATCCCCGGAACTTCCAACCACACAGCTGGGCTGCAGAGAGTAATGTATGTGTTCGGGTGGCATTTAAATATGGCACCAGGAACTTTGACCCCCATGAGGTGACGGCGGGCAGACAAACCAATGCCCGCCCAACCACGTGATTTAGCAAGCAGCTCGCCTATGCATAATTAATGAGGGTCCAGAAGATCGGGCGTAAGAAGCAGACCTGCCAACCAGCGGGAAACTTGTTGCTAACCCAGCCCGCCACTGCACTTAGTGTCCAGAATGGAAAATTCCACCCATTGTCTCAAGTCAATAACCTCTCGGTATTTTGCTTTTGTGTTAGTGCTGGAAATGGACTTATTCCTCACCACACTCAGATAACTCAGAAAGAAAATACAGAATTTACATTTTTACAGCATCTTGCACAGCCTCAACATGTCCCCAAAATGGTTCACAATCATTGATGTTCTTTCGAAGTGCGGGTGACTATTGTAATGTTGGAAATGCAACAACCAATCTGCACACAAACAGCAGGAAATAAATGATCACATTATCCATTTTAGGTGAGGGTTCGGGGAGGAGTGTTGGCCGGGATGCTGGAGAGAACCCGCTGTTCCTCTCCAAATGGTGCTGTGGGATCTTTCACACCTACCTGAGAGGGCAGACCCAAATGTCGGCACCTCTGGCAGTGCATCACTCCCTCAGTACCGCACCAAAGTTCCATCCTAGATTATATTTTCAACTCTGTGGAGTGGGACTGTGAGCCCACAACCTACTGATCTGGAAGTGAGAGCGCTATATCAGCAAGCTAAGTTTGACAGCTTATACATCAGGGCATCCAGAGCTATAAGCCTTTGGATTTCAGTGCAAAAGCATTTAAAGGGACAAGTAACATTCTACAAGCACATCTTTAATTTGTTTTTGTTTTAATTCCAACACAAAAACATTTTTCTGTAACGTGTGTGGAGGGAGTTTGTTAGGAGAATTTTAGCAATCCCATAACGGAAAGCAACCTAACCCTTTGGAAAATGGGTGTCCCTCTTTATTTGGCCAACCTGGACAAAGGAAAGGGGAGAATATGCAATGATGCCAGTAAAATTACCCCAGATCTCACCCAGCCTCACCCTCCCAACTGAATAAACAGACTAAAGTTCCTGCACCTTTCTGTAATGGCATTGCCTGTTTCAGTAAAGATCACTGTAGACCTGAACGTTTTTTACTGTGGATTCATTCCAGGCTGCAACAGAAACTCTATTTGGAATCAACACGTGGAGGAACCAGGCGGCAGCCAAAATGGAGAGTGGGCAATGGACAAAGGGCAATCCAGCCTCAGACTGCCTCTAAGCCGCCCATTCCCTGTTGCTGTAAAATCTGTCTGAAGCAGGAGGTGCAGACTTTCAAAACTAATTCTGCTGAAGATTGCGACAACAGACCAAAGATGCAGCGGGTCATTAAGGAACAGCACTGGGCATTTTGAGTTCACTGGCAACATATCTGGAAGTTTCTTGACTGCTTTAGCAAGAATGGCAAACACAGTCCTGACCTGAGCCGCCTGTGAATCTGCCTGAGGTTAGACTGTACCCCTTGGTTTGCAGGGATCCCTGTGCCAATCCTACACTGGGACGTAACAAAAGCTTGGGGTGCAGGAATTGCAGCGTTCAAAGTGTTCTGCCCATTTTATAGGTTCACAAGCAGGAGTGGGACAGACAGCAGACAATCCTGGATTGGTTTGGCATCAAGCATACCCAGGGCCCAGCTGGTCCACCATGTTGCTGCTAAAGTTTCAGCAGGAGTGTGCCAGAATGGCCTTCAATTTTTCAGGGTCTTTATATGTTGCCGCAGAGTTCAAAGAGTTAAATCCTACCAAGCATTATATATACTTTGGAATGGTAGATAAATGTAATGGCAGGCAGCAGCAACACTGTTATTTCATTTTCATGGTGCACGCACTCTTGTCTGTTCAGGAGAAACAAACCCATCTGTCATTCCTGTACACCTAGTCTGGGATAAAGTCTGTAATATTACATGCACTATTTGTCAGCTCCCTCCTACCCATTATTTTGAATGTGTTCTTTTTCCCCTGAATAATAAAACAGGTACAATTTTCATTGAAATCCTATTATCATAAGCACATTAGCAACAACACATCAATGTGCATCATAGGAGAGCAATTCTAGCTAATGAGAATGGTCAGCTTTTACCAGCATATGGGCAGTACTGAGCTGGTCTGAATAACAAAAAGGTCCTGAGAATTGCAAGAGACCTGTGAAGCTATTACAATGCAGAGAAGCAAGATCATTTGTTGTTGTGACTTATCATAGGGCAGAATTTTGCCGTCGGTGAGCAGGGGGTGGGGCCTGCTCACCGACGCATAAAATAACGCGGGATGACATCGGGCGGAATCCCCAACGTCATCCTGCCCCATTTAAATTTTCAGGAAGGCGGGGGCGCAGCAAAATCAGCTGTGGACCCGCCGACCTGTCAGTGGCCAATTGACGCCATTGACAGGATCATTTAACCAATTAAAGGACCTGCCCGTCCAACCTTAAGGTTGGCGGGTTGGCCAGGAGCCCCAGCAGCAAATAGAGAAAACATGAAACCTCATCCACCGGCGCGATGAAGCTTCATGCAGGGTTTTTAAAAGTTTAATAAAGTTATTATGTAAATTATGAACATGTCCCAACTCATGTGACATTGTCACATGAGGGGGACATGTAAGGGAATTTTTTTTTTCTATTTTTAATATTCTTCAAAGTCCAGACGACCTCCCTGAGGCTGCACTTAGCCTCAGGGAGATGTGTGCATGTGTGAAAGAGCACACACTCGCCATTAGGGAATCCACCCCCCCACCCGCACAGGGAGCGCATAGCGCTTCCCACCGGACGTCACACTGGGCAGGCCTTAATTGGCCCGCCCATGTAAAATGGCGGTGTGGCCCAATTCGCTGGTGGCGATTGGCTCTGTGCCCACCGGAGATTGGATCGGGCCCGCCCACCCGACAGGCAGAAAATTCTGCCCAAAGAATCAGGAGTAGGCCATTCAACCCCTTGACTTTGTTCCGCATTCATTTAGATTATAGCTGGTCAGTACCTCAACTCCATTTATCTGCCATTGATTCATATCCCTTGTTACCCCCACCTGATAAAAAAATTATTAAAGTTAATTTTGAAAATTTCAATTAACACAATCTTTTGGGGGAGAGAATTTCAGATTTTCACTGCGCTTTTTATGAAACAGTGCTTCCTGATATCCCCCTGAATAGCCTAGTTCTCATCTGAACATTGTTCCCCCTTGTTCTGGATTAACCCAGGAAGAGGGAATGACTTCTCTGTATCTGATCTTTTTATATTTTAAACACATCAATTACAGCATCCCTCAACATTCTAAACTCGAGGTAATAAAGACCAAGCTTATGAACCTGCTGTCATAATTTAACCCTTTAAGCCCTAGTATCATTCTGGTGAATCCGTGTTGAACCCTGTCCATGACCATTCTATAATCCAGATGTATGATGCCCAGAACAGTATACAGCACACCAGACGGGTCTGACCAATGTTTGGTACAACTGAAGCATCATTTCCTCCTCTTTGCATTCCAACCCCCTTGAAATAAAGGCCAACATTTTATTAGCTTTTATTTTTGTACCTATGTACTAGTTTAAAGTGAGCCTTTGTTTCTCCAGAGTCACTAATGTTACGATCCCAGCTGATGTTACTACTGGACAAGCCTGATCCCAAGGTGGAACCCGGCTTGATAGATCCTAACTTTTATTTTTTGTTTAGAAGCGTGGAGGGCAGTTACTGAACAGAGTCACAGGAATCAGCTGATGAACTTTTAACAAAAGAATAAAACAATTATTAAACAAGAAAACATTAACTATATTACAATACTCCTTCACCCACAACTATATCTTTACAGATATATACAGATTTATAAGGATAACACAAGTTGCAAAAGCTTTCTTATACTCTGATGTTCACAGTAAGTACACAGTCTCTGGAAATCAATAGACACCCTGTCGTCAGACACACCACACTCTGAAACCAAGTGACAGATGCTGCCCCTAGCAGATGCTATGGATCTCTCCTCAACTCCCCCCAGATGCTTGTCCCACCGTGAGCCAACCCCCTGGCCTCACTGAACTGTGCCTTTCATGCGAGAGTTTCCAATCTCCACTCTCGAAGATCTAGCTTTGAAATCTTCTCCCAAATGATGCTTTCTCTCAGACACCTTCCACAAGGGTCCACCTCCAGGGTTTCGATCTCTCCTTCCAATGTTCCCCTCCCTTGGATCACCACTTACATTCAAGCTTCGACTTCCATACACTCTCTCTTTCAGATACTCAGCCGGGCCAACAGAACACCACTGCTTCACATGCCCATAGTAAAGAGTTACAGACCTTCAGCTGTCTCCTTGGATCTTATGGCTTCTCACAAGTCTATTTTGCTTTGATTCTGCAGCTTTCCCCCTTTTAAGCTTGGAGCCTCTCTCTCTGCACTTTACTTTCACTTCCACGGAACAGGACCTTTCCCAGACTCCTGTTCTTCCTTTGACTAGAAAATCTTCTCGGAACTCCGCCTTTTTGTCTCACTCCTTGCTGTTGGGGTCTTTTGGTTCTTTTGGTAAATCCGCTCTCTCTGAAGTTCCCTGTGCTGTGCCCAGCCTCTCCAAGTTCCTGGCTTCCAACTGAATTAAACCTACTTTTTTGGCTTTCTCTGTCTCTGTGGGTCCCTCTCTCTGGACCCCTGTTGCTAGGCAACAATACATTTTTTTCTACCTTGTGTTTGTTTTAACTCCCCTTCAAAAGTCGTAAAACCTCACTAAAGTGCAGGCATCTATTAAAGTGAAACCAAAACTCAAGTCCCCCCTTTTTAGCACACAAATTACAGAAATACAAATTAAACATAAACTTAAAGCTAAAATTCATTCCTAACACCCACAAAAACAAATACAACTTACTTAAACTATCTCTAGCTCCTAACACTAGTCTCTCACAATTAAAAAAACAAATTCTGATTTGCCCTTCTCAGACCCAAACATGATCTCACACTTACCCACTCTAAATTCTATTGACCATAGTTTTGCTCATTCATTTAGCCTGCCTATGTCCCTTTGTAACTTCCTGCTTCTATCTTCACAACTTATTGCACCTCTCAAATTAGTACCATCTGCAGAACTGAATACCCAACTCTCTATTCCTTCATCATTGATTAGTATGGTAAAAAAATGAGGTCCCAGTATAGATTCCTGGGGATTACCATTTCTCAAACCGCCAATCAGAATATATTTCTTTTACTCCTATCCTGTGTCCTTCTTTCCCAACCAATTGCTAGCCTGTTACAAAGTGATCTCTATCTCCATTTGTCCCCATTTATGCTAATGATTTCTGATGTGGAATGTTATTAAATGTCTTCTGAAAGTCCATTCAGACAACACATTCCAGTGTCCACAATGGTTGTGACCTTCTCAAAGATGCAATCAGGTTAGTCGGACATGACCTACTCTTCACAACTCTGTGCTGACTCTCTGATCAGTTCATACTTGTTGAAATGCTAAGTCACTATGTCCCTCAACTATCAGGTTTTGGTTAATTAATGTAAATAATAATATTAATCACGGAGGTCGAACAGTAATGTGATATGACTATGTTCCACTAATAAATATTGTATAGTTTATTCTTTCTCACTCTTTTAAAGTGAAATAGTATATTTTGAAGTCCCTTACAAGCATGTTTTCTATTTTGAAAGACTATTGCTATAGGATGCTACTTTCTCTAATGCCCATTTGAAGTGCAAATGCTTTAGACTCTAACATTTGTAATATATTGTTTATTTTTATACCATTGTAATTGATCAAAAACTGTGGATAAACTCTGAATCCAAGTAATCCATCGCAGAACACGTTTTTACATTACATTTTCCAAGTGGTTGTGCTTGATATTAATGCCTAACTCAGTTGACCAAAAATTCTCTGCAGACATTTTTAAAATTGCGAAGTGTGTTGGGAGTTTCATACATTCATGGTCGGAAATTGAAACCAAAAGTCTTTCACAAGAAAAATTCAGCAGGTACCGAATTACAGGCACGGAGCTGCCAGTCTGACCCCAGCAATCGTCAGGAAGTGTCAGAAACCAAATATCACTGCTGGAGGCCAGACAGCAGGATGCCTGACTTGTCTCTAAGCGATGATGGTGCATGGTGAGATCCTCATGGGATAATACAAAAGGGCTGAAATATTTTTCTAAAATCAGAAAAGAGCTAAACAAACTAAAACAGTGAAATGAAGCAAAGGTGATAGAAAGTAGAAAGCAGGGTGAAAAATATGTCTTCAGTAATGGGGAGAACAGTCCAAAAAAAAGAATAAGAATAGTGAAAGGCTGGTGTACTGTCCCTTCACCTCAGAACTTCTATTTGAAACTAGCCCAGATGATGGGATGAATGCCTTTGCTCTATTCCGCCTTAAAATTATATAAAGTAACAAGGAGCATTGGAGTAGATTTTGACCTTGATACCCTGGCATAAAAGTGGCATTGGAGATCAACTCCTTGAGAGTGCCCAATGTTCACCTCCCAGCAAAAATAACAGGGTGCTTGCAAAACCTCTTTTAAATTTGGTGTATAAGAGAAAGGAATGGTGGGTGACTTTTGTTATAACAATATTCATGAAGGTGGGTGATAAATTTTGATGCCACTTATGTCATTATGTCATCTGTTTGTAAACAAACAAAATGTTCCCAAATCATTTTTCATGGAGATAGTGTCAAATTAGTTTGGGCAGTTCTACCTTCATTCCCAATGGGTGTGAGTCCATAACACCAACTGCATTTAATTGAATAAAGTCAACTTGTCATTGGTAGTTTCACTCAATGATCAATGAGGTCAGATGGTGTGGAGAATGGAAAATTAAACTACTATACACCAGTTGAGATTAACCAAATTGGGAGTAAAATTGTTCTCAGGACTATGTGTAACAAAAATGTTAACACATTTGTATGAAATTCCTTGCTGCACTATTTTAACACAATAATGATTCCACATCATGTTGAAGATTGGAATGGAAAGCTATCCCATTCCACAACACTGACATCCTTCACCTTGATGAGTAAATAAATGTGCTAAATAAAATTAAAAACAAGGTCCAAGCTTGCCCAATTTTCAGACTTACCTGGTTGACATGAAATCCAAGCAGCCATTTATTAAATTGACCCAACCCTGTGAACGTTCCAGGATTTTGTAGTGACCCAGGAATTAGACGAGGACTTTTCTTTCTAACATTTCCTGGCTAACGATGCAAGTAAGTCCCATGGAGCAATCCAAAGTCTCCAACTCTAATTCAGTGTCAGGGACTTTTGTGAAGGGTCCCAGGGAGCAGGGGAATTGTCAAGCCTCCTGGGTAGTTCCCTCAGAGGTTAACGCATCAGAATCCTGCAGAGGGGGGGAGGGGAGATTTCGGCCTGAGTGAGACAGAGACCGAGTGAGAATATTTGGGAATTTGGTTCAAGGTGGGAGTTTGAGGCATAGGAGGAAAGAGGTGCTTTAGGTAAGGTTTGCTGCAAGAAGTAGAATGTGCTGAGTGGGGGAGTTCGGTGAGGGACAGGGAGGAGGTGCTTTTTTTCCTCTTTTTCAGCCTCCGGCATTTGATTTCCACTTTGGTGCAGCAGAAGGAGCAGGTAAACCAGTAACTGGTATTATTAGTTTTATCAATATTGCGAGCACTATATTGCTTTATCAATATTGTAAAGCTTACTGGCAGTGCCGAAACCTATTGGGAGGTGTAGGTTTTATTAATTATAATTAATTAGCAATTATTAATTAATTAACACATATTGGAGATGGCAGGGCAGGTGATGTGCTGAGATCGCAGGATAGAACAAAGAACAAAGAAAAGTACAGCATAGGAACAGGCCCTTTGGCCCTCCAAGCCTGCGCCAATTATATTGCCCGTCAACTAAAACATTTTCCACTTCCAGGGTCCATATCCCTCTATTCCCATCCTATTCATGTATTTGTCAAGCTGCCTCTTAAACACCACTATCGTACCTGCTTCCACCACCTCCTCTGGCAGCAAATTCCAGACACTCACTGCCCTCTGCGTAAAAAACTTGCCCCACACATCTCCTCTATAGTTTTCTCCTCTCACCTTAAATCTATGTCCCCTAGTAATTGACTCTTCCACCCTGGGAAAAAGCTTCTGACTACCTACTCTGTCCATGCCACTCATAATTTTGTAAACTTCTATCAAGTTGCCCCTCAATCTCCGTCGCTCTAGTGAGAACAATCCGAGTTTCTCCAACCTCTCCTCATAGCTAATAACCTCCAGACCAGGCAGCATCCTGGTAAACCTCCTCTGCACCCTCCCCAATGCCTCCATACCCTTCTGGTAATGTGGTGACCAGAATTGCATGCAATATTCCAAGTGTGGCCTAACCAAGGTTCTATACAGCTGCAGCATGAATCAAGGTTCTATACAGCTGCAGCATGAATCAAGGTTCTATACAGCTTGATGTGGGAGCTTCTGGATACCAGTGTGATCCAGGGCAAACATGCCTGCAGTAAGCACTTGCGGCTGCAGGAACTTCGGCTCCGAGTTATTGAGCTAGAGGCCGAGCTGCAGACACTGCCGCATATCAGGAAGTAACCTGGACACTTTATTCCAGGAGGCAGTCACACCCCTTAGGATAGAGCCTTCTGATTTGGTCAGTGGTAGGGACAGGGGTGTGTGACTGCAAGTGAGGCAGGTAAGGGGACCCAGAGGGCAGGGCTGAGGAGCCTCGGCCTTTGCAATTGTCCAACAGGTTTGAGGTTTTTTTCAGCTTGTTTGGATGAGTGTGGGGACTGCAGGGTGGATGTGCTAACTAACCATGGCACTGTGGTACAGGAAGCCATTCAAGCAGGGGGAGTTACAAGGAATGTAGTCATAGTAGGGGACAGTATAGCCAGAGGGATTGACACTGCTCTATACAGCAAAGAGCACAAGTCCAGAAGGCTGTGTTGCTTGCCCAATGCCAGGGTTCAAGACATCTTCTCAGGGCTGGAAAGAAACTTGCAGTGGGAGGGGGAGGACCCAGTCATCGTGTTCCATGTTGGTACCAATGACATGGGCAGGACAAAGAAGGAGGTTCTGTATAGTCAGAATGAGGAGCTTGGCACCAAAATAAGAAGCAGAACCTCAAAGGTCATAATCTCTGGATTATTACCTGAGCCACATGTAAATTGGCATAGGACAAATCAGATTAGGGAGGTGAATGTGTGGCTCAAAGACTGGTGTGGGAGAAGTGGGTTCCGGTTCATGAGGCATTGGCACCAATACTGGGGAAAGTGGCATCTGTACCATTGGGAGGGTCTACACCTGAACCGTGCTGGGATCGGTGTTCTGGCAAGCCACATAACTAGGGAAGTAGAGATGGTTTTAAATGAAGTAGTGGGGGCAAGGGTGCAAAGTTAGGAAGATGTAGTAAATCAAAGAGTAGAGACAAAGCAAAAGAGAAAGGTATTATTACAGGAAATGAAAAACAGACTGTGACAGGGAGGGATAGAGAATACAAATCTAACAGTAAATCAACAGAACAGACTAGAGGCTATAAAAAGAATAAAAGGATCAAACTAAAAGCTTTGTATCTGAATGCATGAAGCATTCGAAATAAAACAGATGAACTGAGAGCGCACATAGAAATAAATAAGTACAATTTGACAGTCATTACAGAGACATGGCTGCAAGAGGACATGAATTGGGACCTGAATATTAAAGGGTATAGGACATTTAGGAAGGACAGGAAGCAATGAAAAGGTGGCTCTGTTAGCTAATGATGGTATTAGCACAATAGAGAGGGATGACCTAAGTTCAGGAAACCAGGATGTGGAAACGGTTTGGTTGGAGATGAGAAATAGTAAAGGCAAGACAGAGTTGTGTACAGGCCTCCTAATAGTTACCACATGGTAGGATGGAGCATAAAGAAAGAAATAATGGGAGCTTGTCAGAAGGCACGGCGATAATCATGGGAGACTTTAATCTACAAATAGACTGGAAAAGCCAGATAGGCAAAGGTAGCCTAATGAGGAGCTCATAGAATGTTTCTGGGATAGTTTCTTAGAACAGCATGATCTGGAGCCAAAATAAAAACAAAAAGTTACTGCGGATGCTGGAAATCCAAAACAAAAACAAAATTACCTGGAAAAACTCAGCAGGTCTGGCAGCATCGGCGGAGAAGAAATCAGTTAACGTTTCGAGCCAACCAGAGAGCCAGCTATACGAGATCTGGTATTATGCAACAAGATAGGATTAATTAATGACCTCATAGTGAAGGCTCTCCTAGGTAGCAGCGACTATAATGTGATTGAATTTTACATTCTGTTTGAGGGAGATAGGAGTGGATCGAGATTATGTTCTTAAACTTAAATTAGGGCAATTATGAGGGCATTAAAGCAGAGCTGGCTAAAGTGAATTGACAAAGTAAGTTAAGGGATAAGTGAATAGAGATGCAGTGGCAAACATTTAAGGAGATATTTCAGAATACACAGAATAGATACATTCCAAAGAGTAAGAAAAAGCCCAAGGGACAGACACACCATCGTGGTTAACAAGAAAGGTTAAACATAGTATCAAACTTAAAGAAAAAGCATATAATTGTGCAAAGATAGCTGGAAGTCCAGAAAATTGGACAGAGTATAAGGAACTGAAAATGATGACTAAAAGATTAATGAGGGAAAAATTAGAGTACAAGAGAAAGCTATCCAGAAATATAAAAACAGATAGAAGAGCTTCTATAAATATTTAAAACAGAAACGAATTAACAAACTGAGCATTGGTCCTATGGAAAGTGAGTCTGGAGAATTGATCATGGAAAATGGATAAAGGAAATGGCAGATGAATTGAACAGGTATTTTGCATCCATATTTTCTATAGAAGATACAAGTAACATCCCAGAGGCAGCAGTAAATCAGGAAATGGAAGATGGGGAGGAACTCAGGAAAATTACAATCACCAGAGTAGTGGTACTGAGTAAATTGTTGGAGCTGCGGGCTGACAAATGCCTGGGTCCTGATGGACTTCATTCTGTGGCCTTAAAAGAAGTGGCTAGTGAAATAGTTGATGGTTTCAATTTTCCAAAACTCTCTAGATTTGAAGAAGTTCCCATTAGATTGGAAGATAGCAAACGTAACTCCATTATATGAAAAGGGAAGGAGACAGAAAGCAGGGAACTACAGGCCAGTTGGCTTAACATCTGTCAGAGGGAAAATGTTAGAAGCTATTATGAAAGAAGCTATAGCAGGATACTTGGATGAGTTCAAAGTAATCAGGCAGAGTCAACATTGTTTTGTGAAAGGGAAATCATGTTTAACCAACTTATTGGAGTTCTTTGAGGAAATAACATGTGCTGTGGATAAAGGGGAACTGGTGGATGTACTGTACATAGATTTTCCAGAAGGCATTTTATAAAGTGCCACATCAAAAGCGATTGCTGAAAATAAAAGCTCATAGTATAGGGAGTAACATATTGGCATGGAGAGAAGATTGGCTGGCTAACAGGAAGCAGAGAGTAAGCATAAATGGGTATTTTTCAGGTTGGTAAGATGTGACGAGTGGTGTGCCACAGGGATGAGTGCTGGGGCCTCAACTGTTTACAATTTATATAAATGACTTGGATGAAGGGATAGAAGGGATGGTTGCCAAATTTACTGATGATACAAAGATAGGTAGGAAAGTAAGTTGTGAAGAGGACATAAAGAGATTACAAAAAGATATAGGTTAAGTGAGTGGGAAAAAAATCTGGCAAATTAAGCAAAATGTTGGAAACTAAAATTTTCCATTTTGCAGGAAGAATAAAAGATAAGCATATTATCTAAATGGTGAGAGATTGCAGAGCTCTGAGATGCAGAGGGATCTGGGTGTCTTTGTGCATGAATCGCAAAAGTCTAGTATGCAGGTACAACAAGTAATTAGGAAAGCTAATAGAATGTTATCATTTATTGTGAGGGGAATTGAATACAAAAATAGGGAGGTTATGCTTCAGTTATACAGAGCACTAGTGAGACCACATCTGGAGTGCTGTGTGCCGTATTGGTCACCCTATTTAAGGAAGGATGTAAATGTATTGGAAGTAATTCAACGAAGGTTTACCAGACAAATACCTGGAATGGGCAGGTTGCCTTATGAGGAAAGTTTGGATGTGCTAGGCTTGTGTCCGCTGGAGTTTAGAAGAGTAAGAGGTGACTTGATTGAAACATATAAGATCCTGAGGGGTCTTGAGAGGGTGGATGTGGAGAGGATGTCTCCTCTTGTGAGAGAATCTAGAACTAGGGGTCATTGTTTAAAAATAAGGGGTCACCCATTTAAAACGGAGATGAGGCAAAAAAAATTTCTCTCAGAGGGTTGTGAGTCTTTGGAACTCTGGCCCTGAAAAGGTGGTGGAAGCAGAGTCTTTGAATATTTTTAAGGCAGAGGTGGATAGAATCTTGGCAAGCAAAGGGGTGAGAGGTTATCGGGGGTGGGCGGATTGGAGGTTTTATCAGATCAGCCAAGATCTTATTAAATGGCGGAGCAGGCTCGATGGGCCGAATGGCCTACTCCTGCTCCTTGTTTGTATGTTCGTAGAAGTCCCGACATGCAGCTTGGATTTTACGTCCGATCTCCAACAATCTGGGGACCGGAAGATCTGGGCCAACATTTTCCCCCATGTGCTTAAGTGCTAGTCTGGCATTTGGGCTCACAAATCTCACAGGTGCAACTATCAAAAACCAGGATGACACTTAGTATGAAATACAGGGATGCCAGAACAATACAAATTACAAGTTAACAAGGCCCTAAAAGAATTGCCTAGGTTACTCTAATTATAGTAGTTTATTGCCACTTCAAATCTTGAATAGCAACATTAGGATTCAAACCAGCTTAAAGATGTATGATTTTTCTTTCTAGATGCAAATTATAATGCTAAGAGCTAGGTGGGCTAAACAGTAGCTAATATTACTTGTAGAAAATTGAATATCAAAATTCAAATAGATCACATAATAGAGAAACTCAGGAAAAAATTATACATACTGTTTTCTTTTTAATTTAACAAAAATCATTTCTTTGTCATGTAGAGATTTACACCTGTGTTGTTCTTTTTAAACCGAAAATACGTGTCTATTTTCAGTTCAATTCTTGACACAACTTTAAACAGGCAAAATTGAAGCTACTAAAAACAATCTAGAACTCAGTAACAATGCAATTATGGCAACTCAACTGTGAAAAAATGACTGAACTTGCTTTAAGACATTGGAAGCAAAAAAACAAATGCCATACCAAAAATAATATGCATTAGAAGAATAAAAATATACAAGCATACAATATACTTACATTATTGCAAGAGGAGGTAAATGCAAGCGAGTACGTTCAATGAATAAGCTTCCCTCTCCAACTCGGCAATATAAAAATGGTAAACAAAAAATGTTTAATTTGCCTTTCATCTTCCCTCTGGGGAAACCATTATAAATGTTTAGACACAGTTCATAGCCACTTGGTTGTTGTGTGGGAGTTGGAATAAACTTGCATTTATATCATACACTAGCATGCCCTTAGGATGTCCCAAAAAACTTTGCAGCCAATGGGTTACTTTTGAATTGCGGTTAAATAGACAGCCAATTTCCATACAGCAAAGTCCCACAAACAGCCAAAGAATGAATGAGCAGTTTTTGGTAATTAGCCATAGTCCACATAGAACTGTCAGTATCTCTCTCCATTAGAGAGAGATAATTGGTTATATGGCTTGAAGGGCACCACTCTGCATCAAGTATGGGGCAAGGTAAGGAGGCACGTACTGTTGCCCGTACAGTAATTGTACCAACACAGTTGGCATCATTCTGCACCACATATTAGCCATCTAGCCAACTGAGCTAACCAACTCCCACTGGTGCTATTGGTAGAAGATTTGGCCTATAAATCAGCAGCTCCACTGAAATTCATAAGTAGACACCTGGGCCAATCTCTGATCGCAAAGAAGAAACACTCAAGTTAGAACTGTTCATTATCAGCTCAGTAAATGATGAACCAAGGCCCTTCGAGTGCACATAAGAGATTCCACGGCATGAGTTGGAGAAGAGCAAAGGATTTCTCCTGGAATCTTGGCCAACGTTTATCCCTCAGTTAACATCAACAGATTATCAGGTTATTAACTTGTTACTGTTTATGAGACCACACTGTGTGCAAATTGGCTACTGTGGTTCCTGTATTGCAACAATGGCTGCACTTCAAAAATATTTTATTGACTGTAAAGCATTTCGAAATGTACCGAGGTCATGAATTGAGCTATATAAATGCAGGTCCCTTCTTTCACTCTTTTTTATTGATTTGCATTTTCTGCTTAGGCAAATCCCCATCGCCATTCAGGCCCAAACTCAGATGTAAACCAGTTGTGTTTCCAGTAGAACTGTTTGTCAGTTGGTTTTGTGCTAATATCAGCAACTGGGTCCTAACTGTGTGTAGAGACCTGAAGCGTTGTGTGTTAATGAGAAACAGAAATAAATTTAAATGTTTCTTAAATGGCAGGTGTTTTCGATATTACTTTTTACAGCGCCCTACCACAAGGAGTAATATGTGCTGAGATTAATTCACCAATCTTTTTTTTTAACTAAGATAAAAGCAGACTGGGTGATCGCTTTTCAGAACACCTTCGCTCAATCCACAAGCATGACCCAAACCTTCCTGTCACTTGCCATTTCAACACACCATCTTGCTGTCATGCTCACATGCCCATCCTTGGCCTGCTGCAATGTCAGTGAAGCCCAACGCAAATTGGAGCAGCAGCACCTCATCTTCCAATTAGGCACTTTGCAGTCTTCTGGACTTAACATTGAGTTCAACAACTTCAAACCACGAACCCTCTCCTCCATCTTTACCTCTTTTTTATCCATTTTTTAAAATTCATTTTTATTTATTTATTCATTTTTTAATTTATTTTTAATTTTTTTAATCCTTTTTACCTAATCCACCACTTCCCCCACGTCACTTGTTTCTATGCTGTGCTTTCACAGAGCGCTGACCCTTGTTCAGTTATTAACATATTCTGCTAGTTTATCTTTATGCCACTATCAGCAACTTCTTTAGTCTTTAACACCACCATTAACACTCCCTTTGCCTTGTGTTCATGACATTTTGTCAATCTCTCCTGAGCTCCCAGCTATCCCTGACCTTCTATTTTGCTCCACTTGTTCCAGCCCCTCTTAAACAGTATAAATGCCATCACATTTCCACTTCTCTTTAGCTCTGAAGAAGAGTCATACAGACTCAAAACACGAACTCTGTTTCTCGCTCCACAGATGCTGCCAGACCTGTTGAGTTTTTCCAGCATTTTCTGTTTTATTTTCTTTTAACTACTTATGCAGAAAAGATTTATGAGAATATTTTCATGGACGAGGGGCCTCAGTTATGTGGATAGTTTGGAGAAACTGAGGCTGTTCTCTTTGAAGAAGAGAAGGTTGAGGGGAGACTTGGTAGAGGTGTTCAAAATCATGAGAGATCTGGACAGAGTAGATAGAAAGAAATGATTCCAATTGGTGGAAAGGTCAAGAACCAGAGGACACTGATTTAAGGTGAATGGGAAAAGTGCTAAAGGAGACATGAGAAATGCCTTTTAATGTATTGAGTGCTTAAGGATTTGGAATGGACAGCCTGACAGAATAGTGGAAGCAGATTCACTTGTGGCTTTCAGAAGGGAATTGGATAATTATCTGAAAAGAAAAGATTTGTAGGGCTGTGGGGAAAAGGCATGGGAGTGGAACTCACCGAGTTGCTGATACAGAGAGCTAGCAAGGACATGATGGGCTGAATGGCCTCCTTTTGTGTTGTAACTATTCATGATTCTACAATACACAACAACCATTGCACTGTATAACAATTATATAAAGCACTTTGGGGTATTTTGATGTAGCAAGCTGCTTTATGATACGAATAATTAATTTACAATGTAATTTTGGAAATATATTTCTATTATTTCAGTCTTTCAGTTCCCATGGTTTGCGTTTTTAAAGAATTAGTTTCGGATTAATGGTAACAACACCTAACTGCAACAACAGATTGTATCACTGAAATTACACATACACCGTGTGCTAATCATGTAAGTAGTTCTCAACATTCTGCTTAAATGAGGGATATTTCTTTCTAATCTTTTTTTGGAAACAAAGCAATTAAAACTAAAACTAGCTGTGTTAATATAGCCAAATCGGCAACCGGTATTTTATTGTAAATAACATTTTTGACTTGAGCCACCATTTGAGCTGGTAACTAGAGTTGCACAACATACCTTTATTTCATATTGTATCAGATTCTTAACTGTCTAAAGAACATGAGCTGCATCCTGATGTCTGACCACATGGTTTGACGCTTGGATGGAAACCAACAAACGTTCTCAGTCTATGCCAAGTTTGTTTAAAGCAAGCTTCTAACAGCGTTGGGCAGAGTTCCCAGTCAATCAGTTTCTCAGGAACGAACACTGCATATATTTTTGGATGACTAGCTGCATGGTGTAATCAAGACTACTGTATTATCTATCTGAATGACTATTCAATCTTTCTGATTGATCTGGTAAATGGAGGACCTCACACTTCAAAATTAACTGATGTCAAATTGCTCACTGGGTGTTGCAGGTTGACTAAGGACAAAGCAAAAATTCTTTTGAAAAGAGATTCAGATATTTAAGCTGTACAGTTTATCCAAAGTGTACATTGCACAAAGTAGAATATAGGTTTATGGTGGAGAGTTGTGTTAAGGGCATTATCACAGTAAAAGTAATGGAAAGAATTTCAATTTTACAATATACAAATATAATCGCGTAAGTGTCACAATTTTTAAAAAAACGGATAGAAAATTCCCAGTGATTAGTGCACTCCAGAGACTTAAGCACAAAAATCTAGGCTGACAATCCAGTGCAGTCCTGAGGCAGTGCTACACTGTTGAAGGTGCCATCTTTCAGGTGAGATGTTAAACCCACACCCTACTTCCCTGCTCAGGTGGACGTAATAGATCGCATGACACTACTTCAAAAAAGGGCAGGAGAGTTATCTACGTTGTCCTCGTTAATATTTATCCCTCAATCAACAATTGCAAAACAAAATACTGATCATTATCACATTGTTGTCCGTAAGAGCTTGCTGTGTACAAATTGGATGCCATGTTTCCTGCATTACTAGAGTGGTTACAATTCAAAAGTAATCCATTAGCTGTAAAGTGCTTGGGGAAATCCTGAGGTTGAGAGAGGCGCTGCAGCAATGCAAGGCTTTTTCTACAAATACACTTTCCAAAACCACACAAAGCAGCAACATCCATGGCTTAGACTGTATAGAACTGGAAGAGTTAAGTGTTTCCCCCCACCACACTGAACTGAACTGACCTCAGTTAAATTGATGATACAGGTGCTGCTCTGCAATTTCCTTCCACTAAAGTCAGGACAAATGTGCATGGAGGGGATGAAGAGCCAGGTTCCTGTCCCTGACCAGTGACCTGTGGGATTGAACCAGAAAATTAGCTAACACCTGCAAAAGAGGAGACGATTAAAATTGAAAAGGGTTAAAAATAACAAAATTCACGATCAATGCAAAAATAATTAAAAGCATTTGAAATTTCAACAGGTAGACAGTTATCTCGAACCGTTGAATGGTTCCGTCCTCAAATATTATTGAGTTAAGGAATGCAAGCGACATCTCATATCATTTATTCACAGGAAGTACGCAAATATTGGTGAAACTACCTTTTAGTTTGTTTATCTAACTTCTAAAAATATTTTACGTTATCGTCCTTTACCAACAATTGTAATGTGTGGCTAGATTTTGGATCGTAGAATTCTTTTTGTTCTGTAAAATAAATGTTTCAGACTTCTATCTGATGAGAGTCAACAACAGCACCATTCATCAATCAAACAGTAGGAGCTTGAGCAACCACTCGCCCTGGTCCAGAGTGCCAGAGGATTTCTGAAGGATTTGGGAATTAGCGACTGTGGGAAGCAAGTGGAAAGCAGCAAAGGTCATTCAATGCAACAAAGTGAAATCTAGAGCTGGATAGAAATGGCAAGAGAAGTGGTGGTAATGTTGCTGGACTAGTAATCCAGAGACCTGGGGACATGGGTTCAAATCCCACCACAGCAGTTGGTGGAATTTGAATTCAGTTGATAAATCTATAAAGCTAGTCTCAGTAATGGTGGCCCATGAAACTATCATTGATATCAACCCAGGTTCACTGATGCCCTTTAGGGAAGGAAATCTGTTGTCCTTACTTGGTCTGGCCTACATGCGACTCCCTGTGGTTGTTTCTTAACTGATCCCTGAAATGAGCTAGTAAGGTCAGTTCAAGGGCAATTAGGGATGGGCAATAGTATTGCCCACATCCCATGAAAGAATCAAAAAAAAAGATCAAAGACAGCTCAGAACACAGTGAAGATCAGCGACAGCTCAGAATACAGTGAAGATCAGAGACAGCTCAGAACACAGTGAAGATCAGAGACAGCTCAGAACACAGTGAAGATCAGAGACAGCTCAGAACACAGTGAAGATCAGAGACAGATCAGAACACAGTGAAGATCAGAGACAGATCAGAATACAGTGAAGATCAGAGACAGCTCAAAACACAGTGAAGATCAGAGACAGCTCAGAATACAGTGAAGATCAGAGACAGCTCAGAATACAGTGAAGATCAGAGACAGCTCAGAATACAGTGAAGATCAGAGACAGCTCAGAACACAGTGAAGATCAGAGACAGCTCAGAACACAGTGAAGATCAGAGACAGATCAGAATACAGTGAAGATCAGAGACAGCTCAAAACACAGTGAAGATCAGAGACAGCTCAGAATACAGTGAAGATCAGAGACAGCTCAGAATACAGTGAAGATCAGAGACAGCTCAGAATACAGTGAAGATCAGAGACAGCTCAGAACACAGTGAAGCTTTATTCCAGCAGAGGAGCAAAAACTCAAGGTGCAGAACAGAGACAGTCCAGCAGAAATTGCAGCCTTTGTAGCATGCATCAGTGAGAGTGGTCACTATAAGGCCCAGAGGACAGCAAACAAATGGACACAAATCTGACCACGATAACTATAAAGTGCTTAAGTATAGCAGCAGATCTAAAGGGCTACAATTAGGTTCAGTTTCACCTCCAAAGCAAAAAGTTGCTTTGAACCTAAGCCCAAAAACCCAATTGATTTTCTAGGCACGCAGTAAAAATGCAGCTGTAGTCAAAGTAGTTACTTGGTAGTGCAGAACTTGGGTATTGTTGGAAACAGAGCTACCAAAGCTTTTTGTCTTGCACTCATCAGGACAGATGCAAGAATACCAAATTTCAAAAGGAACAATTTATACTGCTTGAGAAAAGGGGTGCTGACTGGGTGGCATGTTGGCTCTGATTGGTCAAGACATTGCCATGGCGAATGCACCAGGGAGCTATTGCTCCCCCATACTTTTGTTTCTTCAAAAATGGTGCAATGTCTGGACATGTTCCTTTTGCCTGCAGAGGACAGGACCCTGCACACTCGGGATTATTCAGCAAGTGCTGCCCAATCGCAAAATCACATCTAACATTAGGCATGATGTTCTAAGCTTTGCAAACATGGGCTGATTGAGTACAGTCAGTACAGAGTAGTCAAAGTATTCAATTCTAACAATGAATCTCTCTGGTGTCATCAGATTGGCTGAGACCATTCATGGACAACACTGGGGAAAATTATTCAGAGAAAATCAGCTATGTTTGTTTTGTATCTTCACTCACACTTTCTTTTCCCTTTGAAAAATAGTGGGGAAGTATTGGAAGGATTAGGAGGTTGCGCCTTCCATGGCTAACAAGTCCTGGATTGGGCCTTGAACCCAGAGCTTCTGGCTCAGAAGCTGGGGCAGGACTGAGGCACAAGACCGCCTATTGGCTATCAAAATCCTCTGAAAGAAAAGGTTAAATGTAGATGATGATCCCTTGAATCTCAGAATCAGCCTAGGAATATCTTTAACAGTAGGATGTAACTGTAATCTAAAACAACAGTGACTATAGTACATACGTAATGGTGTAAAATAAGCCTTACAGCATAATAACGTTAAACATATGCTTTAAGCTGTTGTTAAAGTAAGTATCTTCACCAGTTGGAAGGACTATTTTTACCCTTGTTGGGTGCAATTTCATGCCCGTTCAGGTCACGCACGCGCCGCCCACGGGCCTTAAAATTCTGGCCAATGTTTCAGGCCATTTGTCAGAGAAGACTTACAGAATAACAAGAATTTATATCGGAGCATATGCAGGGAGGACCTGCAATTAGCATATCGCATGACTTATTTGTGTTACATTGCTCCCTGTAATGAGCACTATTAGCCTGACCATTCGAATGCAGGAACACAGTTGTTTATGATGTTTACTGTGCATTCTATCGAAGGAAAGGCTACTCTAAGCCTCCCGACAATTCTCACATGACAGGTTTACTGCAGCTGTTAATTTCACACAACATAGGTTATTCAGTGCTATTGACATCTGTGTGCTTTTATGGCCAAATGAAAACTCCGTATTACCTTCAATTAATGCGAACCAGATTAATCTGCAAACAATCTTATTACTGCTTCCACCTCGACGCTCTTAGACTTAAAGAAGCAGCACAAGAAATTAGGTCCACACAATATTAGCACCTAGCGACAGGCTTCAGATATGAAACAGTTCCTCGTGCTGCTCTGTAGTAATTTTTTTTTTAATTGTTCCTGGGATGTGGGCAACCCTGCAAAGGCTGGAATCAAAATCTGTCTCTAGTCACTGTGTAGGCGTCATGTACCAGGACACATAATGGTTGGAGTGGAGGCACAGGTAGGTAACATGGGGCAGAAGTGCCATGTGTCTTGCCTGAAGGACACTAAATGACCCAGTTGGGTTTTTAATGACAATCTGGCAGCTTCTGTGATTATTCTTTTTTTGGTGCCAGCTCACAAATTGTTATCTATTTAACCCTTAGTTAGCCAGGAATGTTTTTCCCATTTTCCCAGCCCACCACTGCTTTTCGGTGCATAGAAAAGAAAGTAATTGTTTGAATATTAGTAGAAAAGACCTTGTTCTCATTTAAAAAGCAAATTCCTCCAGGGGTTCCTCAGGCAGATGTTGAGGTAACAAGCTGAACTAGACAAACCATTAAATCCTTGATTTAATTCCTGAGTCATGTTGAATTATCTAATCCCAGTTGGGGCAGGGCGGAGCTTCAATATCCTTCAATACAGCAGAAATAAAAATCAGAAGGAATTCTCCAGTCAATAACCAATAGACACTGTTCCAAGTGTTACAATTATGAAGTTTATGATGTTATTAATTTTTGGGACTGTGCCTTTAATTTAGGGTATACAAAGGGGTCACGTGACCTGTTCTGACATCAAGCCTGCGTGGTTTGATTGTTAGAGGTTAAAGGGGGCCAAGGTTGTTTTACTGGGAAGAAGGCGCAAGGCGTTTACATTTGGAGACAATGGCGGCAATCTGTGTGGCAACAGTGGATAGTCTGAGAGTCTCCAAAGTCCCAGAGAAGTGTTGACAATGTTGAGTTGTAAACAATCGTGCTTTAAACTCTCCATTTACTTCCAAGATAAAGGAGAGTTGAGGTCTCAAGTATAACTAATCAGCATCTCTACCTGGATACAGGCCCATGTGATTCACATTGCCATGGTCAAGGGCTTCAAGATGGGAGGGGTACAGAGGAAGCCATTGTGATATTGGGTTTCCCAAAATATCGCTGAATATCACAGACAGGTTAGTCTTCCAGAGTCCGGGAGAAAGGGAGCAGCTAAAAGCCAAAAGTCTGTATGATTCAACACATCGGAATATGGTTGGAAGCTCACACTCAGGTTGAGGTGGCAAAATTCATGATGAGTTAAAATGAAGCTGAAGGGTCCACCTAGCTTGTGCTGTAAGGAGAATCTCCAGTACTACTCTCACTATGAAGGAGTGAGAGTCAACAGGTTGAGAAAGGAAAAGAACAGATGTAAACCTTCGGGAGCTAAAAGCCATCTTAAACTGATTCTGGGAGAATTGAATACCTACTTAAAGGACAGTGCAACATATACCAGTGAAGTGTGTTTCTTCGGTTGTGCTTAAAATAAAAAGGGGGTATTCCATTCTGTGGTTTAAAGTATAGGTTGCCTTCAAAAATAGTGTTTAACTAGTAGTGCTTTTGGTCTTTTGTTACAGTAAATGTCTTAAAACATGAAACCTTGTGGCGTCATCCATTCAGCTTTTAACTGGAAGTTCGAATTTCTTTTTAAAAGTTGTCAGTCTCTACGGAAATCATAATACAAGGTGAATATGTGTAGGCATTATGTAAGAATAGGATTGAACTCAGTCAGGAAACCCTCTCACAACTGGCCTGGCTATACACTGATACAGGGAAATAAACCATTTGGGAAGGCTAACTCTGCACAATTTTTTCATTTTCTTTATTACTGTCAGTTACATGTTGAGACTTTTAAGATTGAAGACAATGTGGGGCAGAATCTTGTGAAGGTAACAGTAGTCTCGGCCATCGGCTAGAGAGCTGGAGCCCTGCCTCGCATCCTTCAGGAAGTCCCGCCGCATCTTGTTCCACTCAGACACTTGACAGGCCAGTGGCAGGCCTTCTCCCAGGATCAAGGATCCCGGGGGCAGAAGTTCTGCCTACCAAGGGCTGCCAGTCAATCAGAAGCCAGCAGCTCCAATAAACAGCAGCACCACCAGGGAGGCGATGGCTGCTGCTGGCAGAACACCCACCTGAGGCCCAGGATTGTTGCAGGATCCCAGGCCAGAGATGAGTGATGGCGGAAGCAGAGGGTTCATGGGGTGGCAGTCCCAGGGAGATGGGAGGATGGGGGAAGCTTACAGTGGGCATAAAGCTTCAGCTTGCAGCTTTCACTGCTAGATTCCTCAATCAAGTACTGACCATGCGATGCCCTCCACACCTCAGAAGCCCACAAGCAACCCCAACAGAGTTTGCTTGTTATGCTCCCCACATGGAGAGCACCCTTCACCCACTCATTACAGGGTTAATACCAGCGGTGCTGAGATGAAGCACTTAAGGCCGTCAATCGATGGCCGGGTAGGAAGGCAGTCCCTGGGCCTTCCCGCCATGGGGTGCAGGTGGGAATATGGAGTGGCCCCCACCCATCACCATCCCGCCTAATGAAATGGCCTCAGCCAGCAAAGTCGCCATGGGGAAAGGAGCACAAAATTCCCCTTGTGGTCACTGACAAACATCTCATTTACATCACTGTCATGACAAGTCTGCTCAAATTATTGATAATATTTTACGTGTATATAGTAAGAATGTGGCTTATTGATGATCGATAATGACATCATAATATGCTGAGGAATTATATCTTTTATCCTCATTATAAAGAGCAAAGTGTAGGCTTCACTATAAGGACCTCACTGCTACTGTAGAGAGAACCCCCTACAAGTGGTTCAGAACGTGTTCTCTCCATCCGCCTCTTAACTCAAACAGGGCCAGTTAACCTCATAAATATCTATGCTCCAATGCTGGATACAATATAGGTGCGAAAGACCAGTTCCATGAGGAGCTTGATGCTACAATCAGCAAAATCTCTCAGTCTGAACATCTTTACTTACTGGGGGATTTCAATGCAAGAGTGGATGCAGAACATGGTCCTCCTCCCTCGGACAGCTTGGCCTTGGAAAGATAAAGGAGAACAGACAGAGACTACTTGAGTTTTTCTGCAATCATAAGCTTTATGTAACTAACACCTTCTTTCAGAATAAACCATGCCACAAGGTGTCCATCCAAGATCAGGCCTTTGGCACCAACTGGATCTGATCATCACCAGATGTGACTCTCTGAGCAGCATTCTCAACACACACTGCTATCATGCCACTGACTGTGATACAGATCACTCCCTGGTGTGCTCAGGATTAGGATGCAACGCTTGAACTTTTTCAATCAAAACAGAAATGTCACCCTCGTATCAACATCAGCCCATACTGCCGACCCTGAGAAAAACCCAACAGTTCCTCGACTCGATTGAACAGGTGCTGTCCGGCATTCCCACACAGAGTGCAGAAGTGAATTGGAGCATTCTTTGAGATATCATTTACAATACCGCACTCTCAACATATGGGAAGGGAGGGTAGTAAAATGCTGTCTGGTTTGAGGCTAACATCACCGTGATGGAACCTGTCATTGAAGCCAAGTGATCCACTCTCATTAACTTCAAGAGGGATGTGAGTGTGAAGATTCTGAATGCACTAAGAGCCAATCGACGTAAAGCCCAACAGATGCTAAGCTGTGCGCCAATGACTACTGGTTACAACTTCACCAGGATATCCAGATGTCCTTTGACACACGGAATGCCAGGGGCATGTATGAAGGGATCAAGAACACAACAGATTCATTAGCAAAGGAAATGGCTCTTTGAAAACAAAGGCAGGGGAGGGTCATGAGCAACTGCAATACAGTTGGTGAGATGGGTGGAACACTTCCTTGAGTTGTACTCTAGGGAAAGCACCATCACTGAGGAAGCCCTAGACACCATAGAAAGCCTGCCTGTCACAGAAGAGCTGGATATTGAACCCACCTGGAGGAGCTTAGCAAAGTTATTGACTCACTTGCCATGGACAAAGCTCCAGGTGCTGATGCTCTACTGCCTGAACTCATCTAGCACGGGAAACCAACACTCCTGCAGCATCTGCACAAAATTCTCTGTCTCTGCTGGAGGGAGGGGTTAGTGCCCTAAGACTTGTTAGATTGGAAAGATTGTGACCCTGTACAAGAACAAGGGTGACCACAGCAATTGCAACAACTATCGAGGCATCTCCCTGCTGAACAGCCTGGGATAAGTATTCGCTCGTGTTCCTCTTGTCCGATTGCAGACCCTGGCTGAACGGATCTACCCTGTAACCCAGTGTGGTTTCAGAACTGGAAGATCTACAATTGACATGATCTTCTCAGTTTGGCAGTTACAAGAGAAATGCTGTGAAGAAAGGGACCACTATATATTGCCTTCATCGATCTCACCAAGATATTCGGCCATGTGAGCAGAGATGACCTATTTAAGTTGCTGGAGAAAGTTGACTGCCCGCCGCAGCTGCTCAATGTGATCTCCTCTTTCCATGACAACATGATGGGTAAGGTCAGCTATGACAGGGCAACATCGGAACCCTTTGGGGTGCACAGTGGGGTCAAACAGGGTTGTGCTCTGGTACTGATCCTCTGTTACGACCAGTCCCGGATGAGGTCCCCAATTTGTTAAATTCCCAGACGAGATTCCCAATTTGTTACGACTGGGACAGGACCCCAATTTTGTTATGATCCCAGGTGAGGAGGAATGAACTGGCTCTCCCTCTTTGTTCAACCTCCTCGCTTGGTCGCAGCACGGCCAGTTTAAAAATCCTTTTCCTGTGGACACCATTTCCCAGCTTTTATTTTTTATGAGGAGCCAATTTGACCAGGCTTTCTGCAGTGAAAGAAAGGTAAATTTATTTATTACTAAAGCCTGAGGAAGGATAATAAAATGGTGCAACACATATACACACGCAGACCAGAAATGAGAAGTTAAGAGTCCAAATAAAAGTTTAAAAATATACAAATCAGTCCTTGGCATGGATGGTGGTGCATTGTGGCTGTTAAGTTGGGTGATTTCAGCACAGCTGACTTTGGCAGATTCATAGTCTGTTGGAGATATTGTTGGTTTATCCCAGGGCGAGGAATCCTGGTTCTCTCTGTAGGGAAACTGAAAAGGCTGTCTTGTTTCTTTTCACTTGTGATTTCTGCTCGAACACACTTACCCCCCAGCAAAAGAGAGACAGAGAGAGAGAGAAAATCACCTGCCTGTCTTTGCAAGGGGGACTGACTGATGTTTCTTCTTGTTTCTGTCACTCACACACACACTGGTCTGCAGCCAGCTCTTTAACCCATTTTTCTTGTGTATTCCCGAGATGGGAAATAGTCATGTCTCACACCCAGAGTCTGTCTTTCTTTCAATTCAGGCCATTTTACACATTCTGAGATGTAAATCAACAGGAGATGGGTTTTTGGATCACTGCTGAGATGTGAGAATCAGTCTCCATTGTGTCCATCAACACAGGAGGTTAAGAGTCCAAAAGCAAAAAACTGCGGATGCTGGAAATCCAAAACAAAAACAGAAACAGAAATACCTGGAAAAACTCAGCAGGTCTGGCAGCATCGGCGGAGGAGAGTTCTGTTGAAGGGTCATGAGGACTCGAAACGTCAACTGTGCTCTCCTCCGCCGATGCTGCCAGACCTGCTGAGTTTTTCCAGGTATTTCTGTTTCTGTTTTTGTTTTAGGTTAAGAGTCCAGCATTTTGCATTTTCCATATCTTCCTTTCAAGTGTCTCTGTTTGAAGTAGGCCTTGACACCTCTTTAGGTGCGACATTCCATGTTCTCTCAGAACAGGTCTGTCCGTATAATCCACATAGGAATTTTCCAGAAAGCGGTCACTATACATTATCAGCCATCTTTTGATCAGTCTTTACTTGTATTGCATTTTTAAGAACACAGGTCTCCCTTAAAAAAAGTTTCATATGCCCGTAGGTAGTTGGTAGCGATAGTCTGCTGTGGTGACACCCTTTGGCATATTCTTCTCTTTGCTGCTGTGCTATGGCTTCATGTCATCTACAGAGGGTGTTTACTTACCTACCAGAGCTGAAGGAAAGCTATTCAGCCTTGCTCGTCTGAAATCCAAGGCAAAAGTGTGCCCAGTCCTCATCAGAGATTTGCTCTGCTGACAAAAATCAGGCCTCCTAGCTCAGATCTCAAAAGAACAGCATTTACTCCATTGTGTTATCCTAAAAGGAGTTTCTATCCCTGATTTAACTCCAAAATATTTGCTTTAACAGAGGGTCTTGATTGCATGCGATTAATATCTCAAGCGAAGCCACATTCTAAATGTTTGTCCTCAATAGACCCTTTTGTATCTTTGGGGAATATTATGAATATTTGCTTTTGGAAGCTTTGGGAACAGCCATTTTCCCCACATGTACCATCCCTTTAACTTTCAGGACAGTCAAGAGTGAAATGGCCTCTTAATTATTAAAAACGGCTTCCAGGGTAGTTCCACCCAAACCCTTTGGGGATAAATATCTTTGGTTCAGCTGAACAACAATGCAAACCATATTGGTAGCAAAACTAACAGATGGCTAATAAGGAACCAAACAGAGGAATAAATGAGGTCATTACTAAGAACTCAAGCATAATAAAATTGTGCTTTGTGTAATGGGAATTATACCACTTAATCCAAATTAAGGTGAATGAAAAGACTGCTTATTAATTTATAAATAACTCTTTTTCAGAACTAAGGAGCAGAGTGTGGGCTTGTATTCAAATGTAGATGATGCATTAGTTCTTCAAAGAATAAGGAAAAAATGCATTCATAAACAAAATCTTTCATTTTTTAATCCCTTTGCCAATTATTTCTAAATGATTGGATAGATAGTCTGAGGAAACACATCCCTGATTTTTTCTAATAGCTCGGTAAGTAGGAGTGTTGGATGGTGTGATATTGAACCAAACAGCCTGGAAGGGTCCGAGTTCAATTCCTAGGCTGTGCTGCCTTGCTGATCATAGTCATAATTTGGGGAGTTCAAATGCCTCAATAATCCAAAGCTAATGAAGACAATAATTGGCAAGCGATCCTAACCAATAGCCATGAACTTCAATGTGTGTGTAGATCCCAGATGAGAACAACATTGTGCTCAGCTGTGCTTCTCTCGGTAAATATTCTACTAAGATGTCCATCAGCCATGGTTCATTGGGTAACACTCATACCTCTCAGTCAGAAAGTTGTGAGTTTATGTTCCACTCCAGGACTGAAGAACAAAAATCTAGGCTGACACTCCAGTGCAGTACTGAGGGAGCGCTGCACTACCTTTCTGATGAGGTGCTAAACAGAGTGCCTGTGTTGGGTGTGAAAGATCTCATGGCCACTATTTTGAAGGAGAGCAGGGGAATTTTTCCTGGTGACCTGCCATTATTTATCCCCCAATCAACATCAAAAACAGATAATCTAGTCATTATCACGTTACTATTAGTGGGATCTTGCTCTGTGCAAATTGGCTGCCACGTCTCCTATGCTGCAATGGTGACTATACGTCAAAAGTGCTTTATTGGCTGTAAAGCACTGAGGGCCAACCTGTGGTCATGAAAGGTGCTATCTAAATGCAAGTCTGTTTTTAGCCCAGTGACTATAGTTTTTTTCAGTAGCCTTGGGATGTTTCTCAATATTAAAGGCTCTTTACAATGTAAAAGTGGTCATTATCATCATCGTCTTCATTTCCCACAAACTCCAAATATACTGCCCTACTGACAAACTCCTCCCTATGTCTACATTGTCTTAAAAGTAAAATTCATCTGACAGTCGCCCGTTGGTATTCATTCCTTTCCAGGTCTTCCAAAACATTGAATTCCTTAACTCGCTCCAGCTTTTCAACCTCAAGCATTGAATCACCTGATCTCCAGGTGGGGCAGGGGAGGAAACAAGGAAAAGCGGAAATGAAAGAAAAGATAAAGAAAAGGGTAGAGAACAGGAGAAAGAGGCCTAAAAGAGGAAAAGAGAGAGGGCAGCAAGAAGGGAAGATAAACAGAAGAAGGACAAAGAGTGCACTGCAACTAGCTGATATGAAGATTTTATAATGTCATAATGTCAACCACATTACTGTAGCAAAGATGACTGTATCAATAGGTCTCTCTCATTTTAAAGACTTATTTTTAACTAAAATACATAAAATAACACAGTTCCAGCAACTTTGCTGAGGCTTGGAGGAACCCTCTGCCTGCGAGGTATAAATGGGGTGTGGAGGGGGGATCCATTTGCGCCATTTGTCTGAGAAGCTCCCGATGTTCTGCAGAAGTAACATTCGGAATGCTGAGGAACCGCTGCAGGATTACAGGATTTATAATATAAAAACAGAAAACGCTGGAAAACCCCAACGGGTCTAGCAGCATCTGTGGAGAGAGAAACAGAGTCAACGTTTTGAGTTTCAGAGCTAAAGAGGAGCGGAAATGTGATGGATGGGCTGTTTAAGAGAGGGCGCAGCAGGTGGAGCAAAATAGAAGGTCAGGGATAGATGGGATCCAAGGGGAAATTTGACAAAAATGTCATGGACACAGATCAAAAGGAGTGTTAATGGTCGTGCTAAAGACTAAAGAAGGTGTTGATAGTAGCACAAAGGTAGCATTTTACCACTAACCCTGTTTCTCTCTCCACAGATGCTGCCAGACCTGCTGAGTTTTTCCAGCATTTTCTATTTTTATTTTAGATTTCCAGCATCCACAGTATTTTGCTTTTATTTACAAGATTTATATCTTTATGGTATAACTGTGTTGCATTTATTGGATTTTGACGCACTCCATGCAAATTGAGGATTCTGGATAGTCTGGTTGATTGACAAATTTGACCTTTTTCATTAATCTTCCAGCCATGAAACAAAAAGCAAGCTCACCCATATTGCTTAATTAAAGCTCACTGAAGTGGGTGTACCAAATCTCAGCATTAAGCTTTGTTAATATTAGGTTCTAGATAAAAACAGTAATCCTACAGATGAATGATATATGTTGTAACACCAACAATGGTACCACCAATCACTAGATTGTTCATTAGAAACCTTCCCTGTCAATCAAATGAAAATTTACATAAGGGACGACTAAGCAATACATTTACTTGCAGCAACTGCTCTTCACTGCTGGCGACCTGTTTCAACTTCACACATCAAAGTAATTAAAATTGTATCCTTCGGGAGTCACAACTCAAGTATGGTTCAAGCAATCATAGCCTCAGGTGGACAAACGTCAAACTTGATACTCTTAACTTTGAAGCCTAATTCTGAAAGAGCAGAAGCAAAAATGGCAACTTTGATGATGAAAATGCTGATTAGATTTTAAACTTTTGCCTGGTTTTTAGGGGTAACACAAGAATGAACTGAAAGTAGACAGTGTGGCTGATCAACTGCTCCCGGTCATTGTGCAGGAAGGTTGCACAAATGTAGACCATCTAAACTAGATGGAGGAGTGTAAGGGGCGCGTAACACAGCTCCAGAAAAAATACAAACAACTGTAGACAAGAGGATGGCAGATTGAGATTAATAATGGAAAGGCAATTGCCTAACAAATAAAAGGTGAACTGTTTGGACAAGTTAGATATTCATAATAGATAGTAGAAATTCATAATGCGCTCATCAAAGATGATTTCAATATCCCAGAATTAAGCAGGCAACAGAAATATAAGAGGTCAAGCGCAATGAATTTCATAGAGTTAATGAACAACTGCTTGTTAATGTAACATTATAAAACAGGTATCAGGACAAATGTGTATTAGATTTTGTATATGAGCAATCCACTAAAACTGACTCGTGACCTGAAATACTTGGGTTCTGGTGATAATTGAATTGATATTGTCGTGTTTATGAGAAGAGTTCCAGAGAGTATTAGACAAAAAGCATGTCTGAAAAATCAAATGGAAGTGTTAAGGTTGCTTTCAAGGTTGTGAACAAGAAGTTTATCTCTACGGAACACAAAAAGAAATATAGCAAAAGCAACACCACAGTGCAACTCAGAAATAACAAAGAGATAAGAAGAATTTGTAAAGATTGAAGAATTAAATATTGATGACTGGAAGCAAACAGAAGTCACTTCAGGATAAGTATAGTAAATACTACAGGATGGAAGAGGAACACTGAAAAGCAGATTACTACTAGTGGGAAGAGGGATCTACAGCTCGGTAAGAGGCAGATGGAGCATTAAAAAAACAAACTGGTTTTAGAGATTACAGACCCATTCAACTTGGGAATCTATCAGTTATTTCAAGGCCAAGAAAGCATAGGCTGTAAAGAAAGTCCAAAATTTTAGTATCTACAGGTCACCTGATCCAGAACACATGAAGCCTACAATCTTGAAGGAAATGAATCAGGAAATAGGGATGACATCAATGTCTGAGGATAGTGAATGTAATGAAAAGACAGCATGGTTTTAGAATAAACAGGTACCTTGGAATTCTACTGGAACTTTAATTAGGTGATTGATAAGAAGTAGCTAAGACCATTTACGTGAACTTTCAAGAAAATATTTGCTAACATGCTACACATGAAACTTTTAAAGGAAGTAAAGGCTTATAAAATTCATAGCAGCATGGGTATCTTAGGTGACTAGTGTAGGAGGATTAAATAACATTTGAAAGAACCCTGAAAAGGTTAAGTGATAACATTGAGGAATGTAGTTAGAATTTAATATGGAAAAATGGAAAATGACTCATGTATTGTAGTAGGAGATACATAGGCTGGGGTTTTCCCTGCCCGCTGACATTGGCATGAGTGGACAATATGGTGTGATCGGTTTCACGACTGTGTGAAACAAATTCGCGATCGCCCACTCAGCCAGCCAAGGCAGGGGCCACATTCTCTGCTATCGGACGTCGGGAACCTCATTGTAATACATCAGCATATCATTATTAGACCTGCCTGCTGGAATCGTCCCCACCGCTGGATCGTCTTCCCACCTCGGAGGGAAAACACACCAACATGTTTCACAACAGCACATAAGTGACGTGCACCTGGCGGGCTGCTCTTCGCTCGGGACTTCAAGGTTTGTTTGCCTACCTTGCTTCAGTCAGCACTCACGGTCATCAGCACCAGGCTTCACAGGCAGCACCACATCACTTTTAGGGGGGGTCACGGGCAGGTCTCTACCTGCCAGCCCAACCATGTGTAGGTGGCTTTTCCATGGCTGCAGGGCTAGGGCTTGTTTGGGGAAGGGGGAGAAGTGGCCTCAAGTAAGAAAAGAGGTTGCAGGATGAGGGCTGTAATGGGGAAGGAGGGTATCCCAGGGTGTGTGTGGGGGCACATGTTGATCTGTGCATGTGGTCTCAATATGGTGAGGGCTGAGGTGTCAGTCTCCAGAAGAGATGAGGCCAGATGTACATGTGAGGGTATGTGTGAAAATGGATGGTGATGTCCCTTGAGCTGGCAGTGAATGAGATGCCAGTGAATGTGTGATGGGCTTGAGTGTGTGAGTTTAGTGATGAGATGGTTGCCTTACCCTGGCTGCATGGATGTGATCATTCATCTTCTATTTGCATCAGATGGCCAACCTCTTGTGTGCAGCATTGACACTGACCACCACTGCCACTGCTTCCCAGCCCTGGTTGGTCACACCGCCTCCCATCCTGCGGCCAGAGCAGGGTAGAGGACATCCCAGCGGGGCTCCATGGCGTCCAAAAGGCATTCCAGTGACTTGTCACTAAACCTGGGGGCTGCAGTCTTTTTGCCTTTTGTGGACATCTTCCCTGTGGCAGTCGTGGGCTGGAAGCACTGAGATGTGTGTGCGCACAGCTGGGCTTTAAATATGGCTCCCGGCATGATGAAGCGGCGAAGTGATGGTGTGGCGGACGAATGAGAGCCTGCCCACCATGGAAACAGTGTGTTTCCCGGGAATGCAAAAATAATGCGGTAGGTTTGGGACGATACGGCATGAAAACCTGTATCATCATTGCGGCCGGCAAGTAAAATGTCGTTTACCCACCCACTGCCGCACTTAGTGCAAATCTGGGATGATTCCGCCCAATAGGCTGTATGCTCACTCAATCCATGAGTGTCCTTTAGCCAAAGTGAGGAAGAAAAAAGTCTGAATATGGTAACCTACTGTTCATTGAAAATATCCAGTTGATGAGAAGTTGTTTTATAGTCCCAGGAGGAAACCATTCTGCCACTTGATCCTATTTCACCATTTAATTAGATCATGGTTTATCTGTATTTTAACTCAATTTATCTGCCTTGATTCCATATCCCTTAACATCCTTGCCTAACAAATATTGATCAGTCTCAGTTTTGAAATTTTCAATTGACCTAGTCTCAACAAGTCAAACCAGTACTCGGGATGTTTCTCAAGAACGTTTGACTTTAGAACAAGGAGACATAGTCTTAAAATTAGAACTCAGCCCTTTATGAGTAAAATCAGAAAGCACCTTTTTTACACAAGGTGGAAATCTGAAACTCTCTCTCCCACAAGGTTGTTGATGCTTGAACAAGTGAAATATTCAAGATTGAGTTTGATAGCTATTTATTAGGTGCAGATATCCAGGGATGAAGCAAAGATTCCTGTTCCTATGTACATCAAAACCAGTTACTTTAATTCTATACAATGCGTTACCAAAGCCACATTACAATGTTTCAAAAGGAAAATGATTTATTGGTAACACACAAGATAATAGCAATCAGAAAGAGTCCCAGGTTTGCAACAATTTCCAAAACTGGGGCCTTAACTGAAAAGAAGCATCATCTAGTAATCGCCATTATATTCTTTACAATGCAACTGAATCTCCACAGAACTGCTTCTGTAGCGCAATGTCTCACCAAATGGTAGTGTTATGATCAACAGTGCTGTAGAACTGAACTCTTAGCACTATTCTGTGCTGTTGCTCAGCAACACAAGGGACCATTCTTTACTGGAATAAAAATCTAATGAGCTTTATCATCAATCAAAGCCCAAAGAAGACTGGTTTGATAAAAATCGCGATGCCCCCTATTTTACTATGGTAGTTTTTTTTAATAGTACAAGGATGAAGATCAGCTTATAGCTTACATTAAATTTAAAAGCATCTAAATGTAAATTCTGATGTGATTTCTACCTAATGTGTCATAATCTGAAGGAAGAATTGGCTGCTGCTTCTTCTTGTACTGCAGTGTTTCAAACCTTTTAGCTGCTATTGCAATGCTTGCCTTTAAGTCACTAAAGATAATATACCCGTAGCTAGTTATTACTGATCAACATAAAAATGTCTTTATTTACTGAACTACCCATTAAATATGTCAAGAATTGTTGTACAGTAACTACTGTGCAAGACTGAATGTAACAGTTGTAATTCATTTATAAGTGATATATATTATTGAGCTGCTGAATTTAAAATAATGTCAGTATCTCTAATGAAGGCTACAGTGTGGCAATCAGCATGGGTTCTGCAACGTGCACTTATTGTTAATCAACAATCAGGCTTGCTCTCTTCATTTAAAATAAACACTTTTGAAATTAATTGTAATTTAATGCTTCATTAAATATCCAAGACTTACACCAACATTCCTGTACCACATTATTTAAACATTAAGTGGCTCTAATTAGGTGGTCTTGCGATACCAATAAAGATTACAGTAGCTGCAGTCCTATTTACGGCATCTCCAGGCAGAACATCTCATTTTTAGTCTACTTAAATAGATGCTATCTCTACTTAAGATTCAGTTAACTGAACCATGCATTTTAACTTACCCCAGCTCTCACAGGAAATTACGAGCACGTTAATTAATTCAAATTTGTGCAACCCCTTTTCCAATATCTTGCTTATCATTTTGAGGTCAGTAAAACCTAATTGCATGCTGAAACTAATTTCCACCTTTAATTAAGTTAAAGCCAACTAAGTTGAAGTGAAAATTTACAAAAATCTAAATGGACTTAACAACTCTAAATCTTTGCGCTTTACTGTACAGACAGCAATTCTGGCCCTTACTTTTCCTCATCATCAAACACTGTAATTAAATTTTATTGGCAAATACATCAGGATTTTGCGTAGAAAATATCTCATTTTTAAAAGTGTACACAATGGGCATAAAGGAGGCATTGGGAGAAGTCATCAAAAAGCTTGGTCAAAGCAATGAGTTTTAAAATGAGTCCTGAGGTTCAGAGAGGTGGAGAGGTTTAGTGTGGAAGGTCCATGGTTTCAGGTCAAGGGAGTGAAAACCTCAGGCATCAATGGTAGGGTGAAGGAGAGAGGTAGATGCACATAGACCTGATTCAGAGAGTGCAAGGGGTTGTAACAGAGATAGGGAGGGGTGAGGTCACGGATGGATTGAAACACAACCACGAAAACTTTTTAAATTTGAGGTGTTGGGCGACCAGGAGCCAATAAAAGTCAGTGAGAGCAGGATTAATACATGAGCAGGTTGATGTAAGATAGTGTACAGGCAGCAGAACTTTGTATGAGCTGAGGTTTATGGTGTATAGACGATGGACAGACTGCCAGAAGCACATTAGAATAAGGGTAGCTGAAAGTGACAAAGCCAAGGGTGTCAGTGGCAGATGGGGTGAGGCAGAGGCAGTAACAGACAGTAGGAAAATCTTAACAAAACTGGGAATTTGTTTGCAATGGAAGCAGGGTTTGCCATGGACTCAGCCACAGCATTGGCATCCCACTTCTGAGTTTCCTGGCCAGTCAGAGAGTACGGGCAGGTTGATGTGCCAAACCTGTCAAAGGAAGGGTTACTATTTAAAGGGACCCTGGCAGGGGTCAGAAAGCCTGATTGTACATTGATTCCTGTGACTTCAGTAACCTCAGGAATGGAAAGCAGTCCTGGGAAGACTACCCTCAGCCCTCTAACCATTACCTGGAGGTCCTACTGTGGGATCTGACACAAATCTCCCACACAACACTCCTCAGAACAACACACCTTACAGATCCTCTCTTTCTGGGCACCTCCACACATCCCCATCTGAACAGTCAGTTCTCATACTCAGCCTCATCTTTTTGCCATTCTGCACCCATGCCTCACATTCACCCTCCGCAAATGCTGTCCTTCCCCCATCGCCACACAATCCACTTCTAACACCCATAAATCTCTACTTTCTCTCCTTTCAGGAAAAGAGAACTTAGGATTCCAGGGAGCGACAGAGAGCGGGGAGTGGCACTCCAGTGAAAGAGCCACCTTGAGGGCCACTGGCAATATGAGCCCTCCTGACCCACTTTAAGGAGGCCTTAGTCCAGGAGGCAATGACCTGCCATGAAACTATGAGCCTCATAAGGCACCAGTGCTCAGACATGTTGATAGAGCTGGCCCTCTGCTTGTAGACCCTTTGAACTGGATCCCAATGTCCCTCCTTTCTGTCCTGGGGAGAGGTATGTAGCTCAGAGGAAGGCAGCTGGTGCTGCTGTTGGCGTTGTTCCTGCTGCCGCTGTAGCTGTTACAGCTCAGCTTGTTCTTCACACAGCAGAGGAGCAAGGCCAAGCTGCATAAGCTGATCCCATGCTGTGGTGAAGACTGACAGCATGGAAGCACAGGTCAAGGTGAGTGAAATTGTGGCCAGGTCAACTGACTTCCAAGGAGTTGGAGATCACCTGTCAAGCAGTAAGAAGATATTCTGAGAAGAATTGCTGTGAGCAGCAGCCTCTCACCTCTCTCACCTGAGCATTGCTGGAGCTCTTCAGTTTCATTGTTCAAAGCCTTCCCAACCAGTCAGTTTCACCAAAGAATCTTTCTACTTTGTGCACTTGCCTTGATGACCCTGGCAAAATGCAGACAGATCAGGAAACCCGTTCATTGACTATTTAGGCCAGAATGCAGGGTTAAATTCAAAGTTAATTATCTATTTGCATATTTTAATGACTTTCCCAACAGCTTCACTTGCCTGCTCACTTGCAAACCTACTCGGGTCAAACTTGAATGTTCCCGACCTGATCGCCAGTTTCCAGGATTTAAAAGCTTGCCTGCACCTGAACCCACCCTTCTCCTGCCCCCGGACCTTGGCAGATAAACTTCTGCCCACATAAGGAAGGTAGAAGTAGGCAGTCTTTGTGATGGAGAGGATATTAGTTCAGAGTTGAATAGATAGTAATTGAAAGACAATTTATCGTCTTTGCTAGCTTCAGATTGGCAGGTCAGAGGATTGTCAAATTCCACAAGGAGACATGCAGTGAATATGCAACATAGGGTGAGCACTACCAGTGATTAATAAGGTCACTACTGCTCTCAATTGTCATACTGAGCATTGCAAAACCAGGTATAGTATTGACCATCTATGCATCAGACAGGTGACTGATAAATTGGTCTGCATGACCTGCCACTTTTATCTTCTTTCCCACTGAACACCATTGCACAAATGCCAATACCAGATACATATTCAGGCATTTCCCATTGCACATCTGGGAAGTCATAAGAAGGTATGGAATGGTTGATCAGTGAATGCTGCAAACTGCCCCATCTACTTGGTGCGTTATTGTTAATTAGTTTCCCTCAGATACCTCACAGTGTGCTGTATTCACTTACTGCTGTTTTCAGGTACTGCAAGATTGGAGAGACTTGTCCTGGAGTGATAATCAAAGCAAGCAGCACTCACTGTTTTCCATTTCATAAAATGTATTTAAATGTCTCAAAGTTAACTTCACCACAATCAGGCTTCAATGTTCCCGACACTTTTTCCGCAACTCCGCGGACTAGATTTCCAATTGCCAGTGGGGGCGGGAACAGGTGTGGGTGTGATTTGAAAATTGCATTCCTGGAGGCCAGCACTAGATATTGTCACCTCCAGGACAGCTTGCAATTTTCAATGGACCTTCAGGCGGGAGGGAACAGAAAACCCGCTTGCCAACAATTAACGAGCCCCTTAAACTCCTTAATGAGTTTATTCAGAGGTCTGTGTAGAACAGAAGGCATTTTCAAACATTTTTCCAGATGAAGCTGAACTGCACATTAGTAGAAAGCTGTTAGGGTCACCACAGACTAAAGGGAATTCATTTCTATCCAGTTTTTTTTGTGAAACATGAGGAGTTAATAGTGCTGGGTTGAGGCCTGTACCTTGACTGGGCGCCTATGACTACTTTGCAAAATCTTTATCCACCTGGCACTTTCGTGAGCTGCCTGCTCTCCCCGGCAAGGCAGCAGCAGCCTCGAACATGGCTGCCATCTGCCTTTGCAACTGACACCAGACAAGCAGCTCCTGCCTCCTGGAGTTACCTGCAGCCTCTAATTGGGTGATGAGCTCATCTCCTGCCCAACCAGCCTATTTACATTTAAAAATAGCATTACAAGAACGACACAGTCCAGGCACAGGGTCAGGACCCAGAATTCATTTGCGTGTCAGGTCCCTGACCTCACTTTGAAAATCCAGCCTCGTATGATTTGCCTCCATCTCCCACTGACTACTGTAGGTCCCTTACAGTCCAAAACAGGGGAATTTATAATAGAGAACAAGGAAATGGCAGGGCATTTAAACAACTACTTTAGTTCTGTCTTCATGGTGGAAGACACAAATAACTTCCCAAAAATACTAGGGAATTGAGAGCCTAGTGAGATGAAGGAATTGAAGGAAATTAGTTTTACTGAAAAAATAGTGCTGGAGAAATTAATGGGACTGAAAGCCAATAAATCCTCAGGGCTTGATAATCTACATCCCAGGGTACTAAAGGAGGTGACCATGGAAATAGTGGATGCATTGGTTGTCATCTTCCAAAATTCTGTAGATTCTAGAACAGGCCCGGCAGCTTGGAAATGTAACCCCACTATTTTAAAAAAGCAGGAGGGAGAAAACAGGGAATTACAGACCAGTTAGCCTAACCTCAGTAGTAGGGAAAATGCTAGAGCCGATTATAAAGGATGTGATAACAGGACACTTAGAAAATATAAACAGGATTAGACAAAATCAACATGGATTCATGGAAGGAAAATCATGTTTGACAAACCTACTGGAGTTTTTTGAGGACGTAATGAGCAGAATAGATAAGGGAAAACCAGTGGATGTGGTGTATTTGGATTTTCAGTAATCTTTTGATAAAGTCCCACATCAGAGGTTAGTGTGCAAAATTAAAGCACATGGGATTGGGGGTAATACATTGGCAGGGATTGAGAATTGGTTAGCAGACAGGAAACAGAGAGTAGGAATAAATGGGTCTTTTTCAGAGTGGCAGGTGGTGACTAGTGGGGTAGCGCAGGGCCCCAGCTATTCACACTATGTATCAATCATTTGGATGAGGGGACCAAATGTAATATTTACAAGTTTGCTGATGACACAAAACTAGGTAGGAATGCGAGTGGTGAGAAGGATGCTAAGAGGTTTCAAAGCAATTTAGACAAGTTGAGTGAGTGGGAAAATACATGGCAGATGCAATATAATGTGGATAAGTGTGAAGTTAACCACTCGGGTAAGAAAAATAGAATGGCAGAGTATTATTTAAATGGTGATAGATTGGGAAATGTTGATGTACAAAGGGACCTGGGCATCCTTGTACACCAATCACTGAAAGCAAGCATGCAGGTGCAGCAAGCAGTTAAGAAGGCAAATGATATGTTGGCCTTCATTGCGAGAGGACTTGACAGGAGCAAGGATGTCTCACTGCAGCTGTACAGGGCCTTGATGAAGCTACACCTGGGGCAGAATTTTCCCCCTTTCGGGGGCGTTGTGCGGGGGCGGGTGGGAGTGGGCGTGAACCTGATCAGCGCCCCCGATCGGGTCCGTGTCATCATTTTACGTGGACGGGCCAATTAAGGTCCACCCAGCGTGATGTGCACCCGGAAACGCTGAGCGATCCCTGTGTAGGCGAGAGGGGGGGGATTCCCTGAGTCGGGGCCTGCGCTTTTTCACTGAGGAGATTAGTTTAAGTTTTAAACCATCTAAATAAATTAATAATTTTAAAACATGTCCCCTCATGTGATAGTGTCACATGAGCTGGGGCATGTCAACGAATTTTCTTTTAATTTTTATTGAATTTTTAAACACTTCATGAAACCTCATCCCGCCCATGGATGAGGTTCCATGAAAAATGCGAAGGCCGCCTGGGCTCTTCGCTTGCCCGACAACCTTAAGGTTGGGCGGGCAGTTCATTTTATTAGTTCAATTAGTTTTTAACAGGCCTTAACAGGCCTTTGACAGTTCGGCAGGCACACAGCCAAGTCGGCTGCGCTCCTGCCAAACTGGAAACCTAAATGACACGCGGTGATGCCATGGCGCCCGCCTGACGTCACCGCATGTCATTTTATGCATCGGTGAGCAGGCCCCGCCCCCGCTCACCAACCCAAAAATTCTTCCCCTGTAGTATTGTGTGCAGTTTTAGCCTCCTTACCCAAAAAAGGATATATTTGCCATAGAGGGAGCGCAGCGAAGGTTCACCAGACTGATTCCTGGGATGGCAGGATTGTCGTATGAGGAGAGATTGGGCCGTCTAGGCCTGTGCTCACTGGAGCTTAGAAGAATGAGAGGGGATCTCATTGAAACATATAAAATTCTGACAGGGCTGGACAGACTGGGTGCAGGGATGAGTTTCCTCTAGCTGGGGAGTCTAGAACAAGGGATCACAGTCTCAGGACATGGGGCATTTAGGACTGAGATGAAGCAAAACTTCTTCACTCAGAGGGTGGTGAACCTGTGGAATTCTCTACCACAGAGGGCTGTGGAGGCCAAGTCACTGAATATACTTAAGAAAGAAATAAATAGATTTCTAGACTCTAAAGGCGTTAAGGTGTATGGGGAGAGAGCGGGAGTACGGCGTTGAGATATAGGATCAGCCATGATCACATTGAATGGTGGAGCAGGCTTGAAGGGCCGAATGGCCTACTCCTGCTCCTAGTTTCTATGTTTCTATGTTTTTCTGTTTGCAACTTTTGGTTGTAAAGTGCTGTAGAATGTCTTGAGTACATGAATGGCACTATTATCAATGCAAGCTCATTAACACTTTAGATTTCTGAATATGTAGTTTTATCCATAGTTAATATCGCTGGGTTAAAATCCTGGAACTCCAGCAGGGGTGTACCTACACCACATGGACTGCAGCAGTTCAAGAAGGCACCTCCTTCTCAAGGGCAGTGACACGTAGGTTTTCTGTATACACAGCATAGGGGTGCAATATCCATAAATACGTTTTCAGCAAAAGAAAAACAAATGAATGGTGTTTATTTGTATTAGAATTCATATTTCTGTAGTAAGAGCTTGTTATTATAATGTTATTTTTTTCTCCAAATCTGTAATTGAAACTTAAAATAGTTTCAACACTCCATTCACATGAATGAAACATACACTAGCATCCCCCAAACATTCGATTGTACATTAATCAGCAGCACAGCAATAAGGGTGAGTATTTGAATTATTTTTGAGTTAGAGTTTAGACATCTCAAACCTTACATGGTTTGAATCTGGAACGCATCCAAAAGAGGCAAATCATAAATAACCACCTTCCTAAGCTACTAGAAAACACAATCTCACTCCAATGTAACAACCAAGAAACAGCAACAAAGCCCCTATTCCTTCAATTAATGCAAAGGAACAAAAATGCGTTCTCCTATTATTTTAACAAGACTTAATGAAGAATCCACAAAGAAAAGAACGTTGATTTTTTAAAATGACTTCACACCTTCCTACATCAGCCTGTCTGTTACATCAATCATGATCCACTTACTCTTTTGTCAGCTGCTAACCCAGACAAGGTATGACATATTTACCACACTTAGCATGCGCAGAAGACACCAAAGCATGTTGTGCTACAAATGCTCTATACCATTCCCTTTAATGCAGTTAAGATTCAGCTTCTGCATTAGGGGATATACATTGCAAAATTACACACTCCCAGCTGTCCATTAAAATTGACATTTCATTGGCTGCAAGCATATGGCACATCTGGTGCATGTCAGGAACATGGAAATAGAATCTTTACTCCTCAGTCACATCTGAATCTGAATTGGGACAAAATGAGTCTTGACACACATTCAACAGGGTATAGAGCCTTTGCAGCAAATAGTACAAATTACAATAGGTTGCTATCATTTTTTATATTCATTCAGGTGATGTGAGCACTGCTGAGAAGGCCAGGATTTATTGCCCATCCCTAGTTGCCCTTGAGGAGGTGTTGGTGAGCTGCCTTCTTGAACCGCTGCAGTAGTGTGGTGTAGATACACCCGCAGTGCTGTTAGGGAGGGAGGTCCAGGGTTTTGACCTAGCGACAGTGAAGGAATGGCCGATATATTTCCAAGTCAGGATGGTGAGGGGCTTGGAGGGGAACTTGCAGGTGGTGGTGTTCCCATGCACCTGCTGCCCTTGTCCTTCTAGGTGGTAGAGGTCACAGGTTTGGAAGATGCTCTGAAAGCCCTTTGGCGAGTGCTGCAGTATACCTTGTACATGGTAGATATTGCTGATACTCTGCAGTGGTGGTGGAGGAAGTGAATGTTTAAGATGGTGGAAGGACTGTCAGTCCAGCGGTCTACTTTGTCCTGGGTGGTTGAGTTTCTCAAGTATTGTTGGAGCTACACTCATCCAGGCAAATGGAGAGCATTCCATCGCACTCTTGACTTGTGCCTTGTAGATGGTGGACAGGCTCTGGGGAGTGAGGAGATGAGATACTCGAGAGAGAAATCCCAGCCTCAGACCTGCTCTTGCAGCCACAGTATTTATATGGCTAGTCCAGTTCAGTTTATGGTCAATGGTAACCCCCAGGATGTTGATAGTGGGGGATTCAGCAATAGTAATGCCATTGAATGTCAAGGGAAGATGGTTAGGCATTTTCTTGTTAGAGATGGTCATTGCTGGGCACTTGACCGGTGCAAATGTTACTAATTTACACCATAGCTCTCAGTAACGTAGAAATACACCAACTATAATGAAAATAAGTATTGCTGAAAAAAGAGACATTTTTTGTTGAATCTTTTAGTCTTGCACTCATCAGGACAATTCGCAAGAAAATACCAATGTCAGGGAAACAACATATTTATACTAAGATAAAAGCAAAATACTGCAGATGCTGGAAATGTGAAACAAAAACAAAAATTGATGGAAAACTCAGCAGGTCTGACAGCATCTGTGGAGAGAAAGACAGAGTTAATGTTTCGAGCCCGTATGACTCTTCTTCAGAACTAAAGAGAAGTCAAACTGTGGTGAAATATATAATGTTTAAGAGGGACAATGAAGCTGGATAGAAGGCCAGAGACAGGTGGAGGCAAAGGAGAGATTGCAAAAGATGTCATCACCACCATCAACACCCCTTCAACCTTTTTATGACATCTTTCGCAATCTCTCCTTTGCCTCCACCTACCACTGGCCTTCTATCCAGCTTCACCTGTCCCAGCCCCCGAAACAGTATATATTTCACCACATTTTGACTTCTCTTTAGTTCTGAAGAAGACTCAAATGGACTTGAAATGTTAACTCTGTCTTTCTCTCCACAGATGCTGTCAGACCTGCTGAGTTTTTCCAGCAATTTTTGTTTTTGCAACATATTTATACTGTATGAGAAGAGAGTGCTGATTGATTGGCAACTGAACTCTAATTGGTAGAGGCATTGATAGAGCCCACTTGCCAACTAATCAGCATTCTCTTCTCATACAGTATAAATGTATTGTTCCCCTGACATTGGCATTTTCTTGCACGTTGTCCTGATGAGTACAAGACAAAAAGCTTCAACAAAAAATGTCTCTTTTTTCAGCGATATTCAAGTTCTGTATGACCAAACAACTATTCATAATGAAAATCCAAATGAAAAATCTGCTACATATCCTATTTAAAATTTTATAGGTACAAATAAGAACCTTGATAATTTTGCAATTAGTACATTTTGAAAACCTTACTCCGAGTGTATTTATAAATGTTATTTATCCAGTTTTCTATTTTCGGCAAATTGGTTGCAATCGCTGAGATATGTAATTCAGCAGTTCCCAAGAGCAGAAACTTGCCTGGACGTGTAATAATGACGATTGTGTTCTTCCTTTAACACAACAACAATTCAATTAAGTAAACAGAGAACACTATGGGACCACAAAATTAATTTGCAGTTGTGCTTATTGTTACGTAACTGGCAAGTTATGACTTTATTGTCTCCAGATGCCTAAGGCCACCAAGTATAGAACAGCAAAAGTTAACAAGTCCATGAGTACTTATGGTCTTCTCTAACCACTTCTTTGTATATATTTGTAAGATTAATGGTACTGTAATGGGAGCACCCTGGATCTCCCTAGGCTGCTGTCATTTTATGTTCTATTATTTACCAGGTTAATTAACCAGTTTAGGGGGAGGTGGTGGTATAGTGTTATTGTCACTTGTCTGGTAATCCAGAGACCCAGGGGTTATGTTCTGAGGACCTGGGTTCAAATCCCACCACAGCAGATGGTGGAATTTGAATCCAATAAAAATCTGGAATTAAAAGTCTAATGATGACCATGGAACCATTGTCAACTGTTGTAAAAACCCATCTGGTTCACTAATGCCCCTGAGGGAAGGAAATCTGCTGTCCTTACCAGGTCTGGCCTGCATGTGACTCCACAGCAATGTGGTTGACTCTTAAATGCCCTCTGAACAAGGGCAATTAGGGATGGGCAATAAGTGCTGGCCTAGCCAGCGAAGCCCACATCCCATGAATGAATAAAGCAAAAGGTGTGGTTATAACAAAACTAGTTTATCAAGACACAGAAAAAAAGATTGTCAGTGGGTTACACACCATGCTGGAAGAAATTGTAACAATATACATAATTAGGCCTGTTTCAACAAAATGTACTCAGTATACAGCTGAGCAAGACAACATGAATCAAATAAATACTCTAGTTTCACGGCCACATGCTGAAGAAACTCCACATCAAACAGCCTAGTGGGACTAAGTTAGATCTCTAATTGACTTATTTTGAGGCAAGATCACTTCATTAATAAACTATAATATTTGGTACTCAAGCATTTTCTGATTTGCTTTCAGTTATCTTTGGTACATTTCTAAACAATTGGTTTGGTTAGTATATGGTAGTTAGTATATAGAGTTAGTATAGTAGTTAGTATATTGTAGTTAGTATATAGTAGTTGTCAAAACTCTTCAACCATTAACATCTTTATTGACAAACCTTCCACCCCTACTGTCTGTTTCTGTCTAGAACCTTTTCCCCCGAATCATTTGATCCTCATCTAAGATGATTTCATCTTTAGGAGCTCGCTGCCTACAAAGATGGTGGAATCAGAGATGATCAATAATTTCAAAAAGAAATTGGATAGGCACTTGAGGGAAGTAAACTTGCAGGGTGACAGGGATAGAGTGTGGGGTGGGTGGGGGATGGGGGGGGCGCGGTGGGGGAGGTTGCTGCTGGTGGTGAGACGAACTGGATTGATCAATAGAGAGCCAGAATGGACCGAATGGGCCAAAAGGACTCCTTTTGTGCCATAAAGACTTTATGACTTAATGTTTTAACTTACGCTAAAGCTGTGAAATAGCTCATCTCTACACCACACAAAAGCACAACAAATAAGGAGAATCAGTAGCAATAAAGACACAGGTTGAGCAGGGGGTTTGAACCAGACATGAAATTGATGGAAAGTTTGGTAAAAAAAATAAACAGTTGAACAGAGGTAATTTAATAAAATAAAATAAGCAGTTGAACAGAGGGAATTTCATGAGTATGGCTATAGGGACATGTCATGGCAGATAACATGGCAACAATCAGGCAGATCTTGACAGTAGTCTGGACCAATTGGAGTAAACTGCTCTTTTCCAATAATTAACATATCAGGGTTCATTTTGCACAGGAATGCTCCCAATCATCCACCATAACTTCTGCAGAAGATCAGCAGAAACACTGTAGAAATGGCCTAAACAATGTTTACACCATTTCTCCAGGATTCCAAGGATCTACTGATCTACTGCCAAAACTACAGCAGACAATCAGACGAATAGCCACAGATATTCAATCCCATTATTTCCGATGTCATTTTTGACACATTGACAAACAAGAGTCACATTGATATATAATCCGTGTCACATAGAAAAATAAAATTTCAAAATAGTGTCAAATTACTTGCTTAACATAGCTGCCAATCATGTGTCAGTATGATCATTTCCTACATTATTGTGTGGAGATGGTAGATCATATGAGGACCTCTATTGGTTCACATAAGGAACATTCCCAGTAGCTGAGTGCCCATTTGTCTTTTTTTTATTCTTTCATGGGATGTGGACAAGGCCAGCATTTATTGCCCATCCTTAGTTGCCCTTGAACTGAGTGGCTTGCCATCACCATTTCAGAGTCAACCACATTGCTGTGGGTCTGGAGTCACATGTTGGCCAGAGCAGGTAAGGATGTCAGAATTCCTTGGGTGTTTATGACAATCAATGATCATTTCATGGTCACCATTACTGAGGCTAGCTTTTCAACTCCAGTTTATTAATTGAATTTAAATTCCACCAGCTGTCATGGTGGGATTTGAACCCTTGTCCCCAGGACATTCACCTGGGCTCAGGATTACTAGCCCAGCAACATTATCACTAGGTCACCATCTCCCCACAAAGCTCTTCAAAATGGACTGTCTATACATCACTACTACTTAACTTTGTTGGTGAATTTTGGCAAAAGCGGGGATAGGTAAAGGCACTTTGGTCCATGCAGCCTGGCCAAACTTGTATATAGAACACCAAACAGTAGTGAGGCATTCCAATCTCACTATAGACAAGTGTGGCTTGAATCCCAGGGAATGGATCAGAATAGTATTATTGGCTACTTACAGGCTACAAGAGGATGTGTTGGTCATCCTGCAAGAGGAGAGAACAGGGAAATATAAGAAAAAAATAAACATTTATTTAAAGATAAAAGATTTAGAAAATGCGAATGGCGATTGATATTTAAGATATCCACATGGGTTATCTGTTTTCAATGAAAAAATTGAGGCAAACTTATAATTCTTTTTCATTTATTTTTTTTCTTCCAGGAATCAGATCCGAAATGCCTTACAACATTCACAAAAGCCCACAAGGAGAATAACTGCTTTGACATTGCAATGGATAAAAAATGAAATATAGCTGTTCTCTAACCTCCCCTCCAATCAAAGAAAATGCTGAAGATGTTTTCAAAGCTCCAAACAGTTGCCCTAATTCTAATTTCCAAAGGATTTCTCTTTCTTTCATATGGTGAAAGTAATTTTGGCAAGAAGGAGATCAAAATGGAAGGAGATTTGGTCTTGGGTGGGCTCTTTCCTATACATGAGAAAGGCTTGGGGACAGAAGACTGTGGCAGAGTGAATGAAGATCGAGGTATCCAACGTTTGGAAGCCATGCTGTTTGCAATAGATCAGATAAATCGAGACACTTACTTGCTTCCAGGTGTAAAGCTTGGAGTTCATATATTGGACACATGTTCACGAGACACATATGCTTTGGAACAATCTCTTGAATTTGTAAGAGCATCTTTGACAAAAGTAGATGAAACAGAATATATCTGCCCCGATGGATCATATGCGATTCAGGACAACAACCCCTTAGTGATTGCAGGTGTGGTAGGTGGCTCATACAGTAGTGTTTCTATACAGGTAAGGTTCATATTCTTTCAGTAAAGCTTGAATTAAACAATATTGTTGAATTGTATAGGTATTCAAATTTTCTTCTATACTGTGGCCTCAGGTTTGAATCCCAGTGATAGTTGAACATGATTTTTAATTATACATATGCTATGTTTGTCAAATATCTTACAATACATAAGCACCGCATTTTGGAGTTCAGATTCATGTTCCAGTTGCTTGTCATAAACCATGTTACTCCTGGAGAAAGTTTGAGATTCTCCACTGGGTAACTGAGGTTGGAACACAACCTAAAGGAGGATCTTTTGCTATATTAACCAATTGAAGCTCTTGCTGGGTTAACTAAAGTTAACACTGAAGATCACTTAAGGTGATGCTTACAAGATGAACTATGTCGTTCTCACAATGAAACACAGCATGTGACTCAAAGATAAGTTACAATTACAAAATAGTTGGCAGAAGATATTTTGATGGAAAGACACATTACTGACTAACTCTTTGGAATTTATATTGGACAGTTGGAGAATTATAAGCATAAATCCATGTAAATAAAATATGTTAGCCAAATTCATTACACTCCATCTCCAAGAAAGAAAGACTTTTCGAAACAAAGGGAGGGTAATTAGGATGGGCAATAAATGCTGGCCTAGCCAGCGATGCCCACATCCTGTGAAAGAATTTTAAAAACCCTGCATTTGTATAGCACCCTCCATGATCCCAGGATGTCCCAAAGTGCTTTACAACCAATGAAATACTTTATGGGCAGAATTTTGTCGTCAACGTGCAGGGGGCGGGACCCACTCGCCAACTTGTAAAATGACGCGGGATGATGTAGGACGGAACCCCCGACATCATCCCAGCCCATTTAAATTTTCAGGAAGGCGGGGGCGCAGCAAAATCAGCTGTGGACCCGCCGACCTGTCAATGGCCAATTGAGGCCATTGACAGGATCATTAAAACAATTAAAGGACCTGCCCGTCCAACCTTAATGTTGGTGGGTCGGCCAGGAGCCCCGGCGGGGAATAGAAAAAACATGAAACCTCATCCACTGGCGAGATGAGGTTTCATACAGGGTTTTTAAAAGTTTACCAAAGTTATTATGTAAATTATGAACATGCCCCATCTCATGTGACATTGTCACATGAGGAGGACATGTTAGGGAATTCTCTTTTTTCTATTTTTCATATTTTTAAAAGTGTCAGCGATCTCCCTGAGGCAGCACTTAGCCTCAGCACGACCTCTGTCGTGCGCATGTGTGAAGGAACACACTCTCGCTTTTGGGGAATCCCCCACACCACCCGCACAGGAAGCGCATGGGACATCACGCTGGGCCCGCTCACGTAAAATGGCGGTGGGGCCGCTTCTCCGGCAGGGATCGGCTCCCCGCCCGCCGGAGATTGGGTCGGGCCCGCCCGCCTGACAGGCAGAAAATTCTGCCCTATAAGTGTAGTCACAGTTGTAAAGTAGATAATGTGGCAGCCAGTTTAGACACAGCAAGCTCCCACAAACGGCTATGTGGTAATGACCCAGATAATCTGTTTTTTAGTGAAGCTGATTGAGGGAGAAATATTGGCCAGGATTTGCAAGCTGTGTGGGTGAGATCAGGGACTGCAGGGAGGATGAGCAAACTGTCCACAGCACCATGGTACAGGGAGCCATTCAAGTGGGGGGAGGAAATAGGAACGTAGTAGTGGTGGGGGACATTATAATTAGGGGGATAGATACTGTTCTCTGCAGCCGTGAGCGTGAGTCCCAAAGGTTGTGTTGCCTGCCCAGTGCCAGGGTTAAGGACATCTCCTCAGGGCTGGAGAGGAACTTGGAGTGGGAGGGGAGGGATCCAGTGGTTGTTGTTCATATTGGTACCAACGATGTTGATAGGACTAGAAAGGAGATTCTGCTGAAAGAATGTGAGCAGTTAGGAGCTAAATTTAAATGCAGAATGTCCAAGGTAATAATTTCGGGATTACTACCTGACCCACAGGCAAACTGGCATAGGTTAAATAAAGTCGAGGAGTTAAATACATGGCTCAAAGATTGGTGTGGGAGGAATGGGTTTCAGTTCATGGGCCACTGGCACCAGTACTGAAGGGAGCTGTTCCAGTGGGACGGGCTTCACTTGAACCGTGCTGGGACCAGTGTCCTGGCGAATCGAATAACTAGGTTCTGTAGAGAGGGCTTTAAACTAAATAGAGGGTGGGAGGGCTCTGGAGAGGGGATAAGTAGGTTTATAAAGCAAAAGGATATGGCGGCATTGCAGGGAAGCTACTTAGATAATGTACCCAGAGTGTGACAGGAAGGGATTGAGTGTACAAACATTAAAAAAAACAGCAGCAAATAGTGTCAAAGGGGGAAAAATGGTAAAAAGGCAAAATGAATGGGCGGGATCTTGCGGGGGTGGGGCCCACTCGCCGATACGTTAAATGATGTGCGGTGATGTCGGGTGGAACTCCTGATGTCATCCCGCATCATTTCCATTTTCAGGCTGGTGGGGGCGCAGCTGAGTCAGATGCGCACTCGCCAACCCGTCAACGGACTATTGAGGCCATTGAAAAACTAATTAAGGTCATTAATGGACCTGCCTGTCCAACCTTAATGTTGCTGGGCAGGCCGGGAACCCCAGGCGGGAGCTAGAAAAAAACATGAAACCCCATTCACTGGTGGGTAGAGGTTTCATGAGGGTATTTAAATTTGAATGAAAGGTTTAAATAAAAGCTATGGACATGTCCCAACTCGTGTGACAGTGTCACATTGGGTGACATGGCAGGGAAAGTTTTTAAACTCCTTTATTAAAAGTTGAAAATCTGAGCCTATCTCCCTGAGGCAGCACTTAGCCTCTGAGGGAGATCTGTGCACTATTTCACACGCATGAGGGAAAGAGCGCACTCCAGGCTGAGGGAATCCCCCCCCCACCGCCTGCACAGACAGCGCGTAGCACTTCCTGGCAGATGCCACGCTGGGTGGACCTTAATTGGCCCGCCCATGTAAAATGGCAGCGCACCTCTGACCAGGGGTTCCCGCCTGCTCCCATTCTTCCCCCACCCCCGACAGGGGGAACATTTTGCCCAATGGCTCTTCACTTAAATGCACGTAGTATTCAGAACAAAATAAATGAATTAACGGCACAAATAAAGATTAAAGGGTACGATCTTATAGCCATTTCAGAGACATGGTGACAAGGAAATCAAAGCTGGGAACTAAATATTCAGGGGTATGTGACCTTTCAAAAGGACAGGCAGGAAGGAAAGAGTGGTGGGGTAGCTTTGTTAGTACGAGATGAAATAGTACGATAGCAAGAAATGATCTTGGATTGGAAGATGTGGAATCCATATAGATGGAGGTAATAAATAACATGGGGAAGAAAACATTAGTGGGAACAGTCTATGGTCCCCTAACAGTAACTCTGCTGTCGGACAGGGAATAAATCAGGAAATAATGAGGGTATGTAAAAAAGGCAGTATATTAATCATGGGTTACTTTAATCTCCATGTAAGTTGGGAAAATCAAATTGGCAGAGGTAGCCACATGCAAGAATTCATAGAGTGTATTCGGGACAACTTCCGAGAACAATATGTTGTGGATCCAACCAGGGATGAAGCTATTTTGGATCTGGTAATATGTAATGAGGCAGGTTTAATAAATGATCTCAGGGTAAAAGATCCATCAGGGAACAGTGCCCATAACATGGTGGAATTTAGCATTCAGGTTGAGAGTGAGAAAATTAGTTTGGAAACATCTGTGCTAAACTTAAATAAGGGTAATTACGAAGAAATTAGGACAGAGTTGGCTGAAGTGGACTGGGAAAGGAGTTTAGTAGAAAAGATGGTTGATGAACAATGCCAGACGTTTAAGAAAATAGTTCATGACTCACAACAAAGATATGTCTCTCTGAGGAAGGATTGTAGGAAGGGGATAAACCAACTATGGTTAACCAAGGAAGTTAAGGATTGTATCAAAGTGAAAGAAAAAACATACAATGTGGTAATGATTAATGGTAAGCCAGAGGATTGGGAAAGTTTTAAAAACCAACAAAAGATGACCAAAAAAATAATAAAGGGGGAGAAAATAAACTTTGAGGGTAAACTAACAAGTAATATAAAAACGGACAATGAGAGTTTCTTTAAATATATAAAAAGGAAGAGAGAGGCAAAAGTCAATATAGGCCCTTAGAGGATGCGGCTGGGGAAATAATAATGAGGAACCAGGAAATGGCAGAGGAGTTGAATAAATACTTTGCATCGTCTTCAGGGTGGAAGACACCAATAGCATACCGAAAATATGAAATAATCATGGGGCAAAATTGGGGGAGGAAATAAATACAATAACTATCACTAGAGAAAAAGTACTAGGGAAAATAATGGGGCTAAAGGCCGATAAGTCACCTGGACCTGATGGGTTTCATCCTAGGATATTAAAGGAAATAGCTGTAGAGATAGTGGATGCACTGGTAGTAATCTTCCAAGAGTCCTTAGATTCTGGGAAAGTCCCAGAGGATTGGAAAACTGCCAATGTAACACCCTTATTCAAAAATGGAGGGAGACAAAAAACAGATGACTATAATCCAGTTATCATCTGTTTTTAGGGAAATGTTGGAGTCTATTATAAAGGATGTAATAGCAGAGCATTTAGAAATGTATAATCTAATCAAGCAGAGTCAGCATGGCTTCATGAAGGGGAAATCATGCCTGACAAATTTATTAGAATTCTTTGAGGAGGTAACAAGAAGGATAGATAAAGGGGAACCAGTAGATGTAATATATTTGGATTTCCAAAAGGCATTCGATAAGGTACCACACATAAGGCTACTTAATAGGATAAGAGCCCATGGTGCTGGGGGTAGTATATTAGCATGGATAGAGGACTGGCTAACTAATAGATGCCAGAGAATTGGGATACGGGGCATTTTCAGGATGGTAACCTGTAACTAGTGGAGTGCCACAGGGATCAGTGCTGGGGCCACAATTATTTACAATATATATGAATGACTTGGATGAGGGAAATGATTGTACTGTCACCAAGTTTGTGGTTGACACAAAAATAGGTGGGAAGGTAAGTGGTGAGGATGACACAAAGAGTCTACAGAGGGATATAGACAGGTTAAATGAGTGGGCAAAAAATGTGGCAGATGGAATATAATGTGGGAAAATGTGAGGTAATGCACTTTGGCAGGAAGAATAGAGGAGCTGAATATTATTTAACTGGAGAAAGACTGAAGAAATCTGCAGCACAGAGGGATTTGGGGATCCTTGTGCATGAATCCCAAAAAGCTAGCATATAAGTTCATCAGGTAATAGGGAAGGCAAATGGAATGTTGGCCTTTATTTCAAAGGGAATGGAGTATAAAAATAGGGAAGTCTTACTAAAACTATAGAAGGCACTAGTTAGGCCACACTTAGAATACTGTGAACAATTTTGGTCCCCTTATCTAAGGAAAGATATACTGGCATTGGAGGCAGTCCAGAGAAGGTTCATTAGGTTGATCCCGGAGTTGGAGGGATTTTCTTATGAGGAGAGGCTGAGTCAGTTGGGCCTGTACTCATTGGAGTTTAGAAGAATGAGAGGTGACCTTACTGAAACATATAAGATTCTTAGGGGGCTTGACAGGGTAGATGCTGAGAGGTCGTTTCCCCTTGTGAGAGAGTCTAGGACCAGCGGATATAATCTCAGAGTGAGGGGGTGCTCATTTAAAACAGAGATGAGGAGGAATTTCTTCCCTCAGAGGGAAGTCAATCTGTGGAATTCTTTACCACAGAGGGCTGTAGAGGCTGGGTCATTCATTATTTCAAGGCTGAGATAGACAGATTTTTAATCAGTAAGGGAATCAAGGGTTATGGGGAAAAGGCAGGAAAGTGGAGTTGATGATTATCAGAACAGCCATCATCTCATTGAATGGCAGAGCAGACTCGATGGGCCGAATAGCCTACTTCTGCTCCTGCATCTTGTGGTCTTACGGACAGCAGGGATATGTCCTCTGCTTCAGAATAGTACCATGGGATCATTTACGTCCACCTGAGGGGGCAGACACGGTGTTGGGTTAACATCCCATCTGAAAGATAGCACCTCCGACAGTGCAGCACTCCCCAAGCACTGCACCAAAGAGTTAGCCTTGATTTTTATGCTCAAGTCCTGGAGTGGGACTTGAACCCAAAGCCTTCTGACTGAGAGGTCGGTACGAGTGCTTCCCACTGAGCTATGCCTGACAAATTACCATTTTGGACCCAGAGCGGATGCTTATGCACACCTGGTAAATGGTAACTAACATACCTGTTTGACTTTGAGCAACCTGGAATAGTTCGATCACAGCTTTGATTCCCGTCCAAATAAATGAAAAAGCTACTTTGATTCTGAAAATAATCCAAAGTAAACAAATCTCATTAACCAATTCATGGATTTGACATGTTTTAAAAAAAGCGAGGTCAGTCTGTGCTTGAAATGAATACGAAGAAGATTGGAAATTCCAACCTTCCCCTGCGGCTTCAGTTTAGGAAACAAAATAACCATTGGCATTGGGATTCACTCCCACTTTCAGATTCGAAATGGTTTAATAGCTTTTACATTTCTTGTACAAACCTTTTCTGGTTTACACAGATTCCCCCACTCACTATTTATGATTCAATTACAGAACATCACACTTTCAAACGATATCCTTAATCAAACGCATCTGGGCTTCATTCACATGCGATATGCTCATCAGTTAAGGTTTGGTATTTATGTCAAATGTGACTAAGCAGGGTTTGTATGTATAATTTATTGTGAAATAACATTCTCCAATTCATTAGACTATATCTAAACTGGAACTATTGTACGTTGAGAAAGCCATTAACTCCTTGCCCGGAATCTTTCATCCTGGTGGGGATGTGAGAGCTGGGGGGGTGGTGTGGGATGGATGGCCACACGCGATCTTGCTCTGCTCAGCTCATTACATGTGCATCCATGAGGATCTTGGCAAATCTCACGGCGGGATGAGCAGGAAGTCACCGTCCCCATTACCTCATAGGGCTGAAGGTCCGGGCACCGTTTTTAAAGGGCATCTGGGTGACTGTTCACCCACTGCAGGCCAGGAACTCAGGATTCTGCGTGAAGGGATCAATAACCAGGGGGCATAGATTTAAGGTAAGGGGCAGGAGGTTTAGAGGGGATGTGAGGAAGAATTTTTTCACCCAGAGGGTGGTGGGAATCTGAAACTCACTGGCTGAAAGGGTGGTGGAGGCAGAAACCCTCATAATATTTAAGGACTATTTAGATGTGCACTTGCTATGCCATGGCATACAAGGCTATGGGCCTAGTGCTAGAAAATGGGATTAGAATAGTTAGGTACTTGTTTGACCAGTGCAGACTCGATGGGCCAGAGGGTCTTTTTCTGTGCTGTAGACCTCTATGACTCTATGTGATTAGCAGTTAACACTGTAGATGCAGTTTCAGGGGTGAAAGAGTGAAGCTCTACACTGTCTTCTTAACAATAGAAAACCAGAAGCTGCCCTACATGTCTGGAGAAAGCTGTGGTGGGCACATCCAAACGTTACTGGCCATCCTTGTTGATTTGTCATTTTGAGCTAACATGCAGGTGAAGACTGAAAGTAAGGAAGTAATCGGCAAATTAGCCCTGACTGCAAGAAGGATTTTTTGTTTTTATTTGTCCATGGGATGTGGGCATCGCTGGCTGGGCCAGCATTTATTGCCCATCCCTAGTTGCCCTGGAGAAGGTGGTGGTGAGCTGCCTTCTTGAACCGCTGCAGTCCATGTGGTGTAGGTACACCCACAGCGCTGTTAGGAAGGGAGTTCCAAGAATTTGATCCAGCAACAGTGAAGGAACAGCGATATAGTTCCAAATCTGAATGGTGTGTGACTTGGAGGGGAACTTGTAGGTGGTGGTGTTCCCATGGCCTGAAATTTTCCTGCGTCGGGCGGGCTCAGAGGGAACGTGCCCACGATCAGCTCCGTACCGCCATTTTACACTGGTGGGTCAATTAAGGCCTGCCCAGCGTAATATGCGAGAGGTAGCGTGCGCGCAAAAGAAAGCTTCAATCTCCCTGATACGCGGAGCTGCCACAGGGAGATTGAAGCGGTTTGTAAAAACATTTTTGCAGAAATTAAAAATTTTTAATGGGACATGTCCCCTCATGTGACTGTGTCACATGAGATGGGACATGTTTTTTTATTTTTAATCTAAAATTTTTATTTAAGTAGTAAAAGCTTTAGGAGACCTCATCCCGCTCATGGATGAGGTTTCCTAAAAAATGTGAATGCCACCTGGCCTTTTCGCCTGCCCAGCAACCATAAGGTTGGACGGGCAGCATAAACAATGACATTAATTCGTTCGTTAATGGCCTTGATAGGCCTATCAGTTATCAGCGGGCACGCAGCCAACTCAGGTGTGCGTCTGCCAAAGGAGACATCGCGAGACAGCACAATGACATCGGGACACACGCCCAACGTCAACGCGCGTCGTTTTACATGGCAGCATGTCAGGCCCGCCCCCACACACCAACTGAAAATCCCTGGCCCATGTGTCTGTTACCCTTGACCTTCTAAGTCATAGAGGGTGTGGGTTTGGAAGGTGCTGTCTAAGGGGCCTTGATGAGTTGATGCAGTGCATCTTGTAGGTGGTATACACTGCTGTCACTGTGCGACTGTGATGGAGGGAGTGACCTTTGCCTTGTAGATGGTGGACAGGCTTTGGGGAGTCAGCGGGTGAGTTACTCACCACAGGATTCCTAGCCTCTGACCTGCTCTTATAGCCACAGTATTTATATGGCTAGTCCAGTTCAGTTTCTGGTCAACAGTAACTTCCAGGATGCATATGGACACAGACTGCTTCAGTATCTGAGGAGTTGCGAATGATGCTGAATATTGTGCAATCATCAGCGAACATCCCCACTTCTGGCCTTATGATGGAAGGAAGATCATTGATGAAGCAGCTGAAGATGGTTGAGCCTGGGCACTATCCTGAGGAACTCCTGCAGTGATGTCCCGGGATTGAGATGACTGACCCCCAACAACCACAACCATCTTCCTTTGTGCTAGATATGACTCCAACCAGTGGAGAGTTTTCCTCCGACTCCCATTGACTCCAGTTTTGCTAGGGCTCCTTGATGCCACACTCAGTCAAACACTGTTTTGATGTCAAGGGCAGTCACTCTCGCCTCACCTCGGAGTTCAGCTCTTTTACCCATGTTTGAGCCAAGGCTGTAATGAGGTCAGGAGCTGAGTGGCCCTGACAGAACCCAAATTGAGTATCGGTGAGCAGGTTATTGTTGAGTAAGTGCCGCTTGATAGCACTGTCATCAACACTTTCCATCACTTTGCTGATGATGAGAGTAGATTGACGGGGTATTAATTGGCCAGGTTGGATTTGTCCTACTTTTTGTGTACAGGACATACCTGGGCAATTTTCCACATCGCCGGTAGATGCCAATGTTGTAGCTGTACTGGAACAGCTTGGCTAGGGGTGCGACAAGTTCTGGAGCACGAGTCTTCAGTACTATTGCCTGAATATTGTCAGGGCCCATAGCCTTTGCAGTATCCAGTGCCTTCAGCCATTTACTGATATCTTGTGGAGTGAATCGAATTGGCTGAAGACTGGCATCTGTGATGCTGGGGACCTCCGGAGGAGGCCGAGATGGATCATCCAATGAGAACTTATGGCTGAAGATGGCTGCAAATGTTTCTGCCTTATCTTTTGCACTGATGCGCTGGACTCCTCTATCATTAAGGATGGGGATATTTGCAGAGCCCCCTCCTCCAGTTAGTTGTTTAATTGTCCACCACCATTTATGATTGGATGGGGCAGGACTGCAGAGCTTAGATCTTATCCATTGGTTTGTGGGATTGTTTAGCTGTATCTATTGCTTGCTGCTTATGCTGTTTGGCATGTAAATAGTCCTGTGTTACAGCTTCACCAGGTTGACACCTCATATTTAGGTATGCCTGGTGCTGCTCCTGGCATACCCTCTTCTTTGAACCAGGGTTGATCCCGTGGCTTGATGGTAATAGTAAAGTGGGGAAATGCCAGGCCACGAGATTACAGATTGTGGCTATATACAATTCTGCTGCTGCTGATGGCCCACAGCACCTCATGGTTGCTCAGTTTTGAGTTCCTAGATCTATTTGAAATCTATCCCATAGATGTATGTGTTGCTGACTGGGAGATGCCGTATGGGTCCCCAGTGGAGCCCTTGGAAGGAACCACTGGTAAATAAGTTTAAGGTAGCGGTGACCTTTAATATCACTGGCATGTGTTGGTTCCCAGTCCCACAGCCACGGATCCTCGTGGAGAAGCTGGCAGATGTAAGCAACCAAATCCAGGACATCCTAAGGCACCTCTGACATTGCCTTTTACTCATCTGTAATTGGTGCACCGCCTACAGTATACCCGTGGTTGGGTCGATGCTTGCTGTCACACTGGCCCCTGGTCACCAGCATCCTGGCCTTCTTGAGGCCCTGCTGCCTCATGCTGCTTAGGCCATGGCTCCTCCTGGCCCTGTGCCAACCTGAGACAGGTCCTCCTCCTCCTCAGCTGGACGAAAGTCAGTAGAAAGGCAGTGCCCGGTGCTTGGCTTCCATCTAGACATGGCATCCCCACCCCATCTCTTCCAGGTGAGGGACATCCTGGAGGGATAGAGATGAGTGTTCCTCTTGTCATAATGACAGGACATAGAACATCACTGGGAACCAGACAGTACAGTCACAGTCAGTGGAGGGAGTTGGATTTGGTCAGGTGAAGTGTGAGCATCATGGGTGGGTAGTGGAAATTCCCGTGGAAGGGTTCTCAGAAAGTGCTTGCACATGAGCACACGTGGGAGGGTTTTAGATTCCTGGATCACTGAAACCGTTTCTGGGGAAGGTGGGACATGTACAAGCGGGACGGTCTACATCTGAACCAGAGCGGGACTAACATCCTTGCGGGCAGGTTTGCTAGTGCTGTTGGGAGGAGTTTAAACTAATTCGGCAGCGGGAGGGGACACAGAATGTTAGCAGAATAGGGACACATCATAATACAGTAAAACAATCAAGTCAGAGGGAGTACAGCTGCATTAAGTTTCAAGGGAGTAAGGCAAGGCTGGATGGCCTCTACTTTAATGCCAGGAGTATTACAGGTAAAACGGATGAGTTAAGGGTGAGGATTGACACGTGGAATTGTGATATAGTAGCCATCACTGAGACGTGGTTGAGGGAAGGGCAGGATTGGCAGCTCATCATTCCGGGATATAGAATCTTCAGGCGAGACAGGGGAGGGGGCAAAAGAGGAGGAGGCATTGCAGTATTAGTTAAGGAGTCAGTTACTGCAGTAAGGAGAGATGATATCTTGGAGGGGGCATCGAATGAAGCTTTGTGGGTATAGTTTAGGAATAAAAAAGGGGCAGCCACATTGTTAGGTGTTTATTGTAGATCCCCAGATAGTCAGAGGGAAATTGAGGAGCAAATATGTGCACAATTTGTGGAGGTGTGTAAAAACATTAACAATAGGGTAATTATATTAGGTGATTTCAACTTTCCCAACATTAATTGGGATAGACATAGTGTTAAGGGCTTGGATGGCGTAGATTTCTTGAAATGTGTACTGGAGAACTTTTTAGGTCAATATGTAGAGGGTCCAACAAGGGACGGCGCAGTGCTGGACCTAATTCTGGGGAATGAAGCCGGACAGGTGGCTGAGGTGGTGGTGGGCGAGCATTTTAGCGATAGCGACCACAACATGGTACAGATTAAGTTTGTTATGGACAAAGAAATAGACAAGTTGCAAAAATATGTTTTGGATTGGGGGAGAGCGGATTTTAGTAAAATAAGGCAGGATCTGCCCAAGGTAGACTGGGAATAGTTACTTGTGGGGAGATCTACAGAGGAACAGTGGGGGGGTGTTCAAAAAGGAAATGGGGAGGGTACAGACTCAACATGTTCCCTCTAGGGTGATAGGAAGGAGTAACAAGCCCAGAGAACCATGGATGACCAGAGCTATTCAGGATACAATGAGAAGGAAAAGAGAGGCTTTTAGCAGGTACAAGGGAAGCAAATCAGCGGAGGCATTAGTGGAGTACAGAAAGTGCAGGGTGGAGCTTAAGAAAGCAATTAGGAGAGCAAAGAGGGGATATGAGAAAACTCTGGCTGGTAAAAGTAGGGAAAATCCCAAGATATTCTATAAGTATATCAATGGGAAGAGGATAACCAGGGAAAGAGTAAGGCCCATTAGGGACCAAGGGGGCAATCTATGGGTGGAGCCAGAGGACATCAGGAGAGTGTTGAACGAATACTTCACATCCATCTTCACACAAAAGAATGAGGATAAAGGTATAGAACTCGGGGAGAGAGACTGCGAGGTTCTTGAGCAAATTTATATAGGGAGTGACAAGGTATTGGAGGTGTTGGCAGGCTTAAAAGTGGACAAATCTCCAGGTCCGGATGATTTGTGTCCCAGACTGCTGAGGGAGGCAAGGGAGGAGATCGCAGGGGCTCTGACCCAAATTTTTAATTCCTCTCTGGCCACGGGGGAGGTGCCAGAGGACTGGAGAACAGCTAATGTGGTTTCGCTATTTAAGAAGGGTTGTAGAGATAAGCCAGGGTACGACAGACCAGCGAGTCTCACGTCAGTGGTAGGCAAACTATTAGAGAAAATTCTGAAGTAGAGAATCTATCTCCACTTGGAGAGGCAAGGTTTGATCAGGGATAGTCAGCATGGCTTTGTCAGAGGGAGAGAATGTCTAACATATTTGATTGAATTTTTTGAGGAGTTGACTAGGTGTGTAGATGAGGGCAGTGCAGATGATGTAGTTTATATGGATTTCAACAAAGCCTTTGACAAGGAACAACATGGGAGCCTTATAAAGAAGGCAAATGCACATGGGATACAGGGTAATTTGATAAGGTGGATCCAAAATTGGCTGAGTTGTGGGAGACAGAGGGTGATGACAGAAGGCCGCTTTAGTGACTGGAAGCCAGTGTCCAGTGGCGTACCACAGGAATCTGTGCTCGGTCCCCTATTATTCATCATTTATATAAATGACATAGATGACTTTGTGGGGGGTAGGATTAGTAAGTTTGCGGATGACACAAAGATTGGCCGGGTGGTTAATAGTGAGGTTGAGTGTCTTGGGCTACAGGAAGACATAGACGGGATGGTCAAATGGGCAGATAAGTGGCAGATGGAATTTAACCCTGAAAAGTGTGAGGTGATGCACTTTGGAAGGAGTAATTTGACAAGGAAGTATTTAATGAACGGCATGACACCAGATCTCTGAAGGCGGAGGGGCATGTTAGTGGGGTGGTGAAAAAGGCATATGCGAAACTTGCCTTTATCAATCGAGGCATAGATTACTAAAGTAGGGAGGTCATGTTGGAGTTGTATAGAACCTTGATGAGGCCACAGCTAGAGTACTGTGTGCAGTTCTGGTCGCAACATTATAGGAAGGATGTGATTGCAATGAAGGGAGTGCAGAGGAGATTCAACAGGATGTTGCCTGGGATGAAACATTTAAGTGATGAAGAGAGGTTGGATAGACTTGGGTTGTTTTCGTTGGGGCTGTGAAGACTAAGGGGTGACCTGATTGAGGTGTACAAGATGATGAGGGGCATGGACAGGGTGGATAGGGAGCAGCTGTTACCCTTAGTTGAAGGGTCAGTCACGGGGGGGTGACAAGTTCAAGGTGAGGGGCAGGAGGTTTAGGGGGATGTGAGGAAAGAATTTTACCCAGAGGGTGGTGACGGTCTGGAATGCGCTGCCTGGGAGGGTGGTGGAGGCGGGTTGCCTCACATCCTTTAAAAAGTACCTGGATGAGCACTTGGCATGTCATAGCATTCAAGACTATGGGCCAAGTGCTGGTAAATGGGATTAGGTAGGTAGGTCAGGTGTTTCTCTGTCGGTGCAGACATGATGGGCCGAAGGGCCTCTTCTGCACTGTGTCATTCTGTGATTCTGTAAAGTCAGGGTACAGCTTACCTCAAGAACGGGAGGGGTCAAACCCTCCATGCTGAAACTCTCCAGGCATTGCAGTTTATAAAAGATCTTGAACATTCGAGTGGTCTCATAATGGGTGGGAGGAGTTAATGTCTCATTTTTACAGCTGAGTGAAGGGGCACCCTATTAATTATTAGTCCACTCCATGGAAAACCAGGCTCAGCTGAGCTTTGCTCTTGAGGTTCCAGAGCCCAATAAGCCAGCATTGCCCCATGGCTAATGAGTTGTTTTCCAGTGAGAACCCATCAAGGTCTATAGCTGCCGTACATTCTTTATTTTTTTGAAAAATAAACTTTATTCATAAAATATCTGGAAGAACATTCCAAAACATTTCAAAATCACCATCACAAAAGTACAATCAGATTCAACTTTTACACATGGATCATGAGGTGCATCAATACAATCAATGAATATTACAGTCATTTCAATATGGTCAATGCAGACAATCAGACAATGGGATTGGAGTTATCAACATACATCATGTTGCACTCTGAGGTGCTTCAATACAATTATAATACAATTAGTATTCACTGCAGACATTCATTTTGAGCTGTACAGCCCGAGGGGCTCTCAACAGTTCCCAGTCCCTCGGTGCGCTGTGGCAGAAAGGTCTTAGACAGCGACCCTTCCCCATTGCGCCTTTGCGGCGGCTGCCCCAAGCTTTAGTGCGTCCCTCAGCACGTAGTCCTGGACTTTGGAATGTGCCAGTCTGCAACACTCAGTCGAGGACAACTCTTTGCGCTGGAAGACCAACAAGTTTCGGGCAGACCAAAGAGCGTCTTTCACCGAGTTGATGATCCTCCAGCTGCAGTTGATGTTTGTCTCGCTGTGTGTCCCTGGGAACAGCCTGTAGAGCACAGAGTCCTGTGTCACAGAACTGCTCGGGATGAACCTCGACAGAAACCACTGCATCTCTCTCCAGACCTTCTTTGCAAAGGCACAATCCACAAGGAGGTGAACAACGGTCTCGTCCCCACCACAGCCACCTCGAGGGCAACGTGCAGAGGGGGTGAGACTCCTGGCGTGTTGGAAGGATCTGACGGGGAGGGCCTTTCTCACCACCAGCCAAGCTACATCTTGGTGCTTGTTGGAATGTTCTGGCGAAGAGGCATTCTGCTAAATGACTTTGACAGTCTGCTCGGGAAACCATCCCACAGGATCCACCCTTTCCATTTCCCTCAGGGCCTCTAAGACGTTACATGCCGGCCACTGCCTGATGGACTTGTGGTCAAAGGTGTTTCTCTGCATAAATTTTTCCACCAGGGACAGGTGGTACGGCACGGTCCAACGACTTGGAGCGTTCCGCGGCAGCGTGGCCAGACCCATCCTTCGCAACACCGGGGACAGGTAGAACCTCAGCACGTAGTGACCCTTGGTGTTTGCATACCAAGGGTCTACGCACAGCTTGATACAGCCGCACACAAAGGTGGCCATCAGTATGAGGGTGATGTTGGGCATGTTTTTTCCCCCCTTATCTAGAGGCTTGTACATCGCGTCCCTGCGGACACGATACATTTTCGACCTCCAGATAAAGCGAAAGATGGCTCGGGTGATCGCCATCATGCAGGAGTTTGGAATGGGCCAGTCCTGCGCCATGTACAGCAACAGCGAGAGTGCCTCACACCTGATGACCAGGTTCTTACCCGCAATAGAGAGGGAGCGTCGCTCCCACATGCCCAGTTTCCTTTTCACCATAGACACTCGCTCCTTCCAGTTTCTAACGCATGCCCCGGTCCCTCTGAACCATATCCCCAGCACCTTCAGGTCGTCAGCCCTGACGGTGAAGGGGGCAAAGAATCGGTCAGCCCAGTTCCCAAAGAACACGGCCTCGCTCTTCCCACGATTTACCTTGGCTCCCGAGGCCAGTTTGAACTGGTCGCAGATGTGGATCGGTCTGCGCACCGACAGCGGATCCGAGCAGAAGACGGCGACATCGTCCATGTACAGGGAGGCTTTGACCGGAGTGCCTCCACTGCCTGGGATCGTCACTCCTCTTATGCCCGGATCCTTCCTGATGGAGTCAGCAAAGTGTTCTATGCAACACACAAACAGGACAGGGGAGAGAGGGCAGCCCTGCCTGACTCCAGATTTAATAGGAAAGCTTTCTGATTCCCACCCATTGATTGAGACTGCACTACTGATGTTAGTGTAGAGCAGTTGGATCCAACTGCGAATTCCCTCCCCAAACCCCATTTTGGAGAGCACATCCACCATGTAGGTGTGCGATATTCTGTCAAAGGCCTTCTCCTGATCCAGGCTGATGAGACAGGTGTCCACACCCCTGTCCTGCACATAGGCAATCGTATCCCTGAGCAGCGCCAGGCTGTCAGAGATCTTCCTGCCTGGCACAGAGCAGGTCTGGTCAGGGTGGATCACCAATTCCAGAGCGGATTTGACCCGGTTGGCGATGACCTTGGACAGAATCTTATAGTCCACGTTCAACAGTGAAATGGGTCGCCAATTTCTAATCTCCTCCCTTTCCCCCTTGTGCTTGTAGATGAGGGTGATGATGCCTTTCCTCATGGATTCTGACATACTACCGGCCAGGAGCATACTCTCGTACACTTCTAGCAGGTCTGGGCCGATCAAGTCCCACAGAGCCGAATACAACTCCGCCAGCAAGTCATCGCTTCCGGGAATTTTACTCTTCTCGAAGGACTCAAGGGCCTTAGTCAGTTCATCAGGAGTTAGCGGTTTTTCCAGGCTCTCCCGTGTACTGTCGTCTAAGACCTCCGTGATAGAGGACAGGAAGGACTGGGAGGCCATGCTGTCTATGGGCTTCACGTCATACAATCCGACATAAAAGGATTTGCTGATCCTCAAAATGTCGGACTGCGATGACTTTACTGAGCCGTCTTCTTCCTCCAGGCTGCTGATCACAGAGCTCTCTCTGTGTACCTTTTGGAAGAAGAAACGTGAGCACGTCTCATCCTGCTCCATGGAGCGGACTCTGGACCGTAAGATGATCTTGGAGGCCTCTGCGGCAAAGAGCGAGGCTTGCTGGCTCTTCACCTCTTGGAGTTCCTCCTTGACATCGACCCCCATCAAATGCAGCCGGAGCAGGCTGGAGCTGCCATACATTCTGTACCTAACAGCAGCCGATCTCAGTCAAGAGGCTGACTTTTGGCCAAGAAGGCCAAAGCAGCGGCTAATCACTTCAAAAAGAATTCAAGCTCACCAGGCACATGCCACTTCTGTACAGTCATAAATGTGAAGGTTCTAATTTCCGACTGGCAAGGATCTTAATTTGGAGGGGGGGGGCTTAATTCTGGTGAGCTGGCCCTTTAATGAGCATGCATGACATGCTAATGAACACAAAAGAGCTCCCAACATTGTTTATCAGGAAAGCTTGACCCACCTCTAAAGGCCTGAAAATATAATTGCAGGAGTTCATCCCGGGAATCAGTCGGGAAACTGATTTTTGGACTCCCACCAAATTAAGTTTCCCTGCCCCCCACCAAGCTCCCTGCTAATGGTGGGACCAGATAATTCCACCTCTTGCTCCAGAAAGATGAAGAACTGCGATAGGTAAAAATCTAGGATGGAGACATACAAAACTCTAATGTCATGTACAAGTTAACTCACTCCCGTCAAAATTTATTAGTACAATATTCACGGAGGTTGAGAGGTAATTTGTCTTCTCAGATATTGGAGTCTGGATTTCTCTTTTGCTGCACGGTTTTCAGGTGGAAAGTGAATGTAGCGAGGGTGTGAAGATCCTTTACGCTGTATCTTCATCCACTTCTCCTCATCATTTCCCGCAGTCAATGGAAGCTGCCAGTTTAAAATGCCAACTGTGGGTAACATTCACATCTCTGAGTCCGAGGTTAAAGTCCTGCTGCTGACACTTGAACACCAAAATTAAGGCTATCTCTCCTGTGCAGTACTAAAGGAGTGCTGCACTGTCTGAGGTGCCATCTTTCAGATGAGACGGTAAAAAGAAGGTCCATCTGCCCTCTCTTAGGTGGATGTAAAAGATCCCATGGAATTATTCAAAGAAGGGCAGGGAGTTATTCCCAGCATTCCGGCCTACATTTCTCCTTCAATCAACAACTCAAAAACAGATTATCTGATCATTATCACATTACTATTCATGGGATCTTGCTGTGCATCACTTGGCTGCTATGTTTCCTACATTACAACAGCAACTACACTTCAGAAGTATTTCATTGGTTGTGTGACGTGCTATATAAATAAATGAAAATCTTGCCATCCCCAAACTGCGTCAATTTATTAAAATGGAAGGTGGTTGTATGGTGATGTTCTATGTCCTGTCATTATGGTGACTGATAATCACACCTACATATACAATGGGCATCCACACCTGTATACAATGGGCATCCACACCTGTATACAATGGGCATCCACACCTGTATATGATGGGTATTCACACCTACATATACAATGAGCATCCACACATGTATACAATGGGCATCCACACCTGTATATGATGGGTATTCACACCTACATATACAATGGGCATCCACACCTGTATACAATGGGCATCCACATCTGTATATGATGGGTATTCACACCTACATATACAATGGGCATCCACACCTGTATACAATGGGCATCCACATCTGTATATGATGGGTATTCACACCTACATATACAATGGGCATCCACACCTGTATACAATGGGCATCCACATCTGTATGTGATGGGTATTCACACCTACATATACGATGGGCATCCACACCTGTATACGATGGGTATTCACACCTACATATACGATGGGCATCCACACCTGTATACGATGGGTATTCACACCTACATATACAATGGGCATCCACACCTGTATACGATGGGTATTCACACCTACATATACGATGGGCATCCATGCGTGTAAGGCACTGGAGAAAATGTGAAAGCCAAGTTAAAGAACTAAACACAGGCACAAGTTAATGCTTTGCAGAGTCCTTTTCTTCCCCGCCACTCCCCCACTCCCACTAATTTTGGAAATGTTTGTTTTGTGTTTTTCTTTGCTCCTCCCAATTACTTTTCCATGTTTCTTTCTGCCATAAAATGTGGGGCTGCTTTGCATGTTTCACCAACCCCTCACCTCCCCCAACAGGGAACAACATTTCTTGGGAATTCTCACCCTACCTTTGCTTCCTGGAAGAAGAGGAGAAGGAATGAGGCCCTGCTGGTGAGGCTGCACCAGACACACACACAGCACCACCCACTTGCACTCCACATCTAATGTTGCAGGCAGAGGTACTCATATCTGCATTTACCTGATGATGATCTGCAGCCTGACAACAATGGTGTGATTGGTGGGTGGGCTTTGAAATCGGCAGTCAGTCCTCCTGCATGAACCCCGTTTAAATATTTTTATCCTGTATCGTTGAACCCTTGCACAATTTTTAGGGGCTAGAAGGCATGTCATGGCCAAACCTTAAAGGACTTGTGACAACAAGCTGCTCCAAGAACATCCAGAAAATATTTACTTTCATTTAGCCAGTCAGGAAGACCAGGAGTACTGCTCACCAATGTTATCTACCACACACCCAACCATCCTCTTCCACCCGCCTCCTCTCAATCTGTACCATTGATCAGCTCAGCGTTGGAGCTGGCCTATTTACTTATCTCCCCAATGGCCAAAGCGTCTCATGAGTTCCCATTTGGTGATCACAGCCCTCAGCCAAATGCTAATGAGACCCAACCACCAAGATGGTTTGGTTCAAGCTTTTTGTTAACGCGACTGGGTGAGCAGCTAGCCCACAATGCCCACCACAGCAAACAAATGCCACTCCCCCTGTTTCTGTCAATTCTTACGTTGTCACCCATTTTAGTTCCACCATTGCGAACCATGCCTGCAGTTGTCTGGACCTCAAATCCTAGAGTTCCTTCCTTAAACCCCTCCACTTCTACAACTCCCTTTTCTCCTTTAAGGGCCTTCTTAAAACCAACCTCTTTGACCAAACTGTTCGTAACCACTCCCAATGTTCCCTCCTTTGACCTGACAATCATTCCCAAGTCCTTGTGAAGCGTCTTGGAGATTTATAATGTTAAAGTTGCTATATAAATGCTGGTTATTCTTGGTTATTGAACATCATTAAAATAATCATCTCATCAATGATTTGTATTTAATATATATTTAACATTATCCACAGGTAGCAAATTTGCTTAGACTGTTCCAGATTCCACAGATCAGCTATGCTTCAACAAGTGCAAAACTCAGTGATAAAAGCCGCTATGATTACTTTGCCAGAACGGTACCTCCTGACTTTTATCAGGCAAAGGCTATGGCAGAAATTTTGCAGTTCTTCAATTGGACTTATGTGTCGACCATCGCTTCAGAAGGTGATTATGGAGAGACCGGAATCGAAGCCTTTGAGCATGAGGCACGGCTTCGAAATATTTGCATTGCTACTTCGGAGAAAGTTGGCCGCTCCACCACAAAGAAGTCCTATGATGGCGTTATACAAGAACTGCTCAACAAAGCCAATGCGAAGATTGTTGTGCTTTTCACACGAGGCGATGATGCCAGAGAGCTTCTCGCTGCAGCCAGCCGACTGAATGTTTCTGGCTTCACCTGGATTGCCAGTGATGGATGGGGAGCGCAAGAAATTGTCGTTAAGGGAAATGAGCAGATTGCCAATGGTGCGATAACCTTAGAGCTTGCATCTTACCCCATTAAGCAATTTGATAAGTACTTTCAAAGCCTCCACCCTCACACCAACAAACGCAACCCATGGTTTAAAGCATTCTGGCAACAGAAATTTCAGTGCATGCTACAAAGCAGTCGATCACGTCAAAAGTTGTGTGACAGACGACTCTCAATCAACAACTCCAACTATGAGCAAGAGACAAAGATAATGTTTGTTGTCAATGCAGTGTACTCAATGGCACATGCCTTACACAGGATGCAACGGATATTGTGCCCAAATACTACCAGACTCTGTGATGCCATTATGCCACTGGATGGAAAGAAGTTATACAAAGAATACTTAATCAAAATTAACTTCAGTGGTAAGAACCTTATCTGTGTCACTGTGAATGGCATAAATGAGAGCAGGGTATATCATTATTATGCTTTTTGGATTGTTTTACCTTTATTATGCTCTAGATATTGTTTCACTGTCATCAATGAACAAGAGCTCCCAATGTCCTAGGCATTGCCATTGTATATCAAGGGGAATTGGTTAGATTATCTTTTGTAGGAGATGGCCATTTTTGGCACTTGTGTGGCAAGAATGTTACTTGTCACTTACCAGCATGGACTGTATCATTATCTGAGGAGTTGTGAATGGAACTGAGCACTGCAATCATTTTGAACATCCCCACTTCTGGTATTATGACAGAGGGAGGGTCATTCATGAAGTAGCTAGTGTTTTAAAATGTAAATGTACGACTAGATCCCTATCCACAAAATATAAATCAACATGAAGCTAAAGGAGCAGAGGGGATGGAATTGGTCTTTGTCAGTAACACAAATTGGGCTAATAGAGAATCAGCAGCTCATTCTACACTCCTCCCATCTTTAATTCTTAAGAAATTCTGCTGTTATTGTTGAAAGGGGTGTTTATTTTCTATCTATGTTGCTACTCGCTTATTCCTGAGCTGTCCAGGAACTGGTAAACAATATGAAAGACTGAGCTTTCAGCACCCGGCAATATATGACATGCAGAGAAAACTTGCTCCATTGAAGGATACAGTGTAAAATATACAGAAAAATATGAGCTGAAATATCATAATGGAATGAGGATACAAATCAAGTATAATGGTAATAAAATGCATAAAATTTACTTTTTGTTTAAGGCACATAAACTGCCATTGGTTCACGTTTCACAGAAATAGACCCATTTTAATGTTCAGTGTTAATGTTTCAGGTCATGACCCGATGAAAGGTCACAACCTGAAACATTAATTCTGTTTCTGCCCCCACACATGCTGCCCGAGCTGCTGGGATTTTCCAGCATTTTCTGTTTTCATTTCAGATTTCCAGCATCTGCAGTATTTTGCTTTTAAATATTCAGTTATTAGCTAACAGGCAAAATAAGCTTAATTTTTTGGGTTTAAGGTATATTATGGTAGGCAAGGATCTTAGATGTCTGTGTACGTTCACAGTTTTTGAGAGCAGTTGACACTGAGTAAGCATATTTTATATCTCACCTGTCTAAAATTTTTCATTGCTCGATATTATGGTGCAAATATACAAACAGTTTAAACGAGGAATTGATTCACCGTGCGACATGGAGAAGGGAGGAATCCAGCAGATGAAGGTTTGGAAGTAGAACCTGATATAGATTAGCAGAGGCTCAAGAAATATCAATCCCTGGCTTCAGAATATGTGAATAATGATCTCTTGGGTTCTGACATAAAACAGAGGATGCTCAGTGAGCAACAAGCTCAAATGAAATAAAAGCGAAAAACTGTGGATGCTGGAAATCTGAAATAAAAACAGAAAGCACCGGAAAACCTTGGCAGGTCTGGAAGCATCTGTGGAGAGAGAAACAGAGTTAACATTTCGAGTCCAGCGCTCATATTGGACAGAGTCATATTGGACTCGAAGCATCGGGCAGAATCGTCCCAGATTTGCACTAAGTGTGGTAAAAGGCGAGTAAAACGACAGAAACAATGGCAGTTTCTCAAGCTGTATCATCCCAAACCCGCCACGTTAATTATGCATTCCTGGGAAATACGCGGTTTCCATTGTGGGCGGGCTCCAGTTCGCCCACCACGCCATCACCTCGCAGCTTCATCACACCAGGCGCCACATTTAAAGTGCAGCCGCGCAGATACTTCTCTGTGGTTCCAGCCCACGACTGCTGCAAATAAGACATGGCCATGAAAGGCAAGAAGCCTGCAGCCCTCAGGTTCAGTGACGCATCCCTCGAGCGCCTTTTAGATGCTGTGGAGGCCCGCCACGATGGCCTCTACCCACTCTCTGGCCGCAGAATGGGCAGCAACATTATCACTCCGGCTTGGGAGGCGATGGCAGTGGTGATCGGTGCCAATGTTGCACTGAAGAGGTTGACCATCCAGTGTAGATAGAGGATGAATGATCACATCCGTGCAGCCAGGGTAAGGCAACCATCTCATCACTCTAAACTCACACACTCAAGCCCATCACACGTTCACTGGCATCTCACTCACTGCCAGCTCAAGGGACATCACCACTCTCTCTCTCACACACACCCTCACATCTCTATCTGGTCTCATCTCCTCTGGAGACTGCCCCCTCAGCCCTCACCATATTGAGGCCACTTGCACAGATCAACATGTGCCCACACACACACACCCTGGGATACCCTCCTTCCCCAGTACAGCCCTCGCCCTGCAGCCCCTTCCCTTGCCTGAGGCCACTTCTCCCCCTTCCCCAAGCAAGCCCTGGCTCTGCAGCCATACAAAGCCTCCCCCACCTTATAGCTTGTCTGGTAGATAGAGACCTGCCCGTGACCCCCCCCTAAAAGCGATGTGGTGCTGTCTGCGAAGCCTGGCGCTGATGACTGCTAGTGCTGCCCAAAGCCAGGAAGGCAAACAAACCTCAAAGTCCTGAGTGAAGTGCAGCTCACCAGGTGCACGTCGCTTATGTGCCGCTGTGAAACATGTCAGCGTGCAATCAGGCCAACATGGGCGGACAGTCCAAGGTGGAGGGATGAGTCCAGCGGGCTGGCCTTATAATGATATGCAGATCTATTACAATGAGGATCCCAACGTCCAATGGCAGGGAACGTGACCTGCCATCGATGGACTGAGTGGACGATCACAAACTGGTTTTACGATGTTGTGAAACCAATTTTTGACCTCCTCGCCATATTGGCTGCTCATGCTGCCGAGCATGCCCAATGCCAGCGGGCACAGAAAATTCCAACTGTCAACTCTGTTTCTCTCTCCACAGATGCTGCCAGACCTGCTGAGTTTTTCCAGTATTTTCTGTTTTTAAACTCAAATGAAGATTCTGTGCAGCCTTTCTGGAGATGTGTGGTAAACGGTTGCTATAGCAGTATAGATCATCGCAATGTTTTGCACTAATGTTTGAGAGAATTTCTCATCAATGCACAACATCCATGAGGAGGCGTCAGCACCAGGAATATCTTCATACCTGAGGTAACCAGGTAAGGCAATCCATTCAACGTGAGTGAAGATCTGCAGCCTTGGGGGACCATTTCTAGAGGTCATTTTGAATCAGATTGTAAGTATACAGGGTTGTGTCTCAGGACACCAAGAGGACTTTCTTTGACCATCTGTCAGTGATTTAAAGCAGCCTCCTGTTTCCGATATGTCAGTTCTCCAGCTGTTCACTGGAGACAAGAATCTTGCTCCTTCTGCTAGTGGAGTAGGTGAATGGCTTAAATTCAATGAGGCTTTAACACAATTCTCTGATGACAATTGGAAGGCAGAAAAATAAAGGTGCCTTCCAGATCGCACCAGCCAGAGGACCCAATTGGCGGTCAGACCTCATTAGCATGTAGTCCGTGAGCGATGAGCACCAAAAACACTGAAAAAACACTGTCAATGAGGGAGGGCCAGCTGACCAATTCTACGGACCTTAGGATGGAGGTATTATTGTAAGACAACAATTCGACAGATTAGTGAGAACTACTGTGATGCAATTTTATAAAACTGTGGATCTTGTGACTCTCTCCACCCTGCAACCTTTACTTACAAATCGTCATTGGATGCGAGTTTTACACCTGAGAAAACAGCCAGTTCGATAGTATTAATGATGGCAGCAGACAGATTGAGCAAAGCATGAGTTTTGTGTTAAAGATTGTTTGTGACAGTATCCAGATCAGGATCAGGAGCATCAATAAAGGTCAGATAAAACTGTGTCAGGCATTAAAAAATTTATAACTATATCGCACACAAAAATGGTGATTACCTCAATCTGTTGTTGCCATCTTTGGTGATTCTCAAGTCGCCACTTCCTTTGCAGCTTACCTCATAATGATATTTTGGATGTCAGAATTTCTGGTTTCTATGGTGATATAATGCTGTTGCTATCTGGTTTTAACCTGGCTTATGAGACCTTTCTGTCAAAAGAAGATAAGAGATCAAAGCCAATCCCCAAGCTAAGTGGTTAATGGCATATCTCTTAACTAAAAACATAATATTGATATGTCAGTTTATATTTTTTGTGCTAACTTCATTGTTTTTCTGCTTTTGAACAAATTACTCAAATTATCATGTCATAAATGTGATAAACTGTGATGAAGGCAGAAGCCCCAGTGTTAGAGCGAGTGCTGCACACCTTATGCTAACAATCCAGTACAAACATAAACTTCACCAAATGTAACCACTTATTGTTCAGGAAAGATCAGCAGTTGAACTGTTTTTTTGAACCGTTTTTTAAAGAAAATGTTACAGGATATTGTTCTCCTCTTTGTCCTGTTATTTCCTCTTCCTTTCTGAGTGTCCTCAAGGCCCAGACTATTCCAGGTTGAGAGGACAGGACCTGAGTTTAGGCTTGTGCCGTTACTCCTATGTGACTGCCTGTCACAACATATTCCACAACAGCCTAACTTGGTTCATTTTCCAGTTTTCCTGCCTGCCCTAAAGGGACGCATTTTGCTACTCAGCCTCTTCTCACCAACAACCCGATTACCCATGTGGGCAATCAGAGATCCTGAATTTTCGCTGTTTGAAGTGTCAAACATGTTATTCCCTCTTCTCATCTTCCAGCACTGCCAGTAATAGCCACCATCAAGGTAATTAGTTCAGCTTGTGTTCGCAAAGACGATGCAGTACCATTTGAGATGTGATAGTAACATTGATTAAGCACTAAAAACCTGGTGTAACTTTTGGACATTTATATTAGGTATTTCCAAAAACTAAGGTTTTCGTACAAATGGCGTCAGCATTTTGAAAATAGTGATCAGCAGTCAAAGAGTTAAAGTAATTATTAGGTATTGCAAGACCTAGTGGGTGCTGAGAGAAGATCCATTTGGCTGGATTACTTTCAGAAAAGCAGGTTTCAACATTCAAATGAATGCATAGCTAAAAGCTTTATAAGTCACATGAGATATTCATAATTATGAGAGTAAGGATTGCAACCTTGTCAAATCCTCACAGTTGAAATAGAAATTTGTCACACTGTCTCGCTTATTCTTCTCGTGACCTCTGAATTGTGCAGCTTCTTAATTCTTTCAATCTTCCATCCTCTTACAATCTATAACTTCTTAAAATTTAATCTTGGTGTCAGCTATTCAGTCATTCTTGATTTGCTTCAATCTTGTTCCTACCCATTTCAACCTTGGTGGTCTGCTGCACCATGGGTCACAGCCCTTGACTTAGAAGTACAAATGCAACCTTGAAATAAGCTGCTGGCTAGCAAGGTGCCCGGGAACATTTAACATCCAAACTCAGAGAGAGAGTCCGCATACCACAGTGGCACTGAGAAGCAAAGGAACCATGAAATTCAAAACACAAACGATTGGAATTTTTCCAAGGTACAAGTAGAAACCAAGAGAATTACTTATTACAAGATTTGCTGCCATTATTTCAAAGGGTCCAAAATGTTACAAGAGAAATGCTTTTTTTAATTACTGGATTGAAATGCTTAATGTAGTCTGACACAATCCAAGCTGAATACATTTTGAAAGCTGTTGTCAATATCTGTCAAGCCAGCTATACATACCTCGATCTTCCCACGACATTTCAAGTAGTCTTTTATCATCTTGCATTCAGTTGATGGCAGTAGCAGTGAGAATTAAAGGGACTTAACACAGCCTCTATGGGAAATGCCATTCTGTTGTGTGTGGCACATTAAAAGTTTATTTCAGCCATGATTGCTAATCCTGATTAATAAGTATGGAGCTAAATTTTAAACAGATTTTCGGATACAATCCTCTCAGAAAGCAATCTACATTTTATCTTCAATTGCTTGTTCAAATCCTTGTTGAACTGCACCAAACAAAACTGTCAACTTTGTTTAAAATATATCTATTGTGTAGATCCAGTGTAAGATATGCCTTCAAATACATTGGCACCACCATCAATACCATCATTGTTGCTTATTAAATCTACACTCTGCCACCTATTTCCAGCAACAGCCCATCTAGCAACAAAAGACCCAATTTATGTTGTCCTAAGCAACAGCATCTTTTCTTCAGTTACATTTCACGGATTATTTTATTGACATCACTAAAACTTGTTTCTCTCTTTTTCTGTGGACTTTCTCAAAGTTGCTGAGTATACCATCTTACCTACTCTGCCCCCTTCCTGAATATTCACAGTTGCAAAACCATTCCTATTCATTCCTTGCCAGCTCTACACAATTGCGAATCTCTTTACCTGCCGGCATGTACATTTCCTGCTACAATCCACAGGTTTTCAACTCCCAGGCATGGTGTTAGTTGGCTTCTTGATGTAGCTCGTCATCTTTGCTCCTCTTTTCAACCTTCATAACCTACATGTCACACCTTGGGATAACTACAATTGCCGTCAAAGAAAATAGCTGCCAGTTATTTAAGACAGAAATAAATTGAAGCAATATTTTGTAGCTGACAATCACTTATCTATTATATTATATTTATGCAGGGTTCGTTCAAAGAGAAATATATTGTATAGACTCGTTCTAATCATGAATTTACAGAAAATGTCATGATTCAAATGATGGAAGGAGGTGTTGGAAATGGAGACAGATTAACATTTAAAAATCCATTTTAAAAATTCAGCACAAGACCATACAGAATTTTCAAAGGCATAACAAAATATGCTATACCAAAGTTGACAATTAATCCGTATATTGCAGGCTCCTAAATCATTTCTTGATAGTTTTAAATTCTATAAAACTATGGTATCAATCTTTATTTTCATTCAAACTTTTATGCTGGCATTGCATTTTCTTATTATTAAATATTAAGTGGATGCAGCAAAATGATTCTACCTCTCAGAAGTATTAAGTTAGTGATGTTATTCAATGTGGACTTGGTTATGTAGAAGAACTTTATCTGCACAATCATCCCTAGTGGTCAGATATTGTAAGTAACCCTGGATGAGCTCCTGAATGTTAAATATATACGCTTTTGTAGTGTAATCCTGTTAGGTGTATAACCTAGTTCTGTGCTAATTTAATAAAAATCATTGTCAATATGTCCGTAATAGGGAATCATATAAAAGCCTGACACAGTATATCTAATTTATTTTTTTATCAATGTATAGATTTTATTAATAAAGTTTATAAATAATGATTATTAAAATTAACAATTGACTACAAGCGGGAAAGGGTTCTGGTTGAGTATCATTAAACCTAAAATTCAAAAAAAACCTTGGCAGGTCCTAGACATTTTTTTTTGATCCACTACATCTATCTTCCTAATCCTTTCAGTCTTGCTGGTGTGTTAAAGTACAGGCCTGGATCCTTTATACTTATTTGCTAACGTTAATATACATGCACAGTTTCTGCCTTAACCTTTCTCTGTACATCAAGCTATTTCTGCGATGAGGACAGAAAGAGTCAAGAAAATTTAGCCATTGGAGCATCATCTTGAAATGCAGGCAAGACAACAATATTTTTATAAAATCATCACAATTTGCAACATCAAAGGTGGCATCACTTCACTCATGCATAAACAGTGGGGTAAAGCTTTTCCAACCACTTTCTCACAAATATGCCCAGGGATATTACATTCCAAACTCAATGGGGCTGGATTTGCAATTTTTTCAGTCTTCATTTGTGAAGATTTTAATTAATGTTACTTCATGTTTATTGTTGCAGCATAATATTCCTGTCCAGCTTATCCCTTAAAGAGTTTTTTTCTGATTGTTGCTAGCCCATCTGCTTCTTACATAATTAAATATATATGTTTGAATCCCTCTGGCTGATAGCAACTGTCTTTTTTTCCCATTTCCTATTACATCTTCTAATATTCAAGGTAGTTATCCTCAACTGACATATTGACTCAGAGAGCTCACTGTAGATAGACATATTATGTATATCTTTTTTGTGCCTTTTAAAACAATTCTTATTAGCCTTTAGACTTCTTTGACCTCCCTATTCAGCCACTATTCATTTTTACTTACCAGCTTCCTTCTTTCTCATATCCAAGTTCAAAATAGTTTTAGAATATTTTTCTTCCTCTTATTTCACTGTTATTTTTCATGCAATCCTTCTCTTTTACTCATTATTACTTTTTATTTAATCTCACCCTGCACCCCCACCCCCTCTGCCCAATTCCCAAGATTTGCTCCTCCAATGTCTTATAAATCTGCAGTTATTTCATGCTTTAATTACTGCTGTGGTGGCATGGTGGTATTGTCACTGGACTAGTATTCTAGACACCCAGGATAATGTTCCTGGAGACTGGGGGTTCAAATCCCTCTATAGCAGATGGTGAAATTTGAATTCATTAAAAGTCTGTTGTAAAACCCTGTCTGGTTCACTAATGAAATCTGCTGCCCTCATCTAGTCTGGCCTACATGTGACCCAGACCCACAGCTATGTGGTTGACCCTGAAATGGCCTAGTAAGCCCCTCAAGGGCAATTCAGGATGGGCAATAAATGTTGACCCAGCCAGTGAAGTGCACATCCTGTGAATTTTAAAAAAAATACAAATTGTGGGAATTTAAAAACTTGCAAGATGGCAAAAATTGGTTCTATGTTGTTGTCACTCCTGCCATTAATGGTGAATGTCGGGAACATCATTTTCATGTAATTGCCAGAATCGTCCCCTTACTCTGGAGCGTGAGGCCATGCCAACCTGTGTGACAATGCGACATTCACCTGACGACCTGCACTTTGCTCCTCAATTTGAGGACCGTTCGCCAACCTTGTTTCGGGCAGCGCTCGCGGTATTCAGTGCCAGGCTTCGCTGAAACCACATCGATTTCAGGGGGCTAACACAAAAGTCTCAACCCACCTGACCAGCGGTGAGGCAGTGAAGTCTTTTCAATGGCTGCAGGGTGCAGGCTTGCTTGGGGAAGTGGGGGCAATCCCAGGGTGTGTGTGGGGGTACATGCTTAACAGTGCAAATTGCCTAACAATGTTGAGGGCTGAGGTGGGCACTGGGCACAGGCACCTCCGCCTCAGAATGTCCATGGGCTAGCTAAAGGGTATGCACTACAAGAACAATGGGAACAAGGGATACAGGGGGAGAACTGAGAGGTCTATGAGGGAGAATAATATTAATATTCACTTCCTTGCCGATAAAGTTGGAGGGGGAGTGGTTTCCATACTCGCACAGGGAGGGTCCAAGCTGGTCTGGCAGTGAGAGCTCACCAGCACCACCATCTTCCTGCCTGCTTCCATTGCACGGGTTAAAAGTATAATGAGAACAAACCCTGTTGCTGGGGGCTCTGCAGGCACCTTGGACGCCAACTGACAGCACTGGAGAGGGGAGGGGGCCCGATCAAAGGGCCACCCAACTGAGCTGCATTTTTGATATTAATGGTCTCTCAATGACATTGTAGAAAATCACCAAAGTGAAGCACTGATGTGCATTCGTGTGACACCAATCGTGCAAAGTGGCAGTAATCGATCTCTTGGGTTTAACCCTTTGCTCGCAGCATGGCATTTCTCCAGAGCGATGATGAAGTTAAGTGCAATTGGGCACCTGGGTAAGCTTTTGAAGTGCGTTGCAGTAGTGGTGCCAGGCGGATCCCGGAAGACTAGCCTCAGGCTGCCCTCAACATATTGCATAACCTGTTTAAAAATTGACGCTCATGTATATTCCAGACACTGTAGTATCACAGTGCTGTGTGAGGATGCCAGCGCCTGGACTGAAAGCAGCACATCCAGGCACCTGGCCAAAGTAATCCCATAGCAGTTGCTCATGATTAGGGGGAGGGAGGGCACCTTGGTATGCCCCCCACATTGTAGATCATTTCTGTGGCGACGAGTTAGCAACATGGGAACCAGGGCCATGAACCCACAATCGCTCATGAGTCATTGACAGAAGGATTAGTATTGCAGACAAGTCCTGACTCTTGGCTGTTTCTCATTGACAGTGCAGAGGGGAGGCCACCAGGAAGATGGAGCCTGGATTCATTGCTGTCTGCGTAATTGCAGACAGGAATGAGAGAAGAAGGAAAAGATTTTGACGAGGGAGGCTGGCTCACCAAAGGGAGGAACTAAACTCTCAAGACCAAGGCCCAGTAGGGCCCCCTCTGGATGCAGAGTATATGGAGAGAAGAGACGTCATGCGTAGGCGCCTCACTAGAACCAGGGTGTACAGACATCGCCATCTTATTTGCAGATGACCGAGAACCAGTGTCGCCGACGCCTCCACACATCAGGAATCTGGTAACTCACATTTGCCACGAATTGGTGCCACGTGGACTCGGAGGACATCCATTGCCAGTGGCCACAGTCAATTTCTACACCACTAGCTCCTTCCAGGCCTCGACTGGGGGCCTCTGTGGGATCTCTCAGGCATCCACACACAAATAAGGTCACAGACACCCTTTCTTCCAAGGCCCACAATTACATCAACTTTGACAGAGAGCAAGCAAGACAGGATGCCAGAGCGCCGGGCTTTGCAGAGAGTTCCTAGTTTCCACGGGTGCCATCAACTGCACTCATGTGGCCATCAAAGCTCCTTGGCAGCAGGCGCTACAGCACATAAACAGGAAAGGCTTCCACTCACTCAGTCTACAGTTGGTGGGCGACCATAACAAATAAATCCTCCAGGTATGCACCAGATTTCCAGGAAGTGTCCACGACTCATATTTTGAGTAGATTGCAGATCCCAGAGATCTTTGAGGGATCACACAGGACCCAGGGCTGCCTCCTCGGGACAAAGGGTGCCCGCAAAGGGTGTAGTTGATGACACCCGTGCGATGGCCTCAGACCCTTGCTGACAGAAGATACAACGAGGTTCACGCAGCTACCTGGACATTAGTCGAGCACACCATAGGGATTCTGAAGATGCCATTCCGATGCCTGGACAAATCTGGCGGAACACTCCAGAACACTCCCCAGAGGGTCTCATGGATCATCATGGTTTGCTGCACACTACACAAACTGGCCCTTGCCGGATGACGAGATGGGGGAGCTGCACGTCTTCTCTGATGAGGAAAGCCTCGAAGGGGATGACAGTGATGAGTCCGAGGAAGCCAACACTGCAGATGAAGAGGCCATAGCACAGGCTAGGCAAGGCAGGCATGCACGCGAGGGCCTCATAGCCACAAGATTCCAGGAGGAGGATGACGAGATGGAGTGAGCATCCTCTTAGACGAGTGACCTTCATGAAGGACCAACATGAACAGGAGCGTTGTGACTCCTTTTCAAAGTGAGAGTCAGTAGTTCCACATCAGGTTCCCCTTGGTGTTATGCTTCGAAGGTTGATGAAGCCTTGGGAGTTTTCTTCCTCGCTGAGATGAGGTACTGTTTGGTGGGGTGGGGTGCATGTTGCCATCAGAGGTGCGAAAGTGCTGACTCTTCAAGCATCTCTGCAGCTTCCCAGTCACAATGGCAGCTTACATGATACAGGGGCTGATCCATTATTGTGAGTGGGCTCACAGGTGGCAGCCTTCAATCGGACTACGCTCCTTGAGGCGATCCATATCCAGCAACGTGACTACGCACTCTGAGTAACTTCAATGGTGCAACTGACGGGTGAGACTCTGGCCAAGGTAGCGAAGGAGATTGGGCAGGTCTCAGTCCAGGTACAGATGAGCCAGTCCTCCCTGTCACCTTCTTCACAATCCCATTGACATCCGACACTGCCACTCAGGGATGGTGCAACTTTTCTCACCGCACTATGGATGTGGACCACCTGAGGATGACGACATTCAAACAATTGCATGCCAGCCATTAACACACTCCTCTTTAACGCAGACACTGTGCCCTCAAAGGCAGTGCTGGACCTGGCAAATTGAACAATCACTGCCACCATGAAGACCTAAGGGTCACGTGGAGGTTTCAATAGAAAGCACACTTAAGCTTCAGTACTTTATTGCTCAGAACCCATTTCTCCCATCAACATTGTCTGAAGGTGCGACCTGGTGGTTCCCAGTCACACTCGACAGTCCACCACATGTGACTATTTGGATTTAGCATTTGTGACCACGGCCAGTGGTCTGGTGAAGAGATGCACAGTGCTGCATCCATACATTGAACGAGAGCCATGTGGCCCTAACACAGACAACTACCCCGGTTAGGGACGTTCAGGCCTGTGGGTTTGAGCGCCAGGACGCTATTTCGACTGAGAGGGCCAGAGCCTCTTAGCCTTAAGGTGGCAAGGTGCTCCCACTTATTGGTCAGCTTATTAGTTGTACAGTCAGAAAGTCGCAAGTGCGGCTGCCAGACAGGAACACACAGTTCCTTACAGTATAGCCTCATAGTATGGAAGCCCTGGCAGGTGACAGAATGCTTGGAGTTCCAGGACATATCACCCTTTTCCATGTGTTAACACTTTTGTCCTTCTACATTATACCTTCACCTTTCGATCATGCATACGCTACAGGATAACACCTCTGCCCCTATGTCACACAGCCAACAGTGAAAATGAGACCACCCTGCAAAGCATTTGAATGACCTTCCTTCCACAAGTACAGATAACATTATGGAGGAGGTATCATTGATGTGGGAAATGATATGAAAGCAGCCAGACACTGCGGTGAAATGTAAGCAGACTGCACATACAACATGCTCATGATAGCGACATTCACGGTAATTCGGGGGGGAGCCATGGTGTGTCACCTGACTGACTGCAACACAGCTCTTGATAAAAAGGCGGCAAACACAAGAGGAAATGTGGAATGGGTCATATTCTATTTACAGTTGTGCACATTATATACATGTTGTGACTGTCTGTGTCACCATTGTGCTCCTAATATTTCTTACTTTTCCTAACCCGACTGCTACATCTTGGTGCTTCCCCAACATCCACAGCGGAGGTGGGAGCAGCCTGCTATATGCCCTGTTGTCTGTGATGACCTTGGCGGGCGTTCTCTGTAGGGTCGAGACCTGGAGGGCCCGGCCTGCTTCAGGTTTGCTGCTGGGAGGCAGGAGCACCCTCCTCGGCCTGTGGAGCTGGGGCTGATGGGGTCACAGGAAGAGGGGAGTTGGGTCAGTGGACATTCCTGGAGTCAATTGGGTGGATGGCCCTGGAGTGTTCAGCTGCTGGTCCTCCTCCTTAATGTTCCTGAGGGCCCCTGGCTGACTCCTCTAGGAGAAGGGGCAGCTGGAGTGAGATCGAGCTGCCCAGTCCCCCTCTTGTGTTGACACTGTTGGAGGCCAACTATAGCTTCAGTGATAGAGTTCAGCCCAGGCAGTAGCGCAGGACTGGTGTCCTAGACCAAGGTCACCATGGAGGACGCCATCCTGCCAGTGTGGACCTCAGTGCATTGGCATTATGGCGTGATCACCTCAGACTGAAGGCAGATGGACTCCTCCATCGTCCCTTGCAATCTGAGGAGTGCAGCTGACATTCCTTCCTGACGTTCCCGAGCTTGTCCCTGCAGTTCCAGCAACTGATTTAGGACCAAGTTCGGAGGCTCGTCATCTGACTTGGGCTCAGCAGAATCGTGGCCTCCAGAAGTCCTCCAAATACCAGCGACCTCGGATGTCCCTGCCTCCGCCTGCTGTGGACCAGATTGTGTGCTGTGCTCACCAGATTGTGATGCTGAGCCTGCTCTAGATCTAGGTCCCACCAAAGTGTGTGCCACTGCGTTAATGACTGGTGTGGGTGAGCGCTGTGTTGAGCCTTCTAAGGTGCTGTCCTCAGGGTCTTCATCTGAGGTGCTCTTGGCGCTGGAGCCAGGGCCCTAGTTGCATGAGGGTGTGAGGCAGATGGCAGGTCTTCCTTGGAGAGAAAGTGGAGATTATTAGTGCATGGCAGCGAGTAACACACAGAACAGTGCATTCACGGTAGCGTTGACAGAGGGATGATCTGGTGTAGGATCCTCCTGTGGATGCTTGGCACCAACCTCACCGTCACCGCAGGAGGGGTCAACATCGTCTCCAGCCAAGAGATGGCTCTGTTCTCGAAGTCACTGAGGACCTTGAGTTCAGGCACACCACCCCCTACCCTCAGTCTGGCACCTCTCCCTTTTATTGTGCGTTAACTTGTCCTGCATAAAGACCAATGGAGAGGTTGTAAGGAATAACTCATGGAAGGGCAGGTGAGGAGGATAACTGGCATTTGAGGGTAGTTAGTGAAGACATGGTCAGAATGAGGACAAGATCATCAGAGGGAACAAGGCAAGATGGAGATGTGAGGGTGTGTGAGAGAGTGAGTGGTAATGTTCATTGAGTTGGCAGTGAGTGAGATCCCTGTGGTTGTATGATGGCCTTCTGAGTGTGTGAGTTGAGAGTGACGAGATGGTTGACTTACCCTGGCAGAATGGATGAGATCATCAACCTCTTTCTGCACAGGATGGCCGACCTCTTCTGGGCAGCTTCTTTTTTATTAATTCACGGGATGTGGGCTTCGCTGGCTGGGCCAGCATTTATTGCCCATCCCTAACTGCTCTTGAGAAGGTGGTGGTGAGCTGCCTTCTTGAACCGCTGCAGTCCATGTGGTGTAGGTACACCGACAGTCCTGTTAGGAAGGGAGTTCCAGGATTTTGACCCAGCGACAGTGAAGGAACGGCGATATATTTCCAAGTCAGGATGGTGAGTGACTTGGAGGGGAACTTCAAGGTGGTAGTGTTCCCATGTGTCTGCCGCCCTTGTCCTTCTAGATGGTAGTGGTCATGGGTTTGGAGGGTGCTGCCAAAGGAGGCTTGGTGAGTTCCTGCGGTACATCTTGTAGATGGTACACACTGCTGCTACTGTGCGTCGGTGGTGGAGGGAGTGACTCTTTGTGGATGTGGTGCCAATCAAGCGGACTGCTTTGTCCTGAATGCTCTCCTGGATGTCAGTTTGCCCACCACCACTACCATTGCCTCCCAAGACAGATTGGTGATGTTGCTGCCCCTCCTGCGTCCAGAACAGGGGTAGAGAACATCGCAGCATCCCTCAACAGTGTCCAGCAGGTGATCAAGTGAGGCATCGCCAAATCTGGGGACAGCACTCTTCTTAGGTTTTGGCCATCTCTTCAGTGGAGCTGTCCTGGGCTGTAAGCCTGGAGAACTGTGCATGCTGTGGCCATTTAAATATGGCGCCTAGAGTGAGTAAGCGGGGAGGTCATGCCGAGGCGGGCGAAATGGAGGCCGTCCACCAGCGATCCAGCAGGTTTCACATGGATACATGATTAATGAGGCAGGACAGGGACAATACAACATGAAAACCCTTTGCGGCCTTTCAGGAAAAATACCGATTTCCACACCCACTACTGCACTTAGTGCAATTCAGGGAGAATTCCGCCCACTGCAAGGATTTATGCTGTTATTTGCTACGTACCTTCAATGAGTTGGACCCAAGAAATGAACGACCAACTTTGAAATGCTCTGACAGCACCAATGTAGGAATTATGACAAATGGAAGAAGAAAAATTGAAGAAGGGCAAAGCTAGCAGGATGGGCAGTTATGTGGCAGATGCAATTTAATGTAGAAAAAGTAAAGAACTTAAACCTGATTTTCAGTGGATGTCAGAAATGACATAATTAATTTGACTTACTGCTCATTGATGAGGTAAAGGATAGGGGAGAATAAAGTGGAAGGGAATCTGAAGAAGAAAGGTTATGGAAGAGGGGATGGTGAAAGAAAAGAAGGAGGGGGATGGGGAGGAGAGGGGGTTTGGAAAGGAGAAGTGAGAAATGAAGGGAAGGGGAAAAGAAGGAAACTGGTAGGTAAAAATAAAGATATACATCATATATCTAATGTGTCTTTATGGGATAGCAGCATGTCATCACTTTGAGGGAAGTGCTTCATTTGATCCAGCCTCAGTTTCATTTCGGTCTGGAGCAGAGCACACACACACACACACACACACAACTCCGCAGCTCTGATGTCCTACCATCTAAATTCAAAAACTTTAAACAGCATACAGAGCTATGGTTTCTTGACTCAGGATTGTCTGAACCAGACAAGCAAGCTATAAAAATTCACCTAGCAATTGGGAATGAAGGTCTACACAGGCTGAACACATCAGGATTAACAGCAGAAGAGCCAAAGGATCTCCAAAAGATATGGACTACATTGGAAGACCATTTCAGAATCAGGTTAAACTTCTGTATTTATCGACTATAACTCATGTAATTTCGACAACACCCTACAGAATCCATAGACCACTTCATAAGCAGACACAGAGAAAAGGGTATGGACTGTGATTTTTCAGTTTATTTGGTTTGCCTAGAGAAATCATCATGGATAACGATCCACAATTTATTGGTAAGTGACTTCAAGATATTTGTGAGAAGTGGAATATCAATCACACTACTTCTTCCCCTCATTACCCTAGATCTAATGTCCTAGCTGAGCGAATGATTCATGTGAAATTCCTAATTCTCAAATGTAGACAGGCCAAGCAAGATCTACAAGATCTTTAAGTGCAACTATTCTGTCTCCAGCACACCTTATGTTTGGCAGAACAGAGTGTACCAATTTACCAACTCTTAACCATTCTACTTTCTCATAAACTAGAGGGCAACTTTTAAAACTACAAGAGTAGATGGCCAACGTGCACAATAAAAATGCAGGTACAGAATTGCCAAGTTTACAGTTGGGACAACAAGTTTGAATCCAGGATCCCACAGAAGGTAGGTGGCAACCAGCAGAGGTGATGAAGATTTGTTCAAAACCAATGTCATATGAGGTCATTACACACTGGCAAAAGCGAGTGCATGAAACAACATCCTGAATAAGCTCACTAACACAAAATGGGAAGCAAGCTCGAAAACATTGCGAACCTGTGCACTTGCTCTTTGCTATTCCACTGCCAAATACGCCTGCCCTGCATGGGAAAGATCTACTCATGCTAAGAAGATGGATGCCATTCTGAATGCAAGCTGCCGACTTATCACAGGTTACTTAAAACCAACAAACACCAACAGCCTATATATCCTGGCGGGTATCGCTCCCCCTGATAGAAGAACGGTAGCCAGCAAGAAAGAGCGACTCCATCTACATGGTCATACATCTACACCCAGCCGCCTAAAGTCAAGGAAGAGTTTCATGAACAGTGTTGTTCCATCACAATCAACCCCATCTGAAGCCCGCATCGCCTTGTGGAAAGACCGGCTCGCCAGTCTCGAACAACATCCAGTGATGGAAATTCTACCGAATGAAAGCCTTCCTCCAGGAGCTAATTGCAACCGGGCAACCTGGAAGTGCCTTAACAGACTTAGGACTGGTGTAGGTCATTCAAAGGTGTCACTAAGCAAATGGGGATATACAACCAGCCCGACAACTTGTGAATGTGGAACTGAGCCACAGACTATGCAACATCTCCTGCAATGCCTATCGCTAGAGGAACCCTGCACTGTTGCAGATCTTGCCGAATTCAACAACAAGGCACAAAAATGTGTCCAGTTCTGGCTGGGCCATGTATATAGACTGTCCGTGGACATGATAAGAAGAATTACACACAAAGGCACAACAGTGAGGTGTAACCGAGGACAAGCCAGATCCATTCCAGCTCCTAAGACACTGTACAGTCCTAATGCATCGAGGGCAAGATCCCAAATGCAACCAGAAACAACATCCAAGAATGACAATCCCACAGATCACTGAAGAAACCTCCAGACAAGGTTATCATTACAAGATCTGGGCATACCAGCAGATTACCTCCACGCTTTAGAGACTCAGAGAATCACCAGTCCTATACACTTATGTAATGGTAACTGAACATGAACATGTATTGTATCACTGATAAAACAGACATGTCAAACCTTTGCGTCTTGCACTCATCAGGATTCTTCACAAGGATACCAATATAAGGTGAAAACAACAATTTATACCGTATGAGAAGAGAGTGCTGATTGGCTGGCAAGTGGACTCTGATCGTTAGAGGCATTGCCATTGAGAATGCATCAGCGATGGTGACTGATAGTTAACTGCCAAGCATAGTTTGAAATTTAAACCAAGCAGCTTGACCCTGACTGGTCCTTGGCATTGCCTGGGCATTGCCCTGAGGAATGGGTCACTGAATGGCTGCCACTTATTTTGTTTAGCTGAAACAGGCGCAATGTGTGTACATGTTCTTTCTGTCTGCAAAGAACAGGGCCCCGTGTATTAATATATGTAGATTCCAGTACACACAAATGTGTCACATTGCGAGCCCGAATGACAATCTTAAATTGGTTGTCAGCGTAATTCTTCGCACACTGAGGATTATTCAACAAATGTTGTCCAATCGCGAAATCACATCTAATGTTGGACACTGTGGAAAGAATTTTCCCGTCGGTGAGCGTGGGCTTCCCGACGTCACCGCGTCATTTCGATTTTCAGTTTGCCGGGCTGAACTGCCAAAGGCCTATTAAGACCATTTAAAACCTAATTAATTCAATCCAATGAGCTGCCCGTCCAACCTTAAGGTTCTCGGGCAGGCGAAGAGCCCAGGCGGCCTTCGCATCTTTCATGACACCTCATCCAGGGGCGGGATGAGGTTTCATGAACTGTGTTAAAATCTAATAAAAAATTATACTTTTATTCTTTGACATGTCCCAGCTCGTGTGATAGTGTCACATGAGGGGACATGTGTTAAAAGTGTTAAAAACCTTTATTTAAAACTTTAGCACTGAAACAAATCTCCCTGAGGCATCTCCGTGCCTCGGCGAGATCTCTGCAGTCTTTAGTGCACATGCGGAAAGAGCACAGGGAACCTCTCAGGGAATTCCCCCCTCCCCCCCCCCCCCCCCCCCCCCACACAGGGAACGCTTAGCGCTTCCGGCCGAGTGTCACGTTGGGGGGTTGGGGGGCCTTAATTGACCTGCCCACATAAAATGGCGGCGCGTCACCAATCAGGGGAGCCGATTGGGTTCGCACCCATCCCCGCCTGCCCCCGCACAATCCCCCCCACCCCAATGGGGGGAAATTTCTGGCCTGTGTTTTGAGTTTTGCAAGCACTGGCCGGTTGGGTACGGTCTGTACCTTGCCCCTTGTGAACAGCGGGCTGGGACATGATGTTTGATATGATCAGCCAGCCTTTGAGATGTACGGCCTACATACCAAGCATCACACTGGCACTGTGCTGGGGAAAATATTGCACTGCCGACAAAAATGGCTGTGGGGATCGTGCTGTGTGATTAACCTCCACCCTGTTCAAGCCATTCAGGAACAGGCAGACTTTGTGCCGCCTATTAATTGTGATGATTGTGGCACACAGACCAGCGTTGAAAGAGCTATTGAGTATCTACACGCCTCAGCAGAGGACCCAAATTCGCATGAGGCCAGGATTACTTTAAAGTTCTTCTGCACTACTTAAAGAAAAGTCATGGACCTGAAACGTTAACTCTGTTCCTCTCTCCGCAGATGCTGCCTGACCTGCTGAGTATTTCCAGCATTTTCCACTTTCACCACATAAAGCCAAGCTGTAACTCTTAAAGGTGAGGGTGCGTCCTGTCTGCAGCAGGAGTCGGAAGTGGTGAAAGAGGAGTTAATGAGCAGGAAGGACATTGAAAAACGGTGAAACGGGTCAGAGAACATGCCCCGAATTTCTCTAATTATTATTCAATTAAAAAGAGTGAACAATGCTAGGATTCTTAACATTATGACACCTGTTCTCAACTTTTGCCAAAAATTGCATTATACGTTGTTGAATACTATTAAGTCTCTTAAAGGAAGAGACTGTTGAAAGTGCTGAGAAACTGTTTTTCCCACCACTAAAATTTATAGTGCCACATAGGGGACAGAAATCTGACTAAAGCAGGAGCCGCGGGCTGAGCAGTTTCATTACTTTGATATTTCTAGTCCAGCCTAGAACCCCCAGATTATTAATTATAACCATTAGTAAACATCAATCTACATCAGGTACAGCTACAAGAGATGCCTGGCATTAAGACTTGTCCATGCTGTAGTTTTCTAAGCATCTAACAGGCTATTTTAACTGCCTTGCATTCAACAAATTTAAATGAGAAATGAATTACACACTACAGCAATTCATTTAATTGATAATCGAAAAGATTTTTTTAACTTCATACTCTATTATAAGAATTTTAAATAGAATATAACTACTTTTAAATCGGTTATGGTTAGGGAAAAAATGATGAAGATAGACATGTTGATAATATACAGGTTGATAATGTGGTGGATTACTATCGGGCATGGAGTCCTAAAGTCAGCAACACTCAGAATGACGGGGTTTCCCCAATACAACTAGCATTTACAGCGGCCCCGTGAGAAAGTTTGACTGGGGATTTACTTACGGTACGATGAGAGTGCCTGAGCAACATGCAGCCACACACCACATAGGAGAAAGGCCACATATATTAAATAAAATTCCGCAGGCTGACCCGACTCCATTTCATCCCCCCCACCCCCCACCGCTGCTAATCTTGTGCTGCCATTCCATCTGCCCTAGCTGTGCATTTAACTGCCCCCTCCCTATATAATACTGTCAGTGCTCCCAACATATCCCACTTCCCTTGCAACTGAAGTGCATCTGAACTGAACTGCCCAATGCACTAGGACGTTATCAAGTCATGTTAATGACTTCACATAACGGGTTAAGGCTAGCATAGCGGGGAGGAGGAGTGACCAGAGTGCTCAGTGTTTATACAGCTGCATATACTCAGCTTAATCTCATATTCAATGCCATTTCATTGCTGAAAGAAAAATCCGTTTCATTGAATTAATTGCACCAATCAAAAAGAATTATTAAAAAACAATGAAAGTCTGTAGCAGTTGTACAACCCTGCCAAACTGCACAGCAACAAATTCTAATCTGCTCTCAATTTCTATTTAATGAATTTGTTTTAAATTGACTGTGTGCAGACACATAGTTAATAAAGAATTGACTATTACACAAAATCAAATAAAATTTAAGTGATGAAATGTTCTGAGTTTCCTAAGTCTCAAAATCTCCAGTCTGAAAACAGCACCAACTCACTCACTATCCTGACTTGTATCACCATTTGTTCATCGCCACTGGGTCAAAATCCTGGAACTCCCTCCCTAACAGCACTGTGGGTGTACCTACACCACATGGACTACGACTGTTCAAGAAGGCAGCTCACCCCCACCTTCTCAAGGGCAATTAGGGATGAGCAATAAATGTTGGCCCGGCCAGTGATGCCCATATGACATGAATGAATTTTTAAAATCCTGGCAAAAATCTATAATGGAATTTAAACCAAGAAATACAATATCTATAGATCCACAGTGGTGAATCTCCCATGACTTTGGTAATTAGTTACATGGGATCCAGAGAATTGGTCGCTGCTTTAAACAGCAGGTACAGGTAACTGTGATTATTTATATACTGTTAAGGTCAGTCAGAGGTGTAACGGACAGAAGAGAGAGACAAAACCGAACTCCTTCATCCTCTCACTGTCTGTCTGTAAACAGAGGTGCTTTTGATTGTTCAAAAATAGGCTGTGGCATATTTCCCCAAACCCTCAGTGTGTGAAGTCCAATTTTTAAAGTGACTCACAGCAAACTCTCTTTATGATTAAATTAGAAGGTTAGTTTATTCACACATTCAAACCTGAGGGAACGATTGCAACTGCACACACACGCACACACACAGACATACACAGACACACACGTGCGCACAGACAGACACACAGACAGACACAGACACACACACACCCACACACACATGAATATACAGTAAAGGACATAAAAAAGAGGAGTTTTACAACTATGAATAACAACAGTAAAAGAACCATAGGAATGGATGTCAGTTCACATGATTTCCAGAGTCCAGAAAGTCAAAACCTAGAGGAGTGTTCCTACACAGAGAAGTTGCAGTTCTGGTGGGTTCCTGGCAGAAGACAGCAACACAGAATCCCTTTAAAATGGATGGCAATGCAGCGAGATTAGATAGACTTGGTCTGCTTGGCAGGCGATCATCAGAGGCTTCCAGATAAACAAGCTCCCAGGGGCTGAGATTTATTGCAGGTTGTTTGTCAACCTGGAGTCCTGCTGCTGGTCTTGCAGGTTGGAGTTAAATTAGCAGACTGATTGTTTCTGAGTTCTCAATTAAATATAGGGTTTTCAAAATAATCACTCAAGTTTTGTGGCCTTCCTCCACCATGATTTCATAAAGGGATATTTATCTGGTGTCTGGACCTGGCTTTTGGTTTACGGCTTATAATGTCCCAGTCATTAGCTTCAGAAAGAGTCACTATCCATATTAATGACCTTATTCCGCGTTGCTAATGTCTTGGTAGAACCTCGGACTCCACTAGAGGAGGTAAGTTATAAAGATGCAAATAACATCCATTTCCTTTCAATAGTTTCTTTTTGAAATGGACCTCGAAAGTCCCAGATGTGAGATGGTGGCTGTTAGTGCCTCTGCAGTTATAAAGAGCTTTGATGCCTCTCTTTTTGTTATAGTTCTTTGGTTTTGTGGATTATAATGTGTTCTTACAATGTGGTATAAGATTCCACAAGGACGTGGGTGGAACTCTTTTGTCCTTGTAACTACTGTTGGAAATTTCCAGAAACCGTGGCCAAGCTTGTGAGTCACATGACCTGTAGCAGCCATCTTTGGTGCAGCAAAGTCCATTTTTAAATAAGCAAAAAGAATAAAGTTTGATTTACAAAGCTTATGATTTCTTTCCTGTGTTACTGACATGTCAGTGGTCCATGGTAACAACAAGGAAATTTTGGAGTCAAGGTAACTGATTTTTTTTGCTCATTTTTTTTTAGAAAAGAAGATTGTTCTCGCATATGTAGCATTGTCTGATGAAAGGCCTTCCCAGGGTGAAATTGATCAGTTACACTGCCTCTCAGTTAGTGGGTCAGATCCCAGAATGAAAGATTTGGCTTTCTTCCTCCATTCCAATAATTTGTGTCAGTGATGGCAGAGAGTTTCACTGTTTATTTCAAATGGCCAGTTTTCTACCTCGTTTTTTTTTTAATAAAGATTGTTTGAAAGGACCTGAGCCTATCGGCTGTAAGAGATTTGACTGGAGTGTAGTTGTCTATAATTAAATGTGACATAGGAAATTTTGCAGGAAATGTAAGGTGGCTGACAAGAAACGTTTCAATATTTAATAATTACGAGCATGCCTAAAGCAGAACCCGACCAGGAATTAACTAAATAATATCAGGGCGTGAATTTAGCTAATATCAGCATTGGATAGCGATAGCACTTTTACCTTTGAGTCAAAAACTTGTGAGTTCAAACTCCACTCCAGAGATTTGAGCCTCCGAGATTGGCAGACACTTCAGCACAGAGCTGTACTGTTGGAGCCGATGGGCAGAATAGCCCCAGATTTACCCAAAGTGCGGTAGCGGGTGGGAAAAAAGAGTGTTTTACCCGCCGGCCGCATTGGCGGGTTTTTTTAACGTATTGTACCGTTCCGTCTCATTAATTATGAAGCCACAGGAAACACGCTGTCTCGCTGGTGGGCGGCTCCAATTTGCCCCCCCACGCCATTACCTCGCCGCTTCCTCATGCAGGGCGCCATATTTAAACTGCAGTCGCGCGCACGCTTCTCAACGCTTGCAGCCCAGGACTGCCCCAGTGAAGACATGGCCCCAAAAGCCAAGAAGAGTGCAGCCCTCCGATTCAGCGACACATCCCTGGGATGCCTTCTGGACACCACGGAGGCCCACTGAGATGTCCTGTACCCCTGCTCTGGCTGCAGGAGACCCATCAGTCTCACCACTCCAGCTTGGGAGGTGGTGGCAGAGGTGGTCAGTACCAATGTTGCACCCAAGAGGTTGGCCGTTCAGTGCAGAAAACGAATGAATGATCTCATCAGTGCCGACAGGGTAAGGCAACCATCTCATCACTCTAAACTCACACACGCACAAACCCACCACACGTTCACTGGCATCTCACTCGCTGCCAGCTCAAGGGACATCACCACCCATTCTCACACACATACCCTCACATCTCCATCTGGCCTCATCTCCTCTGGAGACTGCCTCCTCAGCCCCCATTGCCTTGAGGCCACTTGCACAGATCAACATGTGCCCACACACACACCCTGGACACCTCCCTAGCCCAGTACAGCCCTCACCTGCAGCCTCTTCCCTTGCCAGAGGTCAAGTATGTTTTTCCCTCTTGTTGGTTCCCTCACCACTTGCCGCAGACCCAGTCTAGTAGTCATGTCATTTAGGAGTCAGCCAGCTTGGTCAGTAGTGGTGCTTCCGAGCCACTCTTGGTGATGGACATTTAAGTCCCCCACCCAGAGTACATTCTGCACCCTTGCCACCCTCAGTGCTTCCTCCAAGTGATGTTCAACATGGAGGGGCACTGATGCATCAGCTGAGGGAGGGCAGTACGTGGTAATCAGCAGGAGGCTTCCTTGCCATGTTTGACCTGATGTCATGAGACTTCATGGGGTCCAGAGTCAATGTTGAGGACTCCCAGGGCAACTCCCTCCCAATTGTATACCACTGTTCTGGCACCTCTGCTGGGCCTGTCCTGCCAGTGGGCCAGGACATACCCAGGGATGGTGATGGTGGTGTCAGGGACATTATCTGTAAGATATGATTCCGTGAGGATGACTATGTCAGGCTGTTGCTTGACCAGTCTGTGAGACAGCTCTCCCAATTTTGGCACTAGATCCCAGATGTTAATAAGAAGGGCTTCACAGGGTCGACAAGGCTGGGTTTGCCCTTGTCACTTCCGGTGCCTATTTCGATGCCGGATGGTGGATCCGATTTTGTTCGCTTTTTGAGAATTTGTCGTGGTTTTATACAATTGAGTGGCTTTCTAGGCCATTGCAAAGGGCAGTTGATAGTCAACCACATTGCTGTCTGGAGTCACATGTAGCACAGACCAGGTAAGGATGGCAGATTTCCTTCCCTAAAGGGCATTAGTGAACCAGGTGGGTTTTAACAACAATCAGCAAATGGCTTCGTGGGTCATCATTAGACTTTTAATTTATTGAATTCAAATTCCACCAACTGCCGTGGTGGTTAGAGCATTACTCTGGGTCTCTGGATTACTAGCCCAGCGACAATACCACTTCACCATCGCCTATCAAGTGTCTATCTAATTTCCTTTTGAAATTGTTGATTGTTTCCACATCCACCACCCTGGTGGGTAATGCCAGTAAGTGCAATAATGTAATTAAAGTCACGAAGAACAAAGCAAACCACCCTCAATCCTCCAGCTGTCATTCCAGGAAGCTCTCCAGCGATGAAGAAGCTCCAAATTGAATATTACTAAACTTTGATGCCGCTGAGAATATAAAATGTGATTTTCAATATTTTGGTCATATTTCATTAGACCTTAGGCTTTAAGGAGTGAATTAATTTACATATGTCCTCCCCCATATGGAAGAGTAATGGTTGGGCCAATTGTTTAGCAGTAATTAGGGCTGATCACATCGTTAAGAATTCACTTACAGCCAAATCCACCAGCCCCAGGTTTTTCTGGTGTGTTTAGTGGGGAGCAAATGGGAAGTAAACCGATTTCTCAGCATTGCAATTCTTTCCATGCAGTGTCTATCAGGGAGGTTCTGCTATAGTACAACTTGCAGAGAATGAGGGAAAATCAGAGCACATTTCTGGGTTTCCATGTGTGGCTGTACATGTACAGACCCCAGAAGTTACAGTCCAGTTTACTCCATAATAATGATTAATGCTGTTAGCCACAACATTATCCCCAATGCAAACTCTGGGCCATTATGTAATACATCCAGTAAAGAAAGTGCTGAACCTAGTTCTAGCTCAAACCTAAAGGTTGGGACAACACTGTGTTGGGACAATTAGATTTACAGTCATATCTGATTTTAAAAATTAGAGTCAAAATCAGGCATTTTGGACTGAAAAAGAGCAAGTTTCAGAGTAATGGAAGGGAGTTTACCCCAAAAGAATCAGGTGGTTGATAAATCAGACTGTCAATGGGCAATATTTACACAGGAGATAGACTATAACATATTCAAACCAAATGAAAAGGCTTTATGGTAAAAGTCACGGGTAAATAAATAATTACTTCGGCAATCTTATAGCAGAAAGTGGGAGAAAGATGGTCGATGATTAGTGTCTTCCCTCTGTGTTTACCCTATTACTTGTTCATCAATGGAGTGGGGTCTTCCAGAAATGGACATTAGAAGGTAGCCATCACTGTCTACTCCACCAACTATCACCTCGGCTCTTAAACAATTTACTGTGCTACGCTTGAGGCACTTTAATCACCTTAGGAGTGTTCTGCTCACTTTAAACAGGTGAACAGTAAACCATTACATAGCATTACATAGGATGTACGGCACAGAAATAGGCCATTCGGCCCAACCAGTTCATGCCATGTGTTTATGCTCCACTTGATCATCCTCCCATCTTTCTTCCTCTAAATCTACCATCGTAACCCTCTATTCCCTTCTCCCTCATGTTTATCTAGCTTCTCCTTAAATGCATCTACACTATTCACTTCAACCACTCCCTGTGGTAGTGAGTTGCACATTCTCACCACTCTTTGGATAAAGACGTTTCTCCTGAATTCCCTATTGGATTTCCTGGTGACTGTCTCATATTGATGGCTTCTAGTTATGCTCTTCCCCACAAGAGGAAACATTCTCACTGTATCCACTCAATCAAAACCTTTCATCATTTTAAAGATGTCTATTAGGTCAACCCTCAGCCTTCTTACTTCAAGAGTAAAGAGACCTAGTCTGTCAACCCTTTCCTGATATGTATACCCACTCATTTCTGGAATTGAAAAGCCTTAAATGCTCTGCTCCCCCATGAGCTGTTCAGCCTCACATTTGATTCTCTATTATAGGAAACTGAAAAATCACAGACAAACCAAGAAACTAGTTTCAATAAAATTTTCAATTCAAGCTACACAAGAATTGTTCAAACTTGAATTGTAATTTATTGTAATTAATGTCATAGGTTGATTGTACACAGAGGAACAATTCCTTTGGTTTTAATATTGATCTATAAATCAGACTTTCAACATTTGGAAACAGCCATGTCAGGGAATCAACAGCTCAAAGCCAATGCTCTATTTAATATTCTACAGTTTTCTGCTGTCCAATACTGTACTACTGTACAAACCCACTAACACTACCATCTGGAAGGACAAGGGCAACAGATGTATGGGAACACCACCACCTGCAAGTTCCCCTCCAAGTCACTCACCATCCTGTCTTGGAAATATATCGCCGTTCCTTCACTGTCGCTGGGTCAAAAACCTGGAACTTCCTCCCTAACAGCACTGGGGGTGTACCTACACTGCATGGACTACAGCGGTTCAAGAAGACAGCTCACCTCCACCTTCTCAAGGGCAATTAGGGATGGGCAATAAATGCTGGCCCAGCCAACGACGCCCACATCCCGTGAATGAATTAAAAAACTAAAGTCTTCAGCCATCTCTTGGCTAGAAGTAGCAGCTAAATGAAGTGCGCATAGCTACTGTCTTGCTGCTAGATTCTTGAAGCTAGCAAATTCCTATTGAATAAACTCACCAACAGAATGTTTTCTCATTTAAAGTTTAAAACACAAGTGCAACTTACACGTCCACAGCTACTTGTTTCCACATCAAGCCAGGCTAACCATAGTATGGTCAGTTGCAGAGTAAAGCAACTTCAGCATAACATCAGCCTGTTATCTAGTGATGAGAACACAGTTGCCATTGTTACCCTCCCCTCACCTCACACAGAACCAGAAGCTGAGCTCCACAGAACTCACTGAAAGTCAGCAGGATCAGTCCAGATTGCAGAGTATCAGTTTGCAAGCAATAAAAAATAATCCCCACATGATAAATCATCAATTTCCAGGCAAGTGGAAGAGAGTAAATTCATTTCAGCCACAGAAGAGAGATTGATTGTTGCAGTTGAATCTGTCTTTCAAACCGAATTTTAATGCAAAAAAATAGTGAAAATAATTGTTTTTAAAAATCTATAGCTCTTTGAAGGATTCAACAGCTGATAAATATCACAATTGCATAAATTTACAAATATTCAAATAGTATTTTTATCTTCCAAAATACATACATCTTTACACAGGTGTGGTATAATCAAATAATTGTCAGTCAAACTGCAATTATGGTAAGCCGTTTTAAAATAGAAATATATAGATGCCATTACCCAAAAAAAAGAATGAATCATTGAGCAGTTTCTGCGTTATGGTAGCGTTGGAATAAACTAAAATAACTTCTGAAAAAAGGCAATACAGCCTTCAGGACAGCATAAAAATGTCTTTAGCTTTTCACCCTTATTCTGGTTTTTTTTTAGATTGTTACTAAACACATTGCTTCTTAGTGATTAAAGGTCATGAAACCAGAACACCTGAATTTCTTTCACCTTGATTTAATAAAATACTGTTTTTAACTTTTAATGCCATTCTCTTATATCAGGCTGTTTTACTGTTTTTTTCCAGAATATTCTAAAGTTGCATGCTATTGAGGAAATATTGAGAAACTACATGGTTCAGAATCGAGGGACCCGTTCCTGATGAAAGGTCACAGATCTGAAACATTCAATCTGTTGCCAGATCGAGAAAGTATTTCCAGCATTTTCTGTTTTTATTTTCAACCAGCTCCTAATATGCAGAATTCTTGCAGCATTTTTTTTAATAAAGGCCAATTTGGGGGTCTTGATGCCCATTCTTCCTCCTTCCTTTATTTAAGGTGCTCAGTCGGTATTATTCAGTGGTTCTGTGAATGCTAAGTGCCCTCCTGCACATCCCTGACGTAACCATCCTTCAGTGTGAATTAGACAGTGATCCGCTTTCCTTTTCCAAGGTATTTTTGAACACTGCAGTTTCATAGAGATGCTCAATCAAAAAACAGCAGTAAAATAAAACAGAAAATGTTGGAAAGCCAGTAGGCCAGGCAGCTTGTGTAGAGAGAGAGAAGCAGAGTTAATATTTCCAGTTGGTGGTCTTTCATCAGATCAATTCTGAAGGCCACTGACCTGAAGCACGAAGTCTGTATTTATTATTTATTACAGCTTATAGTCTTATATTTTTCCTTTGTTGTACCAGCAAGAGAAAGACAGTGCAGAATCATCCCAGATTTACACTAAGTGCGGTAGCAGGCGGGAGATGTTATACATATCGGCCGCAATGGTGGCTTCTCATGCTGTATCGTCCCAGCCCCATCGCATTAATTATGCATTCCTGGGAAACACGCCATTTCAATGGCGGGCGGGCTCTAATTCACCCACCACGCTGTCACCTCGCCGCTTCATCACTCTGGGTGCCACATTTAAAGTGCAGCCGCGTGTGCACCTCTCAGTGTTTCCAGCCCAGGAGTGCTGCACTGCACCCTGGACATGGCCCTGAAAGGCAAAAAGACTGCAGCCCTCTAATTCAGTGTTACATTTCTCGAGCACCTTTTGGACACCATGGAGGCCCACCATGATGTCCTCTACCCCCGTTCTGGCTGCAGGAGGGGCAGCAACATTACCACTCCAACTTAGTAAGCGATGGCAGTGGTGGTCAGTGCTAATGCTGCACAGAAGAGGTTGGCCAAGCAATGCATATATAGGATGAATGATCTCATCCCTGCAACCAGGATATGGCAACCATCTCATCACTCTAAACTCACACACTCAAGCCCATCACACATTCACTGGCATCTCACTCACTGCCAGCTCAAGGGACATCACCACGCACTCTCTCACACACACCCTCATGTGTCCATCTGGCCTCATCTCCTCTGGAAACTGCCTCCTCAGCCCTCACCCTCTTGAGTCCGCTTGCACAGGTCAACATGTTCCCCCACACACACTCTGGGATACCCACCTTCCCCAGTACAGCCCTCACCCTGTAGCCTCTTCCCTTGCCCGAGGTCGCTTCTCCCCCTTGCCCAAGCAAGCCCTAAACCTGCAGCCGTTGAAAAGCCACCCATGCCTTATGGCTGGTCTGGTATGTAGAGCTGCCTATAAGTCCCCTTAAAAGTGATGTGGTGCTGTTTGTGAATCCTGGCGCTGATGACTGTGAGTGCTGACTGAAGCAGGATAGGCAAACAAACCTCGAAGTCCCGAGTGAAGTGCAGCTCGCCAAATGCACACCTATTATAAGCTGTTGTGAAATCACGCTGATGTGCTCAGATGATCCAGCCTCGGGGTATGATTCCGGCAAGCTGGGCTTGTAATGATTTGCAGATGTATTACAAGCTGGGCTTGTAATGATTTGCAGATGTATTACAAGCTGGGCTTGTAATGATTTGCAGATGTATTACAAGCTGGGCTTGTAATGATTTGCAGATGTATTACAAGCTGGGCTTGTAATGATTTGCAGATGTATTACAATGAGATTCCCAATGTCTGATGGTGGGAAACACGGTCCGCCATTGACCGGCGGAGCGGGCGATTGCAAACTGGTTTCACGGACGTCGTGAACCCCGATTTTTGGCTTTCTCGCCATATTGTCCGCTCACAGTCTTATTTGGCAGCCCTTTGCCAGAAAATCCCCAACCTGGATTTAGTGGAGTCCACCAGAGCAGACGTGGTGGTGGATCCGGAGGGCAGAACGCCAGGATAATCGGGCACGAATACCCGCATCGGATTCGGGTACTCCCACTTCCATTACCAAGTGACAACACGTGCCGGGTTTGGAACCAGCCTTGAAACAAAATCCAGCCCCGCTTTTTGTTGAAAAAGAAATTAAGGTCCTTATCACTTGTTTTCTGCAGTGCCTTTCGAGAAAAAAAATTGTTCAAATTCGATGTCTGCGTTTTTGTCACATCAAAAGATGATTAGTTACCCTTGCTCTTGGAAAACCAGCTCAATTATTGATAACATTAAATAACATGCCCTATGGTTTTCAGGTGTTAATAGGATTGGACTCTTGATGTTGGCCTCAGCCATTCAATTCAGAATATGAAATTGGTTTATAAATGTTGTCATTTGGTAATGTAAGTGTTGCAATGTCAGATAATGTACATAGGAACAATGGCACAGGATAAGACCCTCTGGTCCATCTGCTTTCCTTTATCAAAGAAATAAGTGGATAAAAGCAAGAGAGTAATGTCCCAATTACATACTAAATTTTGCTTTTTCGTGATGTGCTTACTCATTGTATTTCCAGTGCTACGCACAGATATACATGTCGTTACAGTGTCTCCTGTAAAATATATAAACCATCTTTTGAAACCAGTCAACCGAAATTCAAGGGCTATGTGCGTTTTTTTTTTTAATCACCATCCACTGATTTTGGGTGGGGTTAGCCGTTCCCTTGGTGTACCAAGAAAATTGGAATCATTAGAAACCCTGAAGAATTGCATTGGCGGTGTTAGCAGAAAGCCCCATTGATCAGCACCATTTAGCAAGAAGCAATTACTACCAGTGAAAAATATTACTGGAGCCAGTTATTTGGGCCAAATAAAACCAATTTCCAATAACGTCAAACTTTTGCAGCATTTTACAGACAGTGCTGCAAGGTTAAGGGAGGTGATGGCATAGTGGTATTGTCACTGGTATTCCAGAGACCCAGGGTAATGCTTTGGGGGACCCAGGGTTGAATCCCACCATGGCAGGTGGTGGAATTTGAATTTGAATTCAATAAAAATCGGGAATTAATGATGAAATCATTGTCGATTATAGTAAAACCCCATCTGGTTCATGAATGTGCTTTAGGGAAGGAAATCTCTCGTCCTTACCTGGTCTGGCCTACATGTGACTCCAGATCCAAAGCAATGGCCTAGCAAGCCGCTACAAAAAAGGAATGAAGCCAGACGAACTACCCGGCATCGAACTAGGCACTGGAAATGACAATGGCAATCGCAGCCCTGTTGACTCTTCAAAGTCCTCCTTACTAACATCTGGGGGCTTGTGCCAAAATTGGGAGAGCTGTCTCACAGACTAGTCAAGCAACAGCCAGACATAGTCATCCTCACGGAATCATATCTTATCGATAATGTCCCAGGCACCACCATCACCATCCCTAAAGGCATTGAATACTGCAAAGGCTATGGGCCCTGACAATATTCATGCAATAGTACTGAAGGCGTGTGCTCCAGAACTTGCCGCACCCCTAGCCGAGCTGTTCCAGTACAGCTACAACATTGGCATCTACCCGGCTCTGTGGAAAATTGTCCAGGTATGTCCTGTACACAAAAAACAGGACAAATCCAACCTGGCCAGTTACCAGCTCATCAGTCTACTCTTGATCATCAGTAAAGTAATGGAAGGGGTCATCAACAGTGCTATCAAGCGGCACTTGCTTAGCAATAACCTGCTCACTGACGCCCAGTTGGGTTCTGCCAGGGACACTCAGCTCCTGACCTCATTACAGCCTTGGTTCAAACATGGACAAAAGAGCTGAACTCTCGAGGTAGGTTAGATTGGCTGCCCTTGACATCAAGGCCGCATTTGAGGAATCAAGGAACCCTAGCAAAACTGGAGTCAATGGGAATCAGGGGATTATCTCTCCATTGGTTGGAGTCATACCTAGCACAGATCAGAAGTGGGGATGTTCGCTGATGATTGCACAATGTTCAGCACCATTCCTAACTACTCAGATACTGAAGCAGTCCATGTCCAAATGCAGCAAGATCTGGACAATATCCAGGTCTGAGCTGACAAGTGGCAAGTAACATTTGCGCCACACAAGTGTCAGGCAATGACCATCTCCAACAAGAAAGAATCCAACCATCGCCCATTGATGTTCAATTGTATTACCATCACTGAATCTCCACTATCAACATCCTGGGTGTTACCATTGACCAGAAACTGAACTGGATTAGCCATATAAATACTGTGGCTACAAGAGCAGGTCAAAGGCTAGGGATCATGCGACAAGTAACTCACCTCCTGACTCCCCAAAGCCTGTCCACCATCTACAAGGCACAAGTCAGGAGTGTGATGGAATACTCTCCGCTTGCCTGGATGAGTGCAGCTCCCGCAACACTCAAAAAGCTTGACACTGTCTAGGACAAAGCAGCCCGCTTGATTGGCACCACATCCAGAAACATTCATGCCCTCCACTACCGATGCACAGTAGCAGCAGTATGTACCAACTACAAGATGCACTGCAGGAATTCACCAAGGCTCCTTCAACAGCACCTTCCAAACCCATGGCCACTACCGTCTAGAAGGACAAGGGCAGCAGATAGATGGGAACACCACCACTCTCCAAGTCACTTACCATCCTAACTTGGAAATATATCATCGTTCCTTTACAGTCGCTGGGTCAAAATCCTGGAACTCCCTCCCTAACAGCAGTGTGGGTGTACCTACACCACATGGATTACAGCAGTTCAAGAAGGCAGCACATGACAACCTTCTCAAGGGGAACTAGGGATGGGTAATAAACGCAGGCCAGCCAGCAAAGCCCACATCCCGTAAATAAATTTTTTAAAAATTACTGCTTCTCATCAAAAGGACATAGAGATATTTCTACAACACACCCCATATGAAGCATACAGCTTGGCTGAGAGCCCAGGCAACCAGCGCTTGTTGAAACATCTGCACCCCAGGGGAAACACTGCTTGATTGAAAGTTCAGACTCTCTGATCTCTACACTCAAGTTCACAATGTTTATTTACACAAGATTAAGTGGTTTAAGCATTTGTGGGTTTTTGTTATTGATAATTTGAAGGGTCTGGGTGATTGACATGTTTATTGCTTTCTAGTGAAATGATGTTTTAAACAAGTAGCAGAAAGTTATGAATTAATTAATTTTAAAGCTTTTTTTTAACACATCCTACTGTCACTGCAGGGTTGATTGGTTCTATACAGTGTATAATGGGTGAATGGCTTGGGTGTGCCCTAGCTTGGCATTGGAGTATGGGGGCCATGGGAGGAAGGGCAGAGCTTGGCAAAGGGAACATGAAGTATCATAGTGGATGGGTGGAGATGCATAGCTTGCCATCAGGAACATGAAGGGCCATAGCGTGGTTGGTGAAGGGGCATAGCTTGGCATAGGGGGTGGGTGGGGGGGCATGAGGTGGAAAGGATGCAGCATGGGGTAGGTGTGGGGGGTGAGGGTGAAGGTTGGATGGCCTTTGTGTTTTTGTTATAACTGGAACAAAGTTCCACAGCACCGAAGCAGGCCTTTTAACCAAAGCAGGCCCACCCTCCCCCAGCAATGACGATCCCATCTTGTGGGCACTTTCTCCTAAGGCAGGTGGGCAGAGCAGGGAACTTTCCCCACTCCTACTACCTGCCTTTGTTGCCTTTTCTTTGTGTTCAGTAAGTGTTAAAAAAATGTGGAATGTCAACCAAAATCTGATAGGATGGCTTAAATTACTGATAATAATATAAATAATACCAGTGGAGCGAAAAGGGGTTCACAATCGTATGAAGTTAATGTAACAAAACTGACTAAAGTACCTCTACATTCAACTGTTTAATAATGCCTCCTAAAGACATTCTCCATTAGGGAAATGGATGCATTGAATTTCATACAAAGTGAATTTCCGTGAAATAGATGCATTTTAACCCACTAGGCTTACTACAGGAAACAACAGACTGCAGCCTAAAAATAAATTGCTGTTAATTTTAGAAGTAATGTTTCTGTTCCAGGTTAATACATGTGTTACGTTTGCGGGGTTTATACAATGATTATGTTTTAGACTGTCTCTTTATTCAAGGCAAAATGGAGTAGTGAAGAGGGTCATGTGATCTGCTACAAATTCTGCCCGACAGCAAGCCTGTGTGGCTTGATTACCATGGAAACCGGGGGCCCAGGTTGAGCCTTACTGAGAGAAAGGTGTAAATTGTTCGCAGCTGAAACAAAGGCAGGAGAAGCTAGGCTGACTAAACAGAATTTCTGTCTCCGAGATTTTGGACAGAAGACAGAGAGTGAGCAAGAGTCTCACAGAGACAACAGGCTGCCGTTGGTGTGGTCAACAGAGAAGAAAAGGCTGTTGTCCTCTCCAACCTATCAGGCAGAATGTGAGAGGGAGAATGGTCTCTGGTTAAAGAGATGCATCCCATGGCAATTAAAGGTTCTGCAAGATTCATCCTGGCACGACCAAGAGATGGAATCGCTGGAGTGGTGGTTTGGGAATTCTCTAAAAACGGAGGGAAGTACCTTGCAATAGTCGTTCAGTGTTATGACTTGGTGAAACGGGGAGTCATGAATCCATGGAAGTGACTGGGAGTTCAAATCTCTTGTTTAAAGTTATTGGCTTCGATGGGAATTGCAGCACTGGAATTCTGAAATAAAGAGATGTTTTTGAGTTGTGTTACCAATATGGGATAATATATATGATGCAAAAACATTGAAAATATCCCACTCTGCATTTTCAGTTTTGTTTTTCTTAAAGGGGTGAGTCCTATTTTCCAATTGCATTCAGACCAATGTGGTTTCCAAAACTTCTGGAGCTATTCTGCACTTGCACAATTATTGTGTTACACCTGGCTGGTAATACAGTAAGGCCACAGTGCCACCTATTGTTACTGCAGTGATTTCCACTCCCCTGCAGGCTGAGCTCTGTTAATTATTTTTACTTCCATCTCTCAAGTATGAACATAGCTATGGAAAGGGTAGATTTCCTAACTTTGTTTCCATTTAGGGAAAATACTAGGGAAAATGTGATGTTATGGACTTAAAAGGGACTTTGTTAATATTTGCTTACCCATCTGTGCTGGTGTAAAGGCCAGTCAAAACCTAGCGTCAATCATAGCAGGTGTCTCTGAAGTTTTTGGGAAAAATAGAGGGTTGATTCAGGCCTCCTCTGACACTAGATATTATGGGGTAAAATCAACAGGCCATCCAACATAAACAGGTGTGTACCAGTACTCCAACATTCCAGTTCTTAAAGAGGCCTCCCACTGGCAACCTTGAAGGCAGTAGGTCTTGTACATTGGGGTCCTCTGATCTACATAGTGCCCCAAATGCAATTTTAACAAACAGATGGGGAGTACATGTAGGCAATACAACAAAAGAGGTGCCGAAAAGAAAAGTTATGAGCTATTTTTGTGAGCCAGACATCACAGGACAGACCTGCTCAGAAATGGAAATCAATAATAGCATAGTGTTGTAGATTAATCCAGGAGATTGGTGAGCTTTGTCCTTTTTTTCCGTTGCTCTTGCATTGTATTAATAACTGACCTGCATTTGTTGTTAAACATAGCAATCACTATATCTATGTGAGTCACTAATACGCAGAAATAGACTCGAGAGAAAATCCACCACTAGAGAGAGCCCCTTTGCCATGGCACCAGACTGACTGCTTTCCAAATCCTTCTAGATATTCAACTTCCAAACTCTGCCTTTGGGCCCCCCACCACAGTTTGTTCACCCCTGCTCAGCATCCACTGTTTCCCTCCTGGATACTTTGAACAGCTTTATGGGGTAAAGGATAGGGATCCTATAAGTTAACTTCTGTCTAATTCAGTCTTGATATGCCACACACCAGTCTTTCCCCTCTCGGTGCTTTGTTCCCAGGCAATTGTAAATATGTTGCTACATTGGCTACCTGGCGGTGAATAAGCATGAAGATAATATGGCTCAACCCCTCCCCCCCCCACCAATCCTTCCACACAACCATGGACCCTGTGCCATCCACCCTCTGGTGGACTTCATTCATCTTTTGTCATTTCTGAGAGATTTTTTATTTGAATATTGCCACATGCCCCAAAGACTAGAATATTCAGCTATTCCCTCATTTTGACCATTCATTCGCAGCCAGCTAAGTTCGCAGGTGAGATTCCACACCCCTCACACCCTGCCACCCGCCACCCCCCCCACCCCCCCAATCCCCCTCCCCGCATAACCCCTTGGGGCAGAGGTGCCATTGGCATTAATACCCAACTCCTTCGATACTTGAACTGGAGAACAGAGCTGCAAAACATTGCACACCCTCAGCAGGGCCACTCTGAAAATGTCTGCCTCTTCCTCTTCGTCCACTCTGAGTACCAGTGTACTCTTCACCCTCTTCAAGCACATTTGCTCAACTGACCCAAAACTCTGTCAGTGGTCTAAACCCGAGAAGCAGTTAGAAACAAGTGTGGGCAGAATGGGGAAAAAAAATTTAACTGATGCTAAGATCATTTCCTATCTTAAAGAAGTCTGAATTCAAAGATCACCAGCCTCTTCTACTTCTGGAATTGTTCAGTTTGGGCCTCTGATCCTGAACAGCTTCTGCTCCTCATTGGGTCGTGTGTAAGTTACTCAGCGCAACCTCCAAACCAGCAAACCCGGAGCTCCTTCCCCACCATCTCTCAGTTTGAATTGTACAGAGGTGGTGGGAGAATGATAGGGCTTCTGCAGCAGCTCAAGGAAGTTCAGGGGGAGCCAGCTCAAGGTGGAATTAGGGCGGTTCTGACACCAGAGAATTTTCCTGCGATTTTCTGAGAAATAGGAGGAAAATTCACATGCACCTCTCCAGTTAGCTCTTGCTTTCAACTGGGTAACAGAGTTGGCAGCGAGCAAAAATGTTGACTTGGAAAGTCAGAAAAAAATTAGACAATGGATACGTTATCTGTTTAAGAATAACATAGAGTAAAATTTAGCTGCTTGTGTCCCAGCGAACTCGGGAAGCAATAAGCTTTGTGGCTGGCGTGCGTGTTGAGGAGGAGCGGGAAGCCTATGAAATTTCACCATTGTATAGTATTTTTGAATAAGTGCTGTCTTTATAGGGTTATCACTTAGTTGGAAGATGTGTTTTTAACTTCACCTTCCTCTCTTTTCCAGCCCCATTCCGTCCCCCAGGTGATATGGACAGTGAAGTCAAATTTGATGAAAATGGAGATGGTATTGGTCGATACAATGTGTTCAACTTTCAGAAAGTTGCAGGAAAATACACCTACATCAAGGTTGGCCAATGGGCAAAGTCTTTGTCCCTGAACACAGCCCTGATTCACTGGCCCAAACATCACATCCCCACATCACAATGCAGTGATCCGTGTGCCAGAAACGAGATCAAAAACATGCAGCCTGGAGACGTCTGCTGCTGGATTTGCGTGCCATGTGACCCCTATGCATACCTGGAGGATGAGTTCACGTGCAAGGACTGTGGGCCGGGCAGATGGCCCAACGAGGACCTCACAGGATGCTATGACTTACCGGAGGAGTTTATCAGATGGGGAGATGCCTGGGCTGTAGGACCAATTACTATCTCATGTGCTGGGATTGTTACTACACTGATGGTTGCCACTATCTTTGTAAAGCACAACAACACACCTCTTATCAAAGCCTCAGGACGTGAACTTTGCTACATTTTGCTGTTTGGGGTCTTCTTTTCCTACTGTATGACATTTTTCTTTATCGCAAAACCCTCACCCGCTATATGCACCTTGCGGCGATTGGGACTTGGCACATCCTTTGCCGTGTGCTACTCAGCACTGCTTACCAAGACCAACCGTATCGCTCGGATATTTAATGGTGTGAAGGAAGGGGCCCAGAGACCCAGGTTCATCAGCCCCAGCTCTCAAGTCTTCATCTGTCTCAGTCTCATCTCAGTTCAGATTATCATTGTGTCAGTCTGGCTCATGCTGGAGGCTCCTGGTACAAGAAGGTACACTGTTCCTGAGAAAAGAGAGACAGTCATTCTGAAATGTAATGTAAAAGACTCCAGCATGTTAATATCTTTGACATATGATGTGGTGCTGGTGACCCTGTGTACAGTCTATGCCTTTAAGACAAGAAAATGTCCTGAAAACTTCAATGAAGCAAAATTTATTGGATTTACCATGTACACCACATGTATTATCTGGCTTGCCTTTCTGCCTATATTTTACGTGACTTCCAGTGATTATAGGGTAAGTGATGAACTCTTTCTATCTTATCACCAAGTTTTAAGGTCCAAAAGAATAATGTAAACATACTTACATCCATATATTCCCAGTGTCACTATAAGTACTGGCAATATCATAACAGGTGTTTAATTGAAAAAGCAATAATTTAAAAGCCCAGGAGGGCAGTTAGTACCTGAAGGAGGAAAACTGGCGAGAGTTTCAGGTCCCACCAAAATGTAAAGTAACCTTTCCCTTCAGGTACCAACAGACCTGCCATGCATTTCCAGCATTGTCAGTTTTAATGTCAGGATTTTGGCATTTGCCATTGGCTACTTATCTCTAATAATAGGTACAAGTCAGTCTTAAGTTCCAATATTGTTCCTTATGTTGACAGTATTGATTTAATCAGTCATCTTATTTATGAGTCTGGTCTCATGCAACATGTTTTGATCAACTCACCATTTCATACAAGGTTAATGTACGCCTGGGACTTTAAATTGAATTGTGCAATTGAAGTCACTCACGAAGGGATGACAATGGTGATTTACCGTCTGCATAATTCAGTATTCTGTCCATAATGCCCAAAAAATATTAGTCATTAACTTCTCCATCAGTGGTCTGCAGAGAAATCAAGATGGCATAGAGTGTTTAATTCTTCTAAATTTCCCAAATATCTTTATTAACCAGAGTTTCTTCATGTACCTAAAATCTGCTAATACCCTCATGTATTTCCAGCAATTTTTCCTTGCCATCGCTTTAAGCTAAAGTCTAAAGCCATTCCAGCTGGCAAATTTTGCATGGACAGTGTCCCTGCCCACAACCAATTGAGGCCCTTAATTGGACAATTAATGCCCAATTAACCTAGTGGTGGGCAGGCCTGTTGCCATGTGGGGAGCACGACACGGAAACCTGTCCCGGTTGCTTGTGACCTCCTGAGGGGCGGGGGGGTGGGGGGGAGGTCAGCGGTGGGGAGGTCGGGGTGGGAGGGAGTGTGGTGGGGGGAGAGGTCGGCGGTGTCCCTCATTCCAAGGTACTCAATGCTTGATCAAGGGACCTGGCATTGGGAAGGGGGGGCCCGCTGAGATCCATCACTCTGCCCTTGCAGCCGACCTGCCCCCTGCAACAGCTCCATCCCCTATGACCCCCACCTCGCTAAACCCCTCCTGCCATCATTTACCTATGGCCTGGGTCACTCCGTGATCCTGGGCCTCTGGTGGGTGTCATTCCGGCAGTAGCCAACACCACCCCAGTGGCACTGCTGGGCAAAAGAGCTGCCAGCCTCTGATTACTGGGCGCTCTCAATGGGTGAAACTTCCTAGCTCCATTGTCCTGATCCCAATAAAAGCCTTTCATTGGAACGTAATATGGCAGGTTTTCCCAGGAGGAAGCCAAGACCCCATCACCATAAAATTCCTCCCCAACACTTTCCACTAAAATCATCAACAAATAGATCTTCAGCCATTCTCCTCTGCAGTGATTTTCCAAAACTGTAATCAAGTTTAGAACAAAACAGATTTGAAGTCAGGACTACTTTTGATCTGACACATTTCAGATGCCATTTTTGTGATTATTCAAATGATATTGCCACATTTCAGGATTCTGACCATTTTTAGACAAAAGATTTGGAAAAGAGTTATATTTCAATGTAGTGATTTTAAAGCAACATTTATTCATATACATTATAAAATACTAAGAAGAACGATCTTTAAAATATTATTTTTCCCCAAGTATCATAAACAATTAAGTATTTGTTAACTTGCCTTTGTTTACACACCTATTGTGTATAGGAAGCCCCATCTTCACACTAAGCATACCCACCATTGTGTTTGGGCAAATTCAGAACAGATCTAGCAACTCAAAGCTGGGCATCCATGAGGCGCTGTGGGACATCAGCAGCAGCAGAATGATATACAACCACAATCTGTAACCTCATAGCCCAGCATAGCCCCCACCCTACTATTACCATCAAACCAGGGGATCAACCTGGTTCAATGAAGAGTGAACCAGGAGCAGCACCAGGCATACCTAAAAATGAGGTGTCTATCTGGTGAAGCCACATGTAAAGGACTACTTGAGTGCCAAACAGCAGAAGCAGCATGGGATAAACAGAGCAAAGTGATCCCATAACTAACAGGTCAGATCAAAGCTTTGCTACATCCAGTCATGAATGGTGAAAGGAGATTAAACAATTAACAGGAGAAGGAAGAGAATCCACAAATACCCCATCCTCAATGATGGGGAAGCCCAGCATATCAGTGCAACAGATAAGGCTGAAGCATTTGCAACCATCTTGAGCCAGAAGTGTCAAGTTAATGATTCATCTCAGCCTCCTCCTGAGGTCCCCAGCATCACAGATGCCAGTCTTCAGGCAATTCAATTCAGCCCATGTGATATCAGGGAATGGCTGAAAGCGCTGGATAATGCAAAGGACCCTGACAACATTCTGGCAATAGTACATACGTAGGACATAGGAACAGAGGACTTAGGAGCAGAAGTAGGCCATTCAGCCCTGCAAGCTCCACCATTCAATAAGATCGTGGCTGACCTGGTTGTGTCTCAACTTCACTTTGCCTTCTGCCCCCCCATAACCCTTGGCTCCCTTGTCGATCTAAAATGTGTCTAACTCTGCCTTAAATAAATTCAATGACCCAGCCTCCACTGCTTTCTGGGGAAGAGAATTCCACAGACTAATTACCCTTTGAGAGAAGAATTTCTCCTCATCTCCATCTTAAATGATAGACCTCTTATTCTTAAACTGTGTCCCTTGGTTCTAGTCTCTCCCACAAGTGGAAACATCTTCCCAGTATCTACACTATCAAATCCCCTCAGGACCTTATATGTTTCAATCAGATCACCTCTCATTCTTCTAAACTCCAATGGGTATAGGCCCAATTTGTCCAACCTTTCTGCATAAGATAAGCCCTTCATCCCAGAAATGAGTCGAGTGAACCTTCTCTGAACTGCTTCTAATGCAATTATATCCTTTTTCAAATAAGGAGACCAAAGCTGTACACAGCAGATGTAACCCCACTATTTAAGAAGGGAGGAAGAGGGAGAATGGAGAACTATAGACCTGATGATCTCACATCAGTCGTAGGGAAAATGTTAGATTCTACTGTAAAGGATATGATAACTGGATATTTAGAAAATAATGGTAAAATTGGGCAGATTCAACATGGATTTATGAAAGGGAAATCATGTTTGATAAATTAGAACCAGTGGATATGGTGTATTTGGATTTTCAGAAGGCTTTTGATAAAGTCCCACACAGAAGGTCAGTAAATTAAAGTACAGCTGGGATTGGGGAAAATATACTAGTATGGACTGAGAATTAGTTAGCAGACAGAAAACAGAGAGTAGGAATAAATGGATCATTCTCAGGATGGCAGGCTGTTACTAGTGGGGTACCACAAGGATCAGTGCTAGGTCCACAGCTGTTCGCAATCTATATAAATTATTTGCTTGTGGGGACCAATTGTAATGTTTCCAAGTTTGCTGATGACACCAAACAGGGTGGGAACATGTTGTGAGGAGGATGCAAGGAGACTTCAAGAATATTTGGACAGGCTAAATGAATGGGCTAGAACATGGCAGATGGAAAATAATGCAAATAAGACTGAAGTTATTCACTTTGGTAGAAAAAACAGAAAGGCAGAAAATTTCTTAAATGGTGAGAGGCTGGGAAGTGCGGGTGTCCAAAGTGACCTGGGTGTCCTTGTCCATGAGTCACTAAAAGCTAGCATGCAGGTGCAACAAGCAATTAGGAAGGCAAATGGTATGTGGGCCTTCATAATGAGGGAATTTGAGTACAGGAATAAAGATGTCTTGCTGAAATTCCATAGAGCCTTGGTCAGGCCTCACCTATATACAGTTTTAGTCTCTTTATCTAAGGAAGGATATACTTGCCATAGAGGGAGTGCAACGGAGGTTCACCAGGTTAATCCCTGGGATGGCGGGATTGTCTTATGAGGAGAGATTGAGGAGACTGGGTCTGTATTCCCTAGAATTTCGAAGAATGAGGGGTGACCTCATTGAAACTTATAAAATTCTTACAGGGCATGACAAGGTCGATGTTTCCCCTAGCTGGTGAGTCTAAAACCAGGGACATAATCTCAGGGTAAGGGATAGGCCATTTAAGACTGAGATGGAGGAATTTCTTCATTCAGAGGTTGGTGAATCTTTGGAATCTCTACCCCAGAGGGCTGTGGAAACTCAATCATTGAGCATGTTCAAGACAGAAAGCGATAGATTTCTAGAGGCTAATGACATCAAGGGATATGGAGATAGTGCGGGGTAAGTGGCATTGAGGTAGATGATCAGCCATTATCTAATTGAATGACAGAGGGCTGAATGGCCTATTCCTGTTCCTATGTTCCTATTCCAGATGTGGTCTCACCAAGACCCTGTACAACTGCAGTAAAACTTCCGTACTTTTATATTCTATTCCCCTTACAATAAGTGCCAACCTTCCATTTGCCTTCCTGATCACTTGCTGTATCTGCATCCTAACTTTTTGCAATTCAAGAATTGCAATTGAAGACTTGTGCTCCAGAACTTGCTGCGCCCCTAGCCAAGTTGTTCCAGTACAGCTTCAACACTGGCATCTACATGACAATGTGGAAAATTGCCCGGGTGTGTCCTGTACACAAAAAGCAGGATAAATTCCACTCGGCCAAGTACAGCCCCATCAGTCTACTCTCGACCATCAGTAAAGTGATGGAAGGTGTTGCCAGCAGTGCTATCAGGTGACGCTTACACATCAATAACCTGCTCATGATGCCCAGTTTTGGGTTCCGCCATGGCCACTCAGCTCCTGACCTCATTACAACCTTGGCCCGAACATGGACAAAAGAGTTGAACTCAACAGGGGAGTTGAGAGTGACTGCCCTTCACATCAAGGCAGCATTTGACTGAGTGTGGCATCAAGGAGCCCTAGCAAAACTGGAGTCAATGAATCGGGGGAAATATCTCCACTGGTTGGAAGATGGTTGTGATTGTTGGAGGTCAATCATCTCAGATCCAGGATATCACTGCAGGTGTTCCTCAGGGTAGTGTCCTAACCCCAACCATCTTAGCTGCTTCATCAATGACCTTTCCCCCATCATAAGGTCAGAGTGGGGATGTTTGCTGAAGATTGCACAATGTTCAGCACCATTCGCAATACTGAAGCAGTCCGTGTCCATACGCAGCGAGACCTGGACAACATTTAGGCTCCATAACAGCATTGTCGGTGTATCTGTACCACATGGACTGCAGCGGTTCAAGAAGGCGGCTCACCACCACCTTCTCAACAGCATTTAGGGATGAGCAACAAGTGCTGTTGCCACTGATACCCACATGCCAGGAAATAACTTTTAAAAACTCTGAGACAGAAAGATACTCTGATAATGTAGTTTGTTCATTTGTGCTTTGTTCCAGCCTCTTCTCGCCTAAAATAAACCATTCAGCCTATTGCAAGAATAGCAGACACAACACATCCGTAAAACACAATATCCAGTTTGATTGGCAAGGGAGACATATTAGCAGAAGTAAATATTAATCAGTCTGAATCAATTTCAGAAGGTAATGGATGTGGAATCCTGTTCTCAGAGCAACTTAGGCCACTGAACAGAAGAGAATATCTACATTAGACTCAAATTTGTAACAATTTTCCATTAACTTAAATGAATAAGTGTGAAGTGATTTGATTATTCTGCTCGATGCATCTTGATTTTTATCCCCACCTGGTTCTTTGTTGTTGATCCTGGCCTGTTCGAGCCAGTACAAACAGTGCTGAACAGCTTCTCATGACTAACAAGACAAAATGCACAATAGTCATTACGTGAGTCCAATAAGTTGCTAGCAAATCATGTTTCCTTTCTTGGTTCATGAACACTAACTTTTTTTCACTAAAACTGATGATAGTCTCCACCACTTGTAATGGGTGCATTCAAATGAATCTGGTACTCCAACTATACATGGTGGCTGATATAATGTGAAAACATGCATAAAATTTAAAATCACACTGTTTGAATGTGTGAAAATCTCTAAAAATCCCCAGTACAGAAAGGATTGAATTGCTGTTATTTCCTCCTTCTAATGGATCTCCAAGCCATTTATGCCAGTACAGCCTACATAGTCTTTATCTCACTCATTAGGACCACTTTAAATACTGTAATAAAAAGGGTCCTGCCCTGGGTCAGTTTCAAAGTTCCTGAGCTTCTGCGTTTGTGAACATCCTTCAGCAATAATAAGGGGGTGATGCAAATATATCAGAACCATGCTACAAGGGGAACACCAGTCAGCTATTTGCAATTTACATCACTGACTTGGATGAAGGGATCGAATGACTGTACGGTTGCTAAATTTGCTGATGACACAAAAGTAGGTAGGAAAGTAAGTTGTGAAGAGGGCACAAGGAGTCTGCAAAGGGACAGAGGCAGGTTGAGTGAGTGGGCAAAAATTTGGCTGATGGAGCATTAGGTGGGAAAATGTGAACTTGTCTACCTTGGCAGGAAGAACAGAAAAGTTTTTTTTTTATTCATGGGATGTGGGCGTCACTGGCTGGGCCAGCATTTATTGTCCATCTCTAATTGCCCTTGTTCAGAGGGCATTTTTAGGACCACATTGCTGTAGGTCTGGAGTCACATGTAGGCCAAACCAGGTAAGGACGGCAGATTTCCTTCCCTAAAGGACATTAATGAACCAGATGGGTTTTTATGACAATCGACAATGGTTTCATTGTCATCATTAGACTTCTTTAATTCCAGATATTTACTGAATTCAAATTCCACCATCTGCTGTGGTAGGATTCAAACCCAGGTTCCCAGAGCATTGTCTCTGGATTACCAGTCCAGTGACAATGCCACTACACCACTGCCTCCCCACAGAGCTTATTAGTAGCAGCATATTATTTACAGTAGCATATTATTTAAATGGAGAGAGATTGCAGAACTCTGAGGTACAGAAGGATCTGGGTGTCCTGGTACATGAATCAGGAAAAGTTAGCATGCAGATACAACAAGTGAATAAGAATGCAAATGGATGTTGTCATGTGTTGCAAGGGGAATGAAATATAAAAATAGGGATGATTTGCTACAGTTGTATAGGGCATTGGTGAGGCTACATCTAGAGTACTGTGTACAGTTTGGGTCACCTTATTTAAGAAAGGATATAAATGCATTAGAAGCAGTTTGGAGAAGGCTCACTTGACTGATACCTGGGATGGGGGGGGTGATGTTATCTTGCGAGGAAAGGTTAGACAGGCTAGGCCTGTATCCATTGGAGTTTAAAAAATTGAGAGGTGATCTTATTAAAACATATAAGACCATGAGGGGAAGTGACAGGGTGGATGCTGAAAGGATTTTTCCCCTTGTAGGAGAGACTAGAACGAGGGACACAGTTTAAAAAAAAGAGCTCTCCCATTTAGGACGGAGATAAGAAGATTTTCTTTCTCTCAGAGAGTCGTGAATCTTTGGAACTCTCTTCCCCAGAGAGCAGTGGAGGCTGGGTCAATAAATATTTTTACATAGAAACATAGAAAATAGGAGCAGGAGTAGGCCATTCGGCCCTTCAAGCCTGCTCCGCCATTCATTATGATCATGGCTGATCATCCAACTCATTAGCCTGCTCCAGCTTTCTCCCCATATCCTTTGCTCCCTTTCGCCCCAAGAGCTATATCTAACTCCTTCTTAAAAACATACAATGTTTTGACCTCAACTACTTTCTGTGATAATGAATTCCACAGGCTCACCACTCTCTGGGTGAAGAAATTTCTCCTCATCTCAGTCCTAAATGGTCTACCCCATACCCTCAGACTGTGACCCCTGGTTCTGGACTCCCCCACCATCGGGAACATCCTTCCTGCATCTACCCTGTTTAATCCTGTTAGAATTTTATAGGTTTCTATGAGATCCCCCCTCATTCTTCTGAACTCCAGTGAATATAATCCTAACCCAATCAATCTCTCCTCATATGTCAGTCCCACCATCCCAGAAATCAGTCTGGTAAACCTTCGCTGCACTCCCTCTATAGCAAGTACATCCTTCCTCAGATAAGGAGACCAAAACTGCACACAATATTCCAGCTGTGGTCTCACCAAGGCCCTGTATAATTGCAGCAAGACATTCCTGCCCCTGTACTTGAATCCTCTCGCTATGAAGGCCAACATCCCATTTGCCTTCTTTACCGCCTGCTGCACCTGCATGCTTACCTTCAGCGACTGGTGTACAAGGACACCCAGGTCTCATTGCACATTCCCCTCTCTCAATTTATAACCATTCAGATAATAATCTGCCTTCCTGTTTTTGCTACCAAAGTGGACAACCTCACATTTATCCACATTATACTGCATCTGCCATGCATTTGCCCACTCACTCAGCTTGTCCAAATCACACTGAAGCATCTATGCATCCGCCTCACAGCTCACCCTCCCACCCAGCTTTGTGTTATCTGCGAATTTGGAGATATTACATTTAGCTCCCACATCTAAATCATTAACATATATTGTGAATAGCTGGGGTCCCAGCACCGATTCCTGCGGTACCCCACTAGTCACTGCCTGCCATTCAGAAAAAGACCTGTTTATTCCTACTCTTTGTTTCCTGTCTGCCAACCACTTTTCTATCCATCTCAATACCCTACCCCCAATCCCATGCACTTTAACTTTACACGCTAATCTCTTACGTGGGACTTTGTCGAAAGCCTTCTTAAAGTCCAAATAAACCACATCCACTGGCTCCCCCTCATCAACTCTACTTGTTACAATTTTGAAAAATTCCAGTAGATTTGTCAAGCATGATTTCCCTTTCATAAATCCATGTTGACTCTGTCCGATTCTGCCACTGTTTTCCAAGTGCTCAGCTATTAAATCTTTTATAATGGACTCGAGAATTTTCCCCACTACCGACGTCAGGCTGACTGGTCTATAATTCCCTGTTTTCTCTCTACCTCCCTTTTTAAATAGCGGGGTTACATTAGCTACTCTCCAATCTGTAGGAACTGTTCCAGAGTCTATAGAATCTCGGAAGATGACCACCATTGCATCCATTATCTCTAGGGCCACTTCCTTAAGAACTCTGGGATTAGATTTTCAGGCCCTGAGGATTTATTGGCCTTCAATCCCATCAATTTCTCCAACACCATTTCCCTACTAATACTGATTTCTTTCAGTTCCTCCCTCTCACTAAACCCTGTGTTCCCCAACATTTCTGGTATGTTATTTGTGTCCTCCTTTGTGAAGACAGAACCAAAGTATGTATTTAGTTGGTCAGCCATTTCTTTGTTCCCCATTATAAATTCCCCTGTTTCTGACTGCAAGGGACCTACATTTGTCTTCACCAATCTTTTTCTCTTCACATACCTATAGAAACTTTTACAGTCAGTTTTTATGTTCCCCGCAAGCTTACTCTCATATTCTATTTTCCCCTTGTTAATCAATCCCTTGGTCCTCCTTTGCTGAATTCTAAACTGCTTCCAATCCTCAAGTGTGTTGTTTTTTCTGGCCAATTTTTATGCCTCTTCTTTGGACCTAATACTATCTCTAATTTCCCTTGTAAGCCATGGTTTGGCCACCTTTCCTGTTTTACTTTTGCACCAGACAGGAATAAACAATTGTTGCAGTTCACCCATGCGCTCTTTGAACATTTGCCATTGCCTATCCACCATCATCCCTTTAGGTAACGTTACCCAATCCATCATAGTCAACTCGCACCTCATACCATCATAGTTTCCTTTATTAAGATTCAGGACCCAAATCTCAGAATCAACTATGTCACTCTCTATCTTGATGAAGAATTCTATCATCTTATGGTCGCTCATCTCCAATGGGCCTCACACAACTAGATTGCCAATTATTCCTTTCTCATTACACAATACCCAGTCTAGGATGGCCTGTTCTCTAGTTGGTTCCTAAACGTATTGGTCCAGAAAACCATCCCATATACACTCCAGGAATTTCTCCTCTACAGTATTGTTACTAATTTGATTTGCCCAATCTATATGCAGATTAAAGTCACCGATAATTACAGATGTTCCTTTATTGCATGTGTCTCTAATTTTCTGTTTAATGCCATTCCCAACATCATCACTACAGTTTGGGGGTTTATATACAACCCCCTCTAACGTTTTTTGCCCCTTAGTGTTTCTCAGCTCTACCCATACAGATTCCACATCGTCGGAGTTAATATCTTTCCTCATTATTGCGTTAATTTCCTCTTTAACCAGTAATGCAACTCCACCGCCTTTTCCTTTTTGTCTGTCCTTCCTAAATACTGAATACCCCTGGATGTTCAGTTCCCATCCCTGGTCACCCTGCAGCCATGTCTCCGTAATCCCGGCTATATCATACCTGTTTACATCTATTTGCATGGTTAATTCATCCACTTTATTGCGAATGCTCCTCACGTTAAGGCACAAAGCCTTAAGGCTTGTCTTTTTAACATTACTTGTCCCGTTCCCACTATTTTTCACTGAGGCCCTGTTTGATTCTTGCCCTTGATTTCCCTGCCTATCACTTTTCTTATTCCCCTTTCTGTCTTTTCTTCTTGTCCTTAATTCTCCCTCCTCTGACTCCTTGTATAGGTTCCCATTCCCCTGCCATTTTAGTTGAAACCCTCCCCAACCAGTCTAGCAAATGTTCCCCCTGGGACATCAGTCCCGGTCCTGCCCAGGTGCAACCCGTCCAGTTTGTACCTCCCCCAGAACCGGCCTCAATGTCCCAGGAATCTGAAACCCTCCCCCTCACACCATCTCTTAAGCCTCATATTCATCTAATATATCCTGCTATTTCTACTCTGACTAGCACATGGCACTGGTAGTAATCCTGAGATCACTACCTTTGAGGTCCTACTTTTCAACTTACTTCCTAACTCCCTAAATTCTGCTTTTAGGAACTCACCACTTTTTTTACCTGTGTCGTTCATACCAATGTGTACCATGACCACTGGCTGTTCACCCTCCTCCTTCAGAATGTCCTCTAGCTGACCCTAGCGCCAGGGAGGCAACATACCATCCTGGAGTCTTGTTTACGGCCACAGAAATGCCTATCTATTCCCCTTACAATTGAATCCCCTATAACTATTACATTCCCACATTTGTAACTCCTCCCCTGTGCAGCAGAGCCAATTGTGGTGTAATGAATTTGGCTGTTGTTGCTTTCCCCTGAGAGGCCATTCCCTTCAACAGTATCCAAAGCGGTATATCTGTTTTGCAAGGGAAAAGCCACAGGAGATTCCTACACTGCCTGCCTAGTCCTCTTGCTCTGCCTGGTGGTCACCCATTTTTTTTTTTTTTTTTGTAAAAATATACTTTATTCATAAAATATCTTCAATCACATTCAAAACCATTTCAAAAACAACATTACAAGGGTACAATCCAGGTTAAACTTTTACAAAATGTATCACCAGGTGCATCAGTACAAACAGTATTACAATCATTTACAGCCTTTCATTTCCTTCCTGCCTGTGGACTCTTAGCCTGTGGTGTGACCACCTCTCTTTACGTGCTATCCATGATACTCTTCTCTACTCTATACTCTACTCTTAAGGTAGCAGTGGATAGATTCTCGACTAACAAGGGAGTCAAAGGTTAGCGGGGTTAGATGGAATGTGGAATTGAGGCCACAAACAGATCAGCCATGATCTTATTGAATGGCGGAGAAGGCTCGAGAGCTAAATGGCCTGCTGCTCCTAATTTGTATATTCATATATTCGTATGAACAGGATGTGACCCTAAACAGCTGTTTGTATTGCTTGAAATAGCCTGTCCCCTTTGTACAGTTTAAGCAAAATTGATGTCAACGGTAATGGAAAGCTTTTGGCACCATTTGTCCAATATAGCTAGCTGCCTGGGATAGTCAGAGCTGGTGTATGTGGTAGGAACTGTATCTAAAGTGGGAACAAGTGATTTAAAATCACAGTGTGATAATAGTAACTAATGTACCAGTACATTTTTTAATGAATTTCCTTTGTCTGAAATTTAAACAGAAGTGTTATTCCAGTTGTTAAAGTGGTGGACAGGAATCTTACAAGATTAGCGCATTATGGAATAGTGGGAAAGCGTGAATATGAATACACTGGAAGCCAATTATATAGCTCATTTACTACTCTGACTGAGGTCATGTAACTCAGTAAAGTGCAGTAATTGAATCTGGGAGCTCCCAAGTGTGTATAGCTCAATATTGCACCATTCAATGGATTCTGGGCCATGCAGGATGGGAATTATTTACTTGCAGAATCTCAATGCACTTCTAGTTCATTTCTATGTGTTGTCCAGATAGTGTCTGAATTTGTAGATAGCTCATCTAGTACTCTGGAGAGTGTAATCTACTTCATTTTTCTTTTCAACAGTGACTCCTCTCCATAATTTTCCTACAATCTTTTGTTTCTGTGGTGGATTATTGACGTGCAAGAGGTTGAATCATCCAAAAATGTTACACATTGTACCAGACTCGAACATACAAATAGAGTTCACAATTTTTTTTTAATTCATTCATGGGATGTGGGCATCGCTGGCCAGGTCAGCGTTTATTTCCCATCTCTAATTGCCCTTGAGAAGGCAGTGGTGAGCTGCCCTCTTGAGCTGCTGCAATCAATTATTTTATTTTGATTGAAGTTTTTTGTAGTGTTTTGATGCAACTGAGTAGCTTGCTGGACCATTTCAGAAGGTAGTTAAGACTCAGCCACATTGCTATGGGTCTGGAGTTGTTTCAAGTTCAATGATTGCAGTGCTTTCTCAATGAGAGTTTTTATTAAACTGATGTAAAATGTCAGCTTGCAGAGAGATTGATGCATGGCAGAGGTCACATGACTTCGGCACGCCAGCTAGGACATATAGTACTGTTGCATTTCAAAACCCAAACAAGTTACGTAGAGGCCAGGCTGGATAAGAATGGCTGATTTCCTTTCCTAAAGTCCATCAGTGAACTAAATGGGTTTTTATGACAATCTAGTAGTCACCATTACTGATGATAACTCTTTTACTCCAGATCTATTTAATTTGAATTCCCCAGCTATCATTGTGGTCTTCGAACTAGTCAAGGTCATTAGTCGAGGTCTCTAGATTACAGATCTAGTAATACAATCATTCTGTTGCTATACTGTACAATTTGCATGAGGAAAAGTGTGACATGATGACAATCTGTGTGTAACAACGCATTGCTATCAACAAGTGAATCCAGAAGTAGCACAGCCAACTCTGAGTTGGATTACACTTGGATCAGGATTTCTATGCAACATTACCAAATTAAAATGTTACATGGCTAACTTCAAGCCAATATTTGAACATGAATTTGACTCTCTGGAATGCAGGGTAAAAATGGCCAATCACAATGTAATCATAATGCAAACTTCAACACAGTCGAAATTATTTTAGGGGCAGTGATCCATTTGCTTTAAACAGGATAAAGTTTCTGTTGTAGTGTAGAGAGGCATTTGATATAAACATACTAGGTGTTCAAAATGTCACAGTACAAGGAGTAATTTCCATCCCTAGGCATTTTTAAGACTGAATTTGATTTCGGAATAACTGGCTGTCGTACCTGATTCCCAATCAGGAAACATAACTCTGAATCCTGATTTGGAACAAGGACTTTTATCATTTTTGGCCGATATGGCTCAGTGTTTCTCTCCAGGCTTTAAGAATGTGTTCAATAGTTTAACAATTGCTTTTGTTCCTCAGGTTCAGACGACCACCATGTGTATCTCAGTCAGCCTGAGTGGTTTTGTGGTGCTGGGCTGCCTCTTTGCGCCAAAGGTGCACATTATTGTGTTTCAGCCACAGAAGAATGTGACCAGCCACAGACTCACCATGAACAGGTTCAGTGTCAGCGGAACTGTCACTAGTCACTCACACTGTAAGTAAAAACGGGGTGAATCCTGTGGGTTTTTCTATTCTTCACCCATACCATCTGCAGAAGAGCCTTTGAAACCCTGAAAAAAAACACATACCCCCTCCCTATCAATTTGAAACGTGACACCACAATATCATCAGTAAGTTAAATGTTTTCCAAAAGAAAGGAATTTTCTTTCTCTTTGTTTCAGTGGGGTTATATTTCTCTACCCCGTCCTATTCCCACACACGCGTGGCAAATGCAGGTTTTAAATCCTTGGCCAGAATTTTATGCCCCACCCACCCTGCCCAGGAGTGGCAGGCAGGCGGGGTGGTGTAAAATCGGGTAGGATGGCAGGCTTGGCATTTGGTCAGTGGTGAGATGGGTGGCCTGCCTGCCCTTGAGCCAACTGAAGCCCTTAAGTGATCAATTAATGGCCACTTAAGGGTCTCTTCCCTCCGCTGCTGGAATTTTACCAGTGTGGGGTGGTAATGCCACATGATGAGGCTGCCAGGTAAACCCTTGGTTGGGCACCTGTGCCTAATGGAGGCCACTGCCCTCCCCCAATCATGTTTGCTGCTTGAAACCCCCCCCACCCCCGCCTCCCAATCACCAGCCCCCTCTCGCAAGAGCCTGCCTGTCTCCAGCATGACCGTCCCGCTTAACTCCTAGTCGGCCTCCTGCTCCCGGTGGCCATACTGAGGATGGAGAGCTGCCGGTCATCTGATTGGCCAGCAACTCTTGGAGGCAGAGCAACCTCCCTCATGAGGGCAGAAATCACAACCTCAGGACATTACCTGCTGTAAAACCTGATCAAGGCTTCCCAGTCCGGCAGAGGCATAGAATCTCCCCAATACTGAAAACAGCCCCGATATTTCAAATCCTTTCTCCTCCTACTGCAATTTCTCATAACAGGCATCATCCTCATGAACCTGCACAGTATCTTTCCATTGCCCCAGAATCCTTGGATTTAAAATTGCACATAGTACTCCAGCTATGGTCTAAGGCTTTATATAGGTTCACCATTGCGTCAAACGTTTATAATCCATACCTTTTAACATAGAATCCAATATTCTAGTATTTATAGCCTTATCTACTTGAGGTACTGTTTTTAATATCTTGGGAACTTGAACCCAGGCTGGATTTTACCCCCTCTGGCATATTTGAAGACGGGGGCGGGGTACTTGTAAAATAAAGTAGGTGGCCTTCCCACCCCCAACCTGTCTCCTAGTCTCCTACATTATGGTGGCACCAGGCAGCCTGCCCACTGGCCCTGAGGCCTCTTGAGGCTCATGAGTGGCCAATTAATGGCCTCTTAAGGGTCTCATTCTACCTCCGCCACTATTTTACATGGAGCAGGGGGAAGCAGAGGCAAGGCGGGCAGCACAGCAGCTTTCACTAAGCGGGCTGCTGTCGGGAACCCTCTTTGTAGGGTCCTCTAACCCCAAGACCACACCCCCACCTTCACCCCTCTTGCTGGGGACTGGCAGCCAGGCCTGTCTAAAACCCTAGACTTACGTTGAAGGCCGGGCACCATCGCTTCTTCTTCTTGGACCTGGTTGGCGACTGTTTGATCCTGGCACTGCTGGGACTACAGGTTGGCCAGCAGCTCTCTAGGATGGGGCCTCCTCCCAGATGAGAATGGAAATCCCACTCTGAAATAATTAAAGCTACTCCCAGCCTAATATTGCTGCGGGGCAGCCGGGTTTCGATTGGGCGAGCTAACAACCGACTTTTCAGTTGGCGGGTCAGGGAATACCACTTAAAATCAAACCCCCCAAATTTCTCTACTCCCCTACATCACACAACTATTCCTGACGTATAGTAATAACCAAAATATCCATTTATTGACACTGAATTCCATTTGCCACTCTTTTTGCCCACTTCACCATCCCCTTGCAGCATCCTTCAGTACTCTAAATGATTTACTATGCCGCCTGTTTCAATGTTGTCTCTGAATTTGGATACCACTCCCTGTAGCCCTACATCCAAATCATTGATGCACACAGTGAACAGAAGTGACCCCAGAACAGATCCTGTGGAATAGCACCACCAATTCCCCTCGTTCTGAGGAAGGCAATTCCACTCAATCAACTCAAGCATCTACCAATACCCTTATGCTTCATCATCACCATATCCAACTGTTTCCTAAATGATTTGGCCTTTTACCTCTACCTCCACAAATCCATTCTATACATTGGTCACTCGTTGTGTCAAGAGATATCAGTCTTAAATTTGCCTCCAACATTCCTCCCTCATCTGATTGTTGTGGTTTAGTTCAGGGATGAAGCCATCTTTCAACAGACACTGATTGACTTGTATATTTTCTGGTTTTGCTATTGAGTTAGTAGGCATTTTAAGAATGTTTTTTCCTTTCAAATATTAGAAAATGTCGCATATATTAAGGAACAATAAGTGACTTTCCTTTTTCCACATCCAACTATTTGATAGCGATACCAGAAAAACTGGAGACATTCAAGAATAAATTAAGCTTTTAGATTAAGTTCCATCAAGCATTAGATGAAAGGCAATCTTACTTTGGTTTCTCCACTATTTGGCTTTTAGATATCGATCATTTCATACTAAAATGTCTTTGTTTCTTGTTTTAACCTAGGTAATACTAATATCATTTCATACAGTTATCATACAGTTCATAGTGTTGTAATCACTAGCATTGAACTAGGTGATAACTTAACACTCACCCTGCAATTACCAGCTTGAAAAGGTAAGGGAAGTTGGGAGGATAATAGCAGCAAATTTTAATACTTCAGTGTAAACATATTGAGGATCAATTGGTGGTTTTCCCCAGCAATTTGAAAGATTTTACCTTAACATTGTTGCTATTGACCTAAAAACTATTTCTTTCCTACAAATATTCCTCAATAGAATCTGCTTCATATCAGCATTGTAAATGGCTATTGCTCATAGAACATTTTTCAAAAGCATTACAATATTATCCAGGATGGTGACTATTTTGACTCCTATAACTTTATCAGAACACATTGGATTTTAAACAAAATTCCTTAAAATTTGAATGATGTAGGTAAGTAGCTCAGGGGCACAACACCCGTCTGAAATTCTTTCCTAATATTAGAAAAAAACAAATGTGTTCGTGATGTCATTAAAGTAGAGATGGAAATATTAGACAGCCTATTTGCATGCTAGTAACCATGGATTAATTTTAAGATCAAAGCAAAATACTGCAGATGCTGGAGATCTGAAATAAAAACAGAAAGAGCTGGAAAAACCAGGTAGATCTGGCAGCATCTGTGGACAGAGAAATAGAGTTAACACTTTTAATCCAAAGAAGAGTCATATTGGACTCAAAGCGTTAACTCTGTTCTTTCTCCACAGATGCTGTGGGACCCGATTAAGGCCACACTATTGTGAAACTATTTTTAAAAGTCGACGAAAAGTCTATTTAGTTAGAATCATGGAAGGTTTCGGGCACAGAAAGAGGCCACTTGGTCCATTGTGTCTGCGTCGGCCAAAAAATGATTCACCCAGCCTCATCCCGCTTCCCAGCATTTAGTCTGTAGCCCTGCAGGTTCTGACACTTGAGGTGCATATCCAGACACCTTTTAAATGAGTTGAGGGTTTCTGCCTCCACTACCCTTTCAGACAGAGAGTTCCAGACCCCCCAGAACTCTCAGGATGAAAACTGTTTGTTTTCCTCATCCCCTCTAATCTTTCTACCAATCACTTTAAATCTATGTCCCCTAGTCACTGACCTTTTTTGCTAAAGTAAATAGGCCCTTCCCATCCATTCTATCCAGGCCCATCACAATTGTGTACATCTCAATCAATTTTCCCCTCAGCCTCCTCTGTTCCAAGGAGAACAATCCCAGCCTATCCAATCTTTCCTCATTGCTGCAATTTTCCAGGTCTGGCAACATCCTTGTGAATCTCCTCTGTACCCTCTCTAGTGCAATTACGTCCTTTCTGTAATGATGTGACCAGAACTGCACACAGTACTCAAGTTGTGGCCAAACTAATGTTTTAAATAGTTCCAGCGTAACCTCCCTGCTCTTATATTCTATACCGCGGCTAATAAATGTAAGGATTCCATGTGCTGCCTTAACCACCTCTCGACCTGTCCTGCTACCTTCAGGGATCTGCGGACTTTCACTCTAAGATCCCTCACTTCCTCTACAGCTCTCAGTATTCTCCCATTCATTGTGCAATCCTTTGCCTTGTTTGGCCTCCCCAAATACATCACTTCACATTTCTCTGGGTTGAATTCCATTTGCCACTTTTCTGCCCAGCTGACAGTCCATTGATATCTTCCTGCAGTCTACAGCTTCCCTTCTCACTATCGACCACCCGGCCAATTCTCTTTAGTATTTTTTTAAGTTCTCACAATGAAGTAGTCACTTCCACAAAGGTATTTTGTGAATAAAAAGAGATTGTTTTTTTAACCTCCCTATGTCACCCTGTATTAACATTACCAATGGAAGTCATTTTTTTTTTTTGTAAAAATATACTTTATTCATAAAATATCTTCAATCACATTCCAAACCATTTCAAAAACAACATTACAAGGGTACAATCCAGGTTAAACTTTTACAAAATGTATCACCAGGTGCATCAGTACAAACAATATTACAATCATTTACAGCCTTTCATTTTGATCTGTACAGCCCGAGGGGCTCTAAACAGTTCCCAGTCTCTCGGTGCGCTGTGGTAGAAAGGTCTAAAAATATGGAACGCTTCACGAATTTGCGTGTCATCCTTGCGCAGGGGCCATGCTAATCTTCTCTGTATCGTTCCAATTTTAGTGTATGTGCTGCCGAAGCGAGCACAACAGATTTTTTTTTTTTTTTTTGAGAGGAGGAAGTCTGGTATATTGAGGAGATATGTATTTTGACCATTAGTTTGTTGAAAGTCTGGAGCTGTGCTCAGCACCGTTTGGTTAGAATGGGGAAACTTGGCCAGTATTCGCACCCTTAATCACTCCTCCTGGAAAATGCCCGACTGTGCACTTGGGGGTGAGGATGGGATTGGACACATCTGTGATGTCGAACAGCCTTCTGATTGGCTCACATCAAGAAACCAAATGGCGGAAGGCTCTTGGTGCCTGGGGAACCGTACAACAACGAGAACCAGTTCCTTCAGAGGAAAGGGGAGAAAACAGCAGAGGAAATATATTTGATTTGGATGATTTTCTTTCTACATTTCAAAGGGCATTTGGAGTAACCTGCCATGATACTCTTGCTTTGCAGCATCTGCCAGTGCTCATTATGTTCCCACTGTTTGCAATGGAAGAGAAATTCTAGACTCAACCACATCATCTTTGTGAAGTTGTTTCCTAATTCTGCTGTCAAACTGTCGTACTGTTCAGAACCGCACGCATCGTGCGTTATGGTGAACCAGTAACTTGTTTTGTAGAAACAGCGTATTAAATTATTTTTAAGGGCTGTAAATAACTAATAGTACTCTTGTTTTTTTCTGGTTAATCGTATTTTATCCTGTAAATAACTATTATTTACATACATTGTTATAAACTGTTTACTTAGGGCAAGTACTATACGAAATATGGCAAACTGGCTATTATAAAGTTTTGAGGTTTTATTACCATCCTTAATGTATTTACACTAGAATGCAGAGTAATTTTTATGTATATACAAATCGTTACATTATGTAACTTATGGTTCTAACAGCACAAGACAATATGAAAACTTCATTGTAAAATAAACTGAATAAAAATCTAACTACTGATGGAACTGATTTAATACTCAGTGTTGATTTAACTGATTTCACACTCAGTACTCTTCTTTATGCAGCAGCTTTCCCCTCAATGGATTTGTCTGAGATTTTTATAAGACCCAGTAGAAGTCATTCCAAAGCTATTCCTCGCTTTTCTGCCTAACCACTTGTCTGTAAATAAAGATGATGTTAAATAACTCAAGGGGTGATTTTTCCTTTAAGTGTCTTGCAACCCGTCTTGGTCATATACAATAAACAGCTATTTGTTTGGCAATTCTGTTATTTTCTAATTTAATACCTTAAATTATTTTATTATAATGATGAATGCAGCAGCAAATATCTTTTGCAAAGTAGAAAGGTGATAGATTGGTGGAGAATCTTCTAAAGTAGATTAAAATAAACTGGTTAAGCCAAAGGATATAATAGATTCTTCTTTGTTGAATTAAGATGGAAAGAAGTGGCAAACAGATTCAGTTTCCATGTTGTTATTTTCCATAGTTATTTTGTAACCACTGCATCACTAACAATGCCAACTTTCCAACACCATTAAATCTGAAGTCCCCCCGATGATCCATCCATGACTTCCCTCTTCTCCTCGTTTTCATGCAGCGTTTTGGGAACATCCTCTATAGTGGTGGGTCAGTTTCTGCATGGTGCCACCTAGTTCTACCTCTCTACCACCTCTTTCAACCCTTCCAGTAGCTCTGGTGATCAGACTGCTCTTGGATAAGTCATAACTTACTCAAACTAAAACCAAAATGCCTTTGAACAAAGGAACAACCCCACCACACCCACCTACCCCAACCCAAAGAAGGCTGCAGGCAAACCTGGGCCATCTTCCTGCATGGAAGGTCCCTGCCTCTGCCGCTGGTTGAATGCCGGGAGCAGTGGCATGAGGCGCTTAAGTGGCCACTTAAACACCTCAGTTGGCCTCAGGATGGGAAGGCTGAGCGCAAACTTCCCGCCCTGGACTTAATTGGGAAGGAGGCGGAAATAGGGTTGCCAACTGTGATTAAGTGTATTCCTGGAGGTTTGATCATGACTTGCCCCCACATTCTTGCCATTAGTCGGCCAACACATCCATCCTTGTGACACACTGCCTTCCTTACACCAGTTGGAAAGCAAAAAGATTCATTAACCAATTGGACGATACTTAACTGTCAGCCAAACACCCTTTTTTCCCCCATTTGATCAATATTTTTATATCTGGTAAGGAGAAATGTTCAACAAAAATTACAAAAAAAAAATATTTTTTAATGTCCTGATGGTTTTTCTCCAGCGTTGTACACAGCAGTGTCCTGGAGATTGATCACCAGTTCTTGGGGACTCCAGGCCAATCCTGACGGGTTGGCAACCCTAGGCAGGAAGGCAGTGAGATCTGCACTTCGCACCCTCTCCCCCCTTCACAGCTGCACCCCCCCACCACCACCTCGCCTTGCCTCACCTCCAAACTCACCCAGCGGTGGAGGGGCATTAAATTCTGCCGCTCACCTCTCTGACTAGCCTTTTGGTGTGTCCCCCTCCTCCTCCTGATCTTTCCTTCTTCAGCGCAGCAACCAATCCTTTTCCTCACACCTCTGTGAAGCCGCAAGGGGCAGGATGAATGCAAGCCATTGATGTACACAAACCATATTAATTGCAAAGGGCTGGGTGCACAACACAACCTTACCCTGATGGCTTGAATAGCGCCTTTACCCACAGACCCATCGGGGGTGGCAAATTCCACCAATAGCACTGCCCTTAATTCTGACAGCTGAGCAACTGCTTTCATGAAATTGCAGATTGCAGAAAATTTGGAAGTACATCCATACCCCGTTGTAAGTCGTTTTGGAGGCGAGGTGGTGGTGGGAGGGGTGGGCAGCTGTGCTCGAGTGGGAGGGTGCGAAATGGAGATCTCACTGCCCTCCCACCAAGGGTTGCCAACCCTCCAGGAATTGGCGATTAATCTCCAGGACACCGCTTTCACCAATCCTGGAGAAAAATCATCGGGACATTAAAAAACATTTTTTTTTAATCATTTTCTTTGAACATAGCATAGTTTTGTTATTAAGTAGCTAGCAAATTACTCTTGATTCTCTTCCCCGTGCCTAGGGTCACATGAGGCACATGCGGTCACCTGTGTCTTTAAGTAGGTTTTCCTGGACTGGGCTCTTGGCCTATCATCAGGGGCTATAGCCTGCCCTCCGCATCATGCATGGCTGACCAGGAGATTCTCCTGCCATAGGCAGATTGGAAGGAAGTAGAACACACCGCCCATGGCCATCAAGTCCTGGGGTGGGACTCAAAGCCAGAGTTTCTGGTTCAGAGGCAGGGATGCTACCCACTGCAGCACAAGATGCCAAGCAAATTACTACCCATTTATTTATTATAAGCACTACATACGTCGTTATAAAGTATCTGGAAACTGAGTGGAAATTCTTTTTTGTAACCTTCCGCATACAGTTGCTGGGTGAATCAATGAAAGGGCAGTTTCCCCATTCTCGTGAGATTTCGGCTCAGGTTTTAGTCTCTCTGGCCCACTCTGGAACATGATGTTGAATGACATCGCCCTTGCACTTTAACAATTCCTCTCTCCCTCCATCCCCTCGCTCCCAGGCTTCACCCTGAGCCCACACTAGACCCCCCAGCCTCTGTTCGTCCTGCCAAGAGCAAAGAACAGGGTGGGTTGGATCAGCACCAAAAGCCCTGCATGTTCCAGAGCAGCAGTGGCGCTGGCAGAGGAGGGGCACACGGACACTCAGACGCTCACATCGCGCACGTCTCCAGCTTGAAGAGCGGAGCCCTGGGCGGATGACCAGGAGCCCGGTAGCCGCCGGTCAAGCAAAGTTGCTGCAAGGAAAGCCAGCACTGACCAGAGCTCCCATTACCTGGACAGCGGTCACTGGCTCCTCAAGAAGAAGAGGCCAGGAAGCTGTCCAGTAATGGAGGGGGAGGAGATCAATACCCTGGTCAGCAGTATGTCTAGGAGCAGTGATCAATGACTTGTTAACAGTAGATGCAATTCTTTTTTACTGTGGTCAATGCCAGTGAATGTGACTGGAGCCTGGCTCTGAGCCAGCTCACTGTGAACAGGGGTGGGGGGGCGACCTTGGCTTGTTTTTTGAGCAATCAGGAAAAACGAAACATGTCTGGCAGGAGAATGGGGACCTGAGGGTAAATTCAGTAAAATCAAAAATGGAAAGCAGAGGAAACAAAGGTGAGAAAATAAAAAACGAGTTTGGCAGTGCTTAAGAGTATCTGCTTTAATGCTAGGAGTACAGTATATAAAGCAGACGAGCTGAGGGTACAGATGGAAATGTGGCAGTATGATATCATAGCTATTACAGAAACATGGCTTAAAGAGGGACCAGAATGGCAGCTCAACATTCCTGGTCACGGGGTTCTCAGACGAGATAGAGAAGGGGTTAAAAAAAGAAGGGGGGTGGGCAATTTTGGTCAAAGAAACAATTACACCTGTGAGAAGGGATGACATGTTAGAAGGATCATCAAATGAGGCCATATGGATTGAGCTAAAGGAACAAAAAAAGGGCAGTCACACTGGGAGTGTACTATGGACCCCCAAACAGTCAGAGGGAGTTAGAAGAGCAAATACATAGGCAAATCTCTCAGAAGTGCAAAAACAATAGGGCAGTAATAGTGGGGGATTTTTATTACCCCAATATTAACTGGGCTAGTTTTGGTGTGAAAGGAATGGAGGAAACAGAATTCTTGAGGTGCATTCAGGAGAAGTATTTTTTGGCTAGTATGTGGCAAGTCCAACAAGAGAGGGTGTGGTTCTGGATTTAGTTTTAGGAAATGAAGCTGGGCAGATGGAAGGAGTGACAGTGGGAGAACGTTTTGGTGGCAGTGATCAAAATTCGGTTTGTTTTAACATAATTATGGAAAGGGACGAAGATAGAACAGGAGTTAAAATTCTAAATTGGGACAAGGCCAATTTTACTAAGCTGAGGAGTGATTTAGCAGAAGTGGACTGGAAACAGCTATTTGAAGGTAAATCAGTGTCTGAGCAGTGGGAAGCATTCAAAGAGGAGAGTCAAGGGATTCAGAGCAAACAGGGGTGGGACAGCCAAATCTAGAGCCCCCTGGATCTCAAGGAGCTTACAGGATAAAATAAGGCAGAAGAGGAAGGCTTATGTCAAACACCAAGAACCCAATGTTACAGAAAGCTGAGAGGAGTACAGAAAGTGGAGGGGTAAAATCAAAAAGGAAATTAGAAAAGCAGAGAGAGGGCATGAAAAAATATTGGCAAATAAAATCAAGATGAACCCAAAGATGTTTTATCAATACATTGAGAGTAAGAGGGTAACTAAGGAAAGAGTAGGGCCCACAAAAGACCAAAAGGTAACCTGTGTGTGGAGGCGGAGGGCATGGTTATGGTTCTTAATGAATACTTTGCATCTGTCTTCACAAAAGAGAGGGACAATGCAGACATTGTAGTTAAGGAGAAAGAGGATTGTGAAGTATTAGATGTGATAAACATAGGGAGAAAGAAGGTATTAATGGGATTAGCATCCTTGAAAGTGGATGAATTAGCCATGTTGGATGAAATGTACCCCAGGGAAGAAATAGCAGTGGGTCTGACCATCATTTTCCAATTCTTACTGGATACAGGTGAGGTGCTGGAGGTTTAGATGTCTGCTAACGTTGTATCTTTGTTTAAAAAGGCAGCAAGGGATAGACTGAATAATTATTGGCCAGTCAGTCTAACCTCAATAATGGGCAAATTATTAGAATCAACTCTGAGACAGGATAAACTGTCACTTAGAAAGGCAAGGATTAATCAAAGACAGTCAGTATGGGTTTGCTAAGGTAAGATTGCATCTGACTAACTTGATTGAAGTTGGTGAGGAATTAACAAGGAGGATTGATGAGGGTAGTGCAGTTGATGTGGTCTACATGGATTTTAGCAAGGCTTTTGACATGGCAGACTGGTTAAAAAAATAAAAGCACTTGGGATCCAGGGGAATGTAACAAGCTGGATACAAAATTGCCTCAGTGGCAGGAAACAAAGGGTTGACGGGTATTTTTCGATTGGAAGTGGGGTTCTGCAGGGCTCAGTCCTTGGTTCACTGCTTTTTTTGGTATATATTAACAATTTGGATGTAAATGTCAGGTGCATTACCAAGGCATTTGCAGACGACACAAAAATTGGCTGTGTGGTTGATAGTGAGAAGGGAAGCTGTAGACTGCAGGAAGATATCAATGGACTGGTCAGGTGGGCAGAAAAGTGGCAAATGGAATTCAACCCAGAAAAGTGTGAGGTGATGCATTTGAGGTGGTCAGACAATGCAAAGGATTACACAATAAATGGGAGAATACTGAGAGGTGTACAGGAAGTGAGGGGCCTGGGAGTGAATGTCTACAGGTCCCTGAAGGTGACAGGACAGGTCGATAAGGTGGTTAAGAGGGCATATGGAGTCCTTTCATTAATTAGCCCAGGTGTAGAATAAGAGCAGGGAGGTTATGCTGGAATTATAGAAAGCATTAGTTAGGCTGCAACTTGAGTACTGTGTGCAGTTCTGGTCACTTCATTACAGAAAGGATATAATTGCGCTAGCGAAAGTATAGAGGGGATTCACAAGGATATTGCCAGGGCTAGAAAATTGAAGCTATGAAGAAAGATTGGATAGGCTGGGATTATTCTCCTTGGAACAGAGAACACTGAGGGGAAATTTGATTGATGTGTGCAAAATTATGAGGGGCCTACATAGAGTGGTTAAGAAGGGCCTATTTACTTTAACAGAGGGGTCAGTGACTAGGCAGCTATCATAAAAATATAACAATTTTCATTGTATTATCGTGATTTATTGTAAAGGTGGGTTATTAGTAAGTTTTGGATAGTTTGTGTGTATGTGTGTGGGGAGAGGACACTCCAGATGAGGGCAGCAGCTCCTCCGCCCCTCTGCCAGTGACCATGGCATCCGGTGAGGCTGCAGCGACTGGGGAGATGCCAGTCGTGCCACTGGCCGCTCCCTCCCAGGCGGGACCAGCACTGGCTCCATGGGCCAGAGGACACCCGCCAAAGTGATCAAGGCCAACAGGACAGCAGAGTGAGCCGGCTGTCTCCAATGCCGGTGCCAGTGAGAGGGGTGCACCTAGACGTAGCACCCGTAAATGCAAACGTAAAGCACCTTAGGCACAATACGGGCTTATCACTAGTGGATTTCTTTTGCCTCACGTTTAAGTTACTTTTAAGTTGGTGTGCTGTTCAACACCTTTTAATTTACTTTGATTTCTGTATGTCAAGATGCAAATCAATAAATGTTTTGGTTCTCAACAAACCTCTGGGTGCTTCATTAGACCTGCAGGTGAAGGGGAACCCATGATGTTATGAGTGACTTGTTTGTCATTGAACTTTATTGAAATGTAACATAGTTCATGTTGCTGACCAGGCAAATGTTGCTCTCAGGTATCGAGTATGGAGCCTGCAGCCCTGGCATGTGGTGGTGGTTCATCTTTGGTAGGCTAGCTGAGGGAGCGTTGGATCAAAGCCTCCTGGGTGTCCCTGCCTCCCTGGAGGTTGCCCAGGTCGGCGTCTATCCCCTCAGCGTTCTCCTGAGCGTGCTCATCCTCAGACTCACTACTGGACTCATTGTGCGCAGCCAGAGCATCTGCTTCTACATCTTCTTCCTCCACAGCATCCCCCCTCTCCAGCACCAGATTGTGGAGAGTGCAGCATGAAACCACTATCAGTGACACACGATCTGGGGGGTACTGGAGTGCGCCCCCTGAATGGTCCAGGCATCAGAAGCGCATCTTGAGAAGTCCAATGGTTCTCTCTACCACAGCCCTTGTGGTGCCCTGGCTCCTATTGTACCGCTGCTCAGTCTCTGTTCTTGGATGGTGGAGAGGTGTCATGAGCCACCTTCTGAGGGGATAGCCCTTGTCACCCAGCAGCCATCCATCAAGCCAGGCTGGAGCACTGAAGAGCCTCGGCACCTGGGAGTGTCTGAGGATGTAAGAGTCATGGGAGCTTCCTGGGTACCTTGCACAGACTTGTAGAATCAGCATCCTGTGTTCACACAATCTGCACGTTCATGGAGTGGAAGCCCTTCCTGTTGACAAAAGGCACCGGGCTCACCTGCTGGCACCTTGATGGCCACGTGTGTGCAGTCTATTGCACCCTGGACACAGGGGAAGCCAACAATCACTGCAAAGCCTCTGGCTCGCTGTGTCTGGCAGGCCTCATCTGAGCGGTAGTGGATGAAAGTCAATGCATGCCTGAACAGAGCGTCTGTCACCAGAATCACAGAATCACAGTGCAGAAGAGGCCCTTTCGGCCCATCGAGTCTGCATCGACACGTGAGAAACACCTGACACAACTGTGGACAGCTGACTGGGAGACCCCATAACGATCACCCACCAACCCCTGGAAACAGCCGGAGGGATAGATGTTGAGGGCAGCCGTGACCTTCAGAGCCACTAGCATGGGGTGTCCACCCACACAGTTGGAGCTGATCTCAGGGCCAATCATCTGACAGATGGGGGTCACTGTCTCCCTTGAAAGATGTAGCCTCCTTCGGCATTGCACCTCAGACATATTGAGGTAGCTGCACCACCGCCTGTAAACCCTGGCAGCAGGATAGTGGTATCTTCTGTGGCCCCTTCTGCCTTGGACTACCTGTTGGGGCAAAATACAATGTATGGTTAATGTTAGATCTTTCTCTCTCCATAGGTTTGGCCTGACCTGTTGAATTTTTCCAGCATCTGCAATCTCCCCTTTTTATTTTAAAGTCAACAAATTGTCATGAAATTTTTTATTCATTCATGAGATGTGGGCATTGCTGGCTAGGCCTTATTTTTAAGAGTCAACCACATTGCTGTGGGTCTGGAGTCACATGTTGGCCAGACCAGGTAAGGACGGCAGATTTCCTTCCCTAAAGGACTTTAGTGAACCAGATGGGTTTTTACAACAATCAGCAATGGTTTCATCGTCATTATTAGACTTTTAATTCCAGATTTTTACAAAAATTCAAATGTCACCATCTGCCATGTAGTGGGATTCAAACTCAGGTCCCCAGAGTATTACCCTGGGTCTCTGGATTACTAGTCCAGTGACAATACCACTGCCTCCCCTTAAATAGTAGGATGCACAATGTCAACGGTGCAATTATTAATACCTCCAGGAAAATGTTTTACAATTTTATCCCAAAATATCTGACTATCAAAAGCTTGCTTCTTCCACTTTAAAGAAAAGGACAATAGACACTGTAAAAATTCCTAAAACTCCTCACATTTATTTAAGAAAGATGACACCAAAGACCATAACTACTTTGGTTAACAATGATTGTACAACTTAGCAGAAAAATAACATATAATGCACGAGTCCAAAATATATATACAATGCACAAATTCTGAGAAATTAGAATATACAACACATGGAAAGAATTTTAAATGGCGCAACCTTCATCTTTAAACAGAGCGCCAAATATTTGTACTTCATAGAAATGCTTTTCTCTAAATATGTATGCTTCACTGCATTTGGGGAAAAAAAATCGGCAGCAGACTTAAAGCAACTTGTATCCGACAGTGCAAGTAATATTCAGAAGAAAACGATGGTTTATTCTAAGCGAGCACACGATTTCCAAAATCAAACTGACAAGAGTTTGATGTATTGATGCTGACCTGGAGTCTCTGCTTGACTGCATTGTCTTTTTTTGATGCTATTTCCCCCCATATCAGCGCAATCAGCAAAAAAAGTTCCAGAATTTTAAACATAACTCAACCTTCCATCGTGTGCTGATTTTAAAAACATCGTACTAGAACCAAAAAACTGGCTGCGCCCACAGGCTGAGCTCATCGCCAGGAAGAGTTTCCATTGGCTGTGCTCAATTCTTGGTCTTCTTTAAAAATGAACAGGAACCTTTGGGCACAAGGACGCTAACAGATATGTTATGAAAGGGTTTGATTTTTTTTTAAAAGAATTACTAAATATCTGATTACTGTACCCCAATCTAACTAGAAAATAGTTTTGTATAGTTTTTACAAGTCATTGTCAGTAATTTACCATCACAGGCGGTGGATTGACTATGGTTTAAAACGCTTTTTCTGTGCTCAATCCATTATCAGGTATATTAATCAAACTTTGTAGAATTACCAAACATATTAAGGAATATTGATTAAAAGCAATTTTTTTTTTTATAAGCCGTGTTCTTAAATGCTGCCCAACTGTGCTGGTTCAGGACAGATTTTACTTGTGTCAATATGCAAATAGGTTTGAGCAAAAACTCAGGGTGGTGGGGCGTTGTGGGGGGTGGGGCAGTGGGGCGTTGTGGGGGTGGGGTGGTGGGGTGTTGGAGGGGTGGGGGTGGTGGGAGAGGGGACAGTTTTCAAAATGGGTGCAATTTGGGGCACAATATACACTGAAATCACCAATTGCCTCCAAAGTGGAAACTCTGCCCTCCTGTGTTAAATTACTGATGTGTGGGGAGTAAAGGTGCCATTTGTGATTAATATCTAACAAAATAGCTCTGCTAAAAGTCAGATGGGTGTAATACAGAAGCGATATGTATAATACAGAAGCAATATGGGGCCTTAATCAAAACATCATCCATCATTCTTCATTTCCAGTTTACTAAGTGCATTGAGAAGTAATCTGATTTGCTTCAAATTACGAATATTTTTCTGAACATATTCAATCTTCCAGTCTCATTTTACAGCTAAATTAGCTGATTATTGAACAACAAAAAACTATGGTAAACAAAACACCATTCCCCTTCTTAGAACTTATATGGATATAATTTGTAAGTTGGTATAGTTCATTGTAATACCTAAATAAACTATACCTTAAACTAATGAAAATCTTGCAGCACTGTTTTCTCAATAACCCGTCTTTAACTGTCATATAGGCAAAATTCAAAGGAACATTTCACCTTCGTATTTACATCAAATAGTGCACCCCTATTTCACAGTTTCAAAATATCAAATCACTAATTCATTTATATCATAAACAGAAATTACAGTTTCATAACGAAGGGTCCAAATGTTCATCGAGGTCTTCCCTTCTGAACGTACGAAATAAAGCGCTGTCTTGGAAGGGACGTTTTGGTCTGGCTAATTTTATTTTGCTTCTTTTTTTAAATAAAGATTGTATCTGTTGTTACCTTCAGTCACCTGAAGTATAGTTTGTGACAATGCTGCCTCATTCATAAGCAAGCAAAACTTTGATTTGGGTGACAAATTTCTTCAACTATAAATCTGGCTGCTAATTATAATATACCATCACCATTTCTGGAGAAAAAGCAGGGAATGAAGCATTAGTACTTCGATGAACACAAACATTGTTTGTCTAATACATTCACTCCCCAACATTTGAAAATGGTTTTAATGAGACTTGTTGCCTCCTGGTGGTTGCTGGCAGTAATAACCTGTGGAGGGAGATCTTTCCCAACCAATTTCATTTATTAATCAGTTCCTGTTGCAGCGAAACTGTGTTAAATTTTCCTTAAAATTTAATTTCTGTATTTAATGCCTGGCACATTTCTTAAACAGTCTGTACTGAACTAGATTTACTCAATGCACCCCTTTACTCAATGAATTTCACAAGGGTACAAAAATGTGGTTGTGTTTTTTTTCATCTTTTACGTAACACAGGCAATGCCTAACACAGCAGCTCATTCCATCTTGGCAATATCCTGCTCCAGCACTTAGGGATTTCTTACGCTGATCATTGTTACAACATACAAAGCATAAAAATAGGGCTCTTATTCACAAAACTTTTCTCAAAGTGCTATGAACTTCTGTGTTTCTTTATGCAGTTACCAACAAAGCAATCAAGTGTTCTACTAGTACATTTAATCAGGTTATTCCTACAGCATCACTCATCCAATAACCATTCATTAATATTATTTCACTTTCAATAACTGGAAATAATTAACTTGATATATTTGGGCATGGTGATATGCGGCAGCGCAAGTAAACATTACTGAAATAACAAGTAAAATTTCTTAAGTGATGATGATCAAAGTGATGGCTTGCAAATGACATTTAGGGAACAAAATTAATTGGCTCCAGTTGGGATCATCCACATGAAAGGCAAAATGAGAAAGTGTAGGTCAAAATTATTGCAACTTAAGAAAAATTACTTTACTATGAGACATTACAGCCAAACGCAAATACTACAATCAGTCTGTTAGGTATTTGTAACAAATGTCCATATTTTTAAATGACACACAGGCTGAATAACTTTCAGCGCACACTCAGGAAATTTTACCTGTCTAGTCTAAAGAGTTTATTTTGCTCACATGACAGGAAGGGACTGTGTTAGAGGGTTTGTTAAAACAAAACATCATGAGATGTTCACTGTCTTGTAAACATTACAAGATTATTTTCATCATTGAGATATTGGTTTATTTGCTACTTTGCACACCATAAATATAATATACATTTTATCATTTAAAATTATGGAGCTTACAGTTATAGCTCAATATAACCAAATCTAAAAACTAGGAAACTAGTGCCATTAACTACAGTGATCAAGATGGGGAATAAAGCAAAATAACCTTGCAAATCACACAAATTGCTAAGAAAAATATGCATTAAAATGTCCAATCGTATTGGTTAATTATTAAGAAGAATGAAGGTAAGCTCTTCCTGAGATTTATGTTGTCAGTTTGGCAACCAGCAGTGTTCATCACATTTGGCAACACAGGCCTGATACTCCTCCCAACTAGCACAATAAGGCAATCAAACAGTATCTGTTTGCAAATGTTTCTTTGAATAGTATTTCAGGTACAGCAGTATTTAAGAAGTTTTCTCATCCACATCGACTGTGCTGGCAAGTGCTTCCACATTTTATAGTGGGAATTACCGCCAACATTTCCAAAACCAACTTTCCATCTTCATATATTGCGAGCTCTTGGTGACTTGAGTTGAACAGATTCAAAAATATCTTCTTTGTCCTTGTATAACAAAGTGGAAAAAGATTAAATGATTAGATTCCATTCCTGCTGATTTAGTTTATGGCACGTGTTCGCCATGTCATGAAAGCAGCAGCTAGAAATTAAAACTTATCCCAACAAATTGGAGGAAAACGTTTGTCTTTCTTTGTAATAAAACTTGCTTCCCACTAGTCTTCCATCCTTTCCTGTTCCCAGTATTCATTTGCCAATCCTCCTCCTCTTCCTTCCCTACCCTTCCTCCATCTCCCACAGAGCCTTGGTCCAAATATCTCCACACTCTTTAACCCTGTTTGAGTTGAATACTTTTTTTTATTCATTCACGGGATGTGGGCTTCGCTGGCTGGGCCCAGCATTTATTGCCCATCCCTAATTGTCATTGAGAAGGTGGTGGTGAGCTGCCTTCTTGAACCACTGCAGTACCATAGTTGGTCTCAACTCTGCATGTGTAAAACATGGGAAATTGGCTAATGATAGTGTAAAATTAAATGCCATTTATTATCAGAATATGTTAGTAAAATAACCAAGTCTACAAAGAGGTCCCATTTTATTAAATGTTGTGCTCGATAATTAGCCTGTTAAAAATACATGTCGATTGCCTTTTGGCCGCTCTCCAAATTTTCCTGTCTCATCCGCGGTGATTTAAAGATTTAGATTTGGCAATCTTTATCTACAAGAAGGGTGGTCTTGCGGCGCAGTGGGTAGCAGTGGGCCAGAAGCTACAGTTTCAAGTCCCACTTCAGGACTTGATGGCCACAGAAGGTGTGTGCATAATGCAGCCAAAGAGGCTGATTATCAGCCTGTAAATCCTTCCAATACACCTGATGGCGGGCAGTAGGAGTGGGAGAGTTTCCTGGTCAGCCATACTGCACTGCAGTGCTTTGCCAAGCATAAGCATGGACCAATCCAATGGAAGTTCGTGGTCACCATGGTCTTGGGGCATGGTATCTGAAGGAGAAGGATCTACAAGAAATTATTTAAATTGAGGGGGTCTGCCAGAAATAGTCAAGTATTTGTAAAGATGGAACGTGCCAAGTGTATAATTTGTAACTACTGCATTTCCCCAAAAAAGATTTTTTTTTAAACCAAACTGAATTATTTCCTTGGAAGCTTAAATAATTTCAGTGCTGTCACACAGCAGCATGATATTTACACAAACTACAGTGTAAGCATCATATTGTGTATAAGTCTGTGTTTCTCCATTTAAAAAAGTGGTTGTGATATTTTAATTACAAATCACCAGAAACAACTAGAATAACTGATGCGAGTGGATTGAGGTAATAGTGCACTCAGGAAATAGATCTACAGAACTCAGAGGCATTTCCAATCTATGGTTATGAAGCTGACCTCAAACTGTTTGAAACAACACAACAATGGGCGAGTGGTGGCCTAGTGACAATGTCACTGGACTAGTAATCCAGACGCTCACGCTGCTGGTCTGGGGGCATAGCTTCAAATCCAACCACAGCGGGTAGAACTTCAATTTAAATAATAAATCTGGAACAATCAACATTATCAATACCCTGGGGTTTACCATTGACCAGAAATTGAGCTGCACTAGCCATATAAATACTGTGGCAGGTCAAAGGCTAGGACTCTTGCAATGAGTAACTCACCTCCTGACTCCCCAAAGCCTGTCCACCATCTACAGGCACAAGTCAGGAGTGTGATGGAATACTCCCCACTTGCCTGGATGAGTGCAGCTCCCACAACACTCAAGAAGCTCGACATCGTCCAGGACAAAGCAGCCCACTTGATTGGCACCACATCCAGAAACACTCACTCCCTGCACCACTAACGCACAGTAGCAGCAGGTGTGTACCATCTGTAAGATGCACAGCAGAAACTCACCAAGGATCCTTGGGCAGCACATTCCAAACCCATGACTGCTACCATCTAGAAGGACAAGGGCAGCACATTCATGGAAACACCACCACTTGGAAGTTCCCCTCCAAGCCACTCACCATCCTGACTAGGAAATATATTAGCGTTCCTTCACTGTTGCTGGGTCAAAATCCTGGAACTCCCTTCCTAACAGCACTGTGGGTGTATATACTGCAGTGGTTCAAGAAGGCAGCTCACTGCCACCTTCTCAAGGGCAATAAATGCTGGCCTAGCCAGCAATGCCCACATCCCATAAACAAAGAATTCAAAAGAAAAATCTGGAATATAAAGTCGTCTCAGTAATGGTGACCATGACAACTATCATTAATTCTCGTTAAAACCCATCTGGTTCCCTGATGTCCTTTAGGGAAGAATATCTTACCCAGCCTGGAGTTGAGACCCACAGCAATGTGGCTGACTCTTAGCTGCCCTCTGCAATGGCCTAGCAAGCCACTCAGGCTCAAGGGCAATTAGATGCTCATATTCTATAAAAGAATAAAAAGCTCTTTTTTCTTTCACAAAGCGTCCCATAATTTCAAAATTGAAATATAATCATGCTTTAATATGGAAAATGGGTTTCAAACATGGTTGTTGATTATGGGCGGAATCGCCCCAAATTTGCACTCGGTGCAGTAGAGGACAGGAGAAAAATATTTTACCCGCTGGCCGCAATGACGGCTTCTCACGCCATATCATCCCAACCCCGCCGCGTTAATCATGCATTCCAGGGAAACACGGCATATCGATGGCGAGCGGGTTCCGACTCATGCCTCGCCGCTTCATCACGCTGGACTCCACATTTAAAACACCTCTCAGTGCTCCCAGCCCAGGACTGCAACAAAGAAAACATGGCCCCGAAAGGCAAAACAACTGCAGGCCCCAGGTTTAGTGACATGTCCCTCGAGCACCTTCTGGACACCGTGGAGGCCCGCTGTGATGTCCTCTACCCCGGCTCTGGCCACAGGAGGGGCAGCAACATTACGACTCTGGCTTGGTAGGCGATGGCAGTGGTGATCAGTGACAATGCTGCACTGAAGAGGTTGACCATCCAGTGCAGAAAGAGGATGAATGATCACACCTGTGCAGCCAGGATAAGGCAACCATCTCATCACTCTAAACTCACACACTCAAGACCATCACACATTCACTGGCATCTCACTCACTGCCAGCTCAAGGGACATCACCACCCATTCTCACACACAAACACCCTCACATCTCCATCTGGTCTCATCTCCTCTGGAGACTGCCCCCTCAGCCCTCACCATCTTGAGGGCACTTGCACAGATCAACTTGTGCTCCCACACACACACCCTGGGATACCCTCCTTCCCCAGTGCAGCCCTCGTCCTGCAGCCCCTTCCCTTGCCTGAGGCCACTTCTCCCCCTTCCCCAAGCCAGCTCTGGCCCTGCAGCCGTTGAAAAGCCTCCCCCGCCTTATGGCTGGTCTGGTGGGTAGAGACCTGCCCGTGAACCCCCCCCTAAAAGTGATGCGGTGCTGCCTGTGAAGCCTGGCGCTGGTGATTGCGAGTGCTGCCCAAAGCAGGGTAGGCAAACAAACCTCAAAGTGCCGAGTGAAACGCAGCTCACCAGGTGCTTGTCGTTTATGTAAAGCTGTGAAACACGTCGATGTGCTCGGATGATACAGCATGGAGGGCGATCCCAGCGAGCTGGGCTTATAATGATATGCAGATGTATTACAATGAGGTTCCCGATGCCCGACAGTGGGAAACGCGGCCTGCCATCAACAGGCAGAGCAGACGATTGCAAACTGGTTTCGCAATGTCGTGAAACTGATTTTTGGCCCTCTCGTCATATTGTCCACCTACACCGCCAAACATGTCCGACGCCAACAGACACAGAAAATTCCGCCCTCTGTCTGATGAACTAACTTTAAAATGAATCAAATGCACACAAATCCTGTCTCTATAAAATACTTATAACAGCTATATCAATATCACATGATGAAGAGTACAGTCACTTCTCACCTTTGAAGTTAACGATTTCAGCTTCCCCAGTAATGAAGGTTTATTGGAATAAACTACGTCATCTTCATTATCTTCTCCTTCCATTATAGCACAGCTATCAGCTGCAGGTAGTTCTACTTCCCTTGAGTTAGCATTCATCACCAACTTAGAGTATTTGTATTCCAGCCTAAATGAAAAGAGTAAGACCAGGCTAAGAAAATGACATGGGTTGGCAGAGACAGAGAACTTAAACAAATATTTTGGTTACAGGATTAATGAGGTGGTTTCCTGTTAATATCTTATATTTATATAGCATCTTTAACATAACAAAGTTCCCAGATGTTTCATAGGAGTATTATGAAACAGAGTTTGGCACCGAGCCACCTAAAGGGATATAAGGTCAGATGACCAAAAGCTTGGCCAAAGAGGTGGGTTTTAAGGAGTGTCTTAAAGGATGAAACTGAGGTAGAGAGGCAGAGAGGTATAGAGAGGGAAATTTCAAAGCTGGGGGCCCAAGAAGCTGAAGGCATGGTCACCAATAGTGGAGCAATTAAAATTGAGGATGGTCAAGAGGCCAGAATTAAATCATTTCAAAGTGCTGATCTCACATCCATGTAGCACTTTAGCTTCTGAATACATCAGGTTGGTCAGTGGAGGACACCTGGTTTGATCAACAGGGATCTCCAATGCACAGTCACAGCTATGAGATCTCCCTTCTTTTAGAATTTCCTGGTATATAGGAAAATTGCCTCATCAAAGAACATTCAGCAACATTGAATAAAACAAACAGAAACATTCATCACTAGGAAACGGAATTTGCTATTTTGACTTAAAATGCACCCCACTATTGCCACTCAAATTAGTCATTTCAGAAGCAAATATAAAATTGGTTCTCTTTATGCCAATCCCAAGCACATAAAACGGATGAACACCTCCCTACAAAAGTACAGACCTTATACATAGAAAAACACTGCACTTACCTGTGTGGCACAGGTGAGAAACAATAAGAAACATTTAACAATGAATTTGAAGTTCAACCATCCACAACTTTACTGTAAAATATTCCCATTCTCATTTTTATTCTTAGGACTTGAGGCAGTTCTCATCAGTGGTCAAATACCTTTACATACTCCACAACCAAAAGTTTTCTCTGAATTGTGTTAAATGTCCTTAATTTACAAAACGTACGTAAAAATGTCATTGAAAGTAATTTTGCCACTTGTGCAACTATTTAGTGCTATAAAGTACACTGTACAACTGTCCTGAACTCAGATTCACTAACATTTTTGCGAGTTAAGGAAATTGATTACAATTTCAAAATGGCAAATTGTAAGTTCTGGATTGTAGAGCCAGGAACTTATTGTACTTCAGCATTAATATTACTCCTGTCATCACTGGTCTGAAACAAATGCATGCTCCCCACTCAACACAGCTACTGAATAATTAATGTTCAGGCAAAATTAACACTTAACCATCCTAGCAAAATTGAAATAATCATGGTTGAAATCATGGTGCTTCTGCCTTTGTAAATGCAGCTATTGATCAGATTTGAAACTACATTTTACATATACTTGTGAGTAAAATAGTTATTTATAATTGTCTCTGCCTGAGAAAATGGTTTTTGTAACTCAACAGTCTGCCTATGTAAGAATGTACATTTTACTAATCCTGAAGTTAGACTCCACTTGTACTAAGTGTGATTTATCTCAGTGTACAGAATCTTCCCCAAACCAATCACATTAACACAGATAGCTCTGTCCATTTATTTAAACTGCCTCGTGCACTCCTCAGCTATCTGCACTCTGCTGCACCATTCGCCACTCCCCTTTGACTCTTTGAAGTGATCTTTATTGACTCAGCAGTTGGAGATTTGAAGTGCTTTTCCCCAGCGAGAACTTCCAACATCTCAACCTTGTGTTTCCGCACACAATCGGCCTGAATTTGTTTTAACTGTAACATATTCCAATCAAACTGACTCCGCAGAAACAGGATTACTACACACCATGTACAATGTGCTTCCGTCAAGCATGAAGCCTTAGACACGATTGTCCAAATCTTTGTTTTGAAAGTTATTATAAAAAAGAACAAAGCTGAATACTCTTTTTTTTTTATTCATACATGGGATTTGGGCATCATGGGCTGGGTCAGCATTTATTGCCCACCCCTAATTGCCCTTGTTCAGGGGCATTTAAGAATCACATGAAGGCCAGCAGATTTCTTTTCCTAAAGGACATTAGTGAACCAGATGGGTTTTTATGACCATCAACAATGGTTTCGTGGTCATCATCAGGCTTTTAATTCCAGATCTTTATTGAATTCAAATTCCCCCATCTGCCGTGGTGGGATTCAAACCCTGGTCCCCAGAGAATTACCCTGGGTCTCAGGTCCCCAGAACATTACCCTGGGTCTCAGGTCCCCAGAACATTACCCTGGGTCTCAGGTCCCCAGAACATTACCCTGGGTCTCAGGTCCCCAGAACATTACCCTGGGTCTCAGGTCCCCAGAACATTACCCTGGGTCTCAGGCAACCTAGTCCAGTGACAATACCACTATGCCACCACCTCCCCCTGATACCTAATAATGCCTACATTCTTATGCAAAACTAATTAAGTTATATTTGTCCAGGAACAAACTATTCAAGATCATTTGCTTCTAACAATCGCCACTTTTAGTTCCATACACATTCTTATCATTTTGTGAACTTACTTCTTGTTCTTTTTCCAGAAATAGCAGGTTAAGATTACCAGTAGGACTGCAGTAAATGCTCCAATTCCTACAACAACTTTCAGCCAAAAATCTATCATCTCACAATTGCTGATACTTTTTGCAGGAAGATTTACACCTTTAATGCACACTTTCGGCTCCTTCCACACGTAAGCGGTTTCCTTTAATGAGAAATAAGTTATTAATTTTTACAGTTCAAACTGTTGTGGAAAAATGTGAGATTTCCTACCACAGGCAGTCTTCCTCACTCCTGAAAAACGAATTTCAACCTTGCCAAGTGAGAGCTTTTAACAAAGGAAAACCATTCCTGACCATCCAACTTCCATTGGTTCAAGCTTTGAATGAACGAATGAATGGGTTGAAGATTATTGTTGCAAAAATTGCACTATAAGGGCATCAAGAATAACTAAATGTAAAAATTATATGTGAGATGGGCACTTGGTAATGCTGTATCCAGACCCTAGAAACCACATATAGATTGCAGTTTTGCTCATTGATAGGTACTTGATAAATAAACGCTAGGTTGCAATGTCAGGTTAAACTGTGGTAATTTGTATGGAGAATGTATATTACACACATTAAGGCTCAAGACATCACATCAACTCTTTCTGGAAGAGCATAGCTTTTGAGGTTGACCACAGCAAGCCCTTCCCTCGATGACGGTAACGACCTGTGTAATCAGATGGAAACTGACATGCTGAAAACTCTCTTACAGGATGAAACAGATCCAAGGCCCACTTGCTCCTCCTCCCTTGCCATGATGTTGAAAACTGCAGAATATAGGGAGCAAAGTCTGGAAGTTGCTATGGTTACCGTGACAAACAACATCTGCACTTTGCAAATCAAAGCAACTGCCTTGCCTGTGGTGCAATCACAAGGAAACCAGTCCTCAGTCACAGGTGAGAGGAGGGCTGACACAGAACCCTCCACAGTGACCTCTAACAAAAGCAGTGTGTCGTACACAACCGTGTGTTGAGTTGTACTGCAGAAGGTAGGCAATAATGGAAAACAGCAAAGATGGTCGTAGCGTAAGTCAATCGTAGGGAGGGATTCATGACATTCAAATAAGAATTTTAAGAAATAATTTACAGAAGTAGACTTCTGGTATTAAAAAATCCATAAAGTATCAGGTTAAAATTACATCAATGTGTTACCAAAACTAACATTTCTGAATTAGAGAAATAAAACAGAAAAAAAACTTGGCAAAGGGGCTGATTTTTGACTGCAGCCAAGGCACTGGACTGGCCTCAGGTTATCAGTACAATGCAATGGTAACAAGTGAAGTTCTTCCACTGTGGCATCACTACAGCTGACAAGTTGAATTACAAAGCCAAATAGAATACTAGTTTGAGGAAGTGATGGTCAAACTGTATAGTGCATGGTCAGAATACAGTAGCACAGTGGTTAAGTTGCTGGACTAAAAAACCAGAGGCATGGACACAAACTGGAGATGTTGGTTCAAATTCCATCCCATAAAAAGCTAGTATCAGTCATGAAACTACCAGTTTGTTGTATAAGCCTATCTGATTCATTAATGACATTTAGGGAAGGAAATCTGCCATCCTTACCCAGTCTGGCCTACATGTGATCCAGGCCCACAGCAATGTGCTTGACACTTAACTGCCCTTTGAAAGGGCCCATCTTCTCAAGGTCAATTTGGCATGGGCAATAAATGCTGGCCCTACCAGAGATGCCCACATCCAGTGAATGATTAATAAAAAGATTGCACCCTGAGCACTGATTCCAGTTCTGGTCTCTAAGATACAAGAATGACAATTGACCAGAGCAGTGAAGAGCCACAGGGCTGATCTATAGTCAGGGGTGTGAGTTATGAGGAAAGGCTAGAAAGAATTGGGACTTTCAACATGAAAAGGCAGTTTCTGAATGTTAATCTTAGCAGTAAATAGTATGGAAATACTACCTTAAAATAAACAGTGGGGATACAAGAGGCCCATACACAGGCTCAAACTCTTAAATCATAACTTTCCGACTGACATCAGGAAGTTCTCCTTTAAGAAGAGAGTGAACAACTCTGGGAATGGACTTTGTGCAGTGTGCTACAGGCAAATCCCCTGCAATCATTTGGGATTCAGCTTCAGCAATGGCTCCCATTGTTTTGGGGCGAGGGGTGGCAGGGGTGAGGTGGGGGAGTTCTGCATCAATGCACTGGGCTGAGGAGAAAGAATGTAACCAAAAGCAAAGCAAAGTGGCTGTAGGGTTTCAGGTGATGTTATTACATAGGGTTTCCAGCAGAGGAAGGCAGTTCTTAGTAAAGAAGCTTGAGATGGAGAAGTGTAGGGGTTGGTTAACTCCAAATCCATTCACTTATACAAAGTTAAAATTAGGCTCAAAGAATCTACAGCACAGAAACTGACCATTTTCCCCTCAACGGATCTACAACAGTGCTTATGCTCCATATGAGCCGCCTCCCCCATTTCTTCATCTAAGCCCATCAAGATGTCCTTCTATTCCTTTCTTTCTCAGGTCTTTATCTAGCTTCCCCTTAAATACATCTATGCTAATGGCCTCAGCCACTCTCTGTGGGAGCGAGTTCCACAATCTCACCACCCTCTGGGTAAATAAGTTTCTCCTGAATTCTCTTTTGCATTTATTAGTAACTACCTAATATTTAAGGCCCTTTGTTTTGGGTCTTACCTGTAAGAGAGGATTGCAGAGTGCAGGGTGTAGGTGGCTTAAAGCACAACTGCTAATGGTGAAGTGAAAGGAGGAGGGGAATTTACCAGGGGCTCCCAGCCAAAGGAAAGGAGAGTTTGGAAGGCTTACACTGCTGGTAGCGAGTACAGAGAAAGGGAGGAGTGTGGCTGTGGAAGGAATTAAAAACAAGGTTGACAATTGCAAATTTGAGGTTTCAGGCTTCAGACCAACAGCCAGTTCAGGCCAATGAGGAAAGGTGTGGTGGATAAAAAGAATAGAATGCTGGAAGAATAGTTCTGGGTGGAGAGATTCATGGAGGGTAAAAGGGTGAGAAATCAGTTCAGTCGATCAGTGAACTCGGCAAGTCAGGAGGTGAGAAAGGCACGGCTACGTTTTCAACAGCAGACAGGTTGAGGCAAAAGTTGGGAGATATGATGATGCTGAAAACAGTCACCCGACGGAGAGGGTCTGGGGTCTGAAACATGGGTCAAAGCCTTTTCTGCCAACAGCCTGAGACACTGGTTAAGGAGGAAAGTGGTAGATGGCAAGAATCTAAAGATTGTCTGTGGGTGAGTGCCGAAGAGGATTCCAGCAGTTACCTGGACAAAATTTCAACAACTTATGTTTATACAGTGCCTTTGATATAAGAAAGAAATGTCCCAAAATTGCTTCACAGAAATCCTACAAACTTAAATACAGGAACTGATTCACTCGCAGAGCTCTCAAAGCCAACACAATTCAAACAGAACTTTACAGAAACACTGGGTTGGGTGAATGGTTAACTCGCCACGATTATCCCAAACTGATCGAGGCTGTTTGATAAATAGTATCCACAAGCGATTTGTTTTCCTTTCTCCTCCTGGGATGAAAAATGTTCCTGTTGTTTGTGAAGATTTAAAGAAAGGAAGATTTTTCATCCAGCTGTTAGTTAAACTGATTCACATTTTAGAATTTATACTGGTCTGTCCCATTCAAGACAGAATCTATGGAAAACCTCTGCTCCATCAAATAATCTATCTCAAGCTCCTAACAATAGATATTCTATGTAGGTTATATTTGTATTTGTGGGTTTAGGAATGAATTTTAGCTTTGGGTTTAAGTTTAATTTTTATTTGTAGTTATGTGTTAAGAAAGGGGGGAAACTTGAGTTTTAATTTCACTTTAAAAGGTGCCTGCCTTCTAATGAGGTTTTATGACTCTCGAAGTGAAGTTAGAACAAACACAAGGTAGGAAAAACTGTGCTATTGCCTAGCAACAGAGCTCCAGAGAGAGGGACCCACAAAGATGGAGAGAAACAGAAAAGCAGTTTGAGTTCAGTTGCTCATTGTGCTCTAAGGTGAAGGAAGCAGTTTAAGTCTCTCTCTAGTTGGACATACTAGCAGGTTGCTGAGGAAAGTAAGTCTAAGAATCTTAGATGAGCTGCTCTAAAGTTAAAGTAGCATTGAATGTCAAGCAAGTTTTGGGTCTCAAGGGAGATATCAAGTTGTCAGAAGTCTACTGGGAAAGAAAGCTGCAGGGAACAGGTCTTAAAGGAAAAAGAGAAAGAAGCCCTTTAAGTTAAGTCAAAAGACAAGGACAGGAATCTGGAAAAGGTCCTGTTCAGTGGAAGTGAAAACTAGGAGCAGAGGGAAAGGCTCCAAATTAAAGAGAGAAAGCTGCAGGAAGCAGACTTAAAGCAAAATAAGCTTGCGAGAAGCCAGAGAATCCAAGGAGACATCCGAAGGTCTGTAACTCTTTACTATGGGCATGTGAAGCAGTGGTGTCCTGTTGGCACGGCTGAGTATCTAAGAGAGTACATGGAAGGCAAAGCTTAAATGCATGTGGCAATCCAGGAGAGAGGAACATCAGAAGGAGAGTTTGAACCCCTGGAGGTGGACCCTTGTAGAAGGCATCAGAGAGAAAGCATTGTTTGAGAGAAGATTCCAAAGTGGGTTCGAGAGTGGAGATTGGAAACCCTTGTGTGAAAGATGGAATTCAGTGAGACTGGTTGGCTTACGGTGTGACAAGCATCTGGGAGGAGTTGATGAGAGATCTATAGCATCTGTTTGGAGTGGCATCTGTCACTTGGTTTCAGAATGTGATGTGCCTGACCACAGGTCACCTATTGGTTTACATGGACTGTGTACTTATTGTGATCATGAGAGTATAAGATAGATTTTGTAACTTGTATTATCCTTATGAATCTGTATATATCTGTAAAGGTATAGTTGTGGATGAAGGAGTATAGTTCATCTTTTCTTATTAAATAGATGTTTTATTCTTTTGTTAAAAGTTCATCAGTTGGCTTCTGTGACTCTGTTCAGTAGCCACCCTCCATGTTTCTAAACAAAAAATAAAAGTTAGGATCTATCGAGCTGGGATTTGACTTGTCCAGTAGTAACATCAGCTGGGATCATAATGCTATTCAGATCCAAGTTGCAAACCAAAGTTTTATTCAGACAGTTTAACCAATTCTAATGAGACTGTTCAATAGAATAATAAATAACAAAATATGTGGGGAATTATCATAGTATGCAAACATTCAATTTTGTTCAAAAGAAATTCAATTCATCTTAATAATCTAGCATTCAACAAACTCATACAACATACCTGAAGTCCACTTTTGCAAGCTCCTTCAATTTCATGGTAATCATCCGTTGTGCACAGTGGACAGGCCTCCATACTTTCCCAGAGAAAGAGGAATGTGCACCCATCACATGTTCCACCAGGACAGTCACTGGTTTAGAAAGGGAAATGTCAGTCACACAGAGCAGTGTCTACCAGAAAGAAAGCTGGGACCACTTTACTCTTACTGGGTAATCTTCATATTTACTGAAGTTCGACAACCAACAGCTACAAAACGAAAAACAAAATCCTTGGGAAAAGAAATCACACTAGTGCAGTAAGAGATGCGAGAGATTTTTTTTTTAAAATCCATCCTTTAGAACTGGAAAATAAAATCCCTCAAATGCTCTATTATCAAGGTTCAGGGTAAGGCACAGGATTGAGAAGCAGCTTTACTATACCTGGCACAACACTTCAGACTTGCAGCTCTTCAACTAGCAGCTATTCGCACTAAAGTTTCTACCTCAGTCAGCATGTTGACAATATCAGAGTAGGCCAGACCCTTCTTCCTCAGTTCCACTGCTACATGCAAGTGACAGTGAATGGCTAGGCTGGACCTGTCTTCCTCATAGCATTGCTCCAAATCTCTAACGGAAGAGATTCTAGACGCTGTAAAAATTGGCTACTTGGTTGATAGTGAAGAGGATAACTGTCAACTCCAGAATTATATCAATGGTTTGGTTGAGTGGGCGGAGAAATGGCAATTCAATAAATAGGAATTCAATCTGGATAAGTGTGAGGTAATGCATTTGGGGAGGGCAAACAAAGCAAGGGAATACTCAAAAACAGTAAGTTATTGAGGGAGGTTGGGGAAGTGAGAGACCTTGGAGTCTATGACCACAGGTCCTTGAAAGTGGCAAGACAGGTGGACAAAGTGGTCAAGAAAGCATATGGAATGTTTTCCTTTATTGGGCGAGGTATTGAATACAAAAGCAGGGATGTAATGATGGAACTGTATAAAACGCTGGTTAGGCCACAGCTGGAATTTTGTGTACAGTTCTGGTCACCACATTACAGGAAGGACATAATTGCTCTGGAGAGAGTGCAGGGGAGATTTACAAGAATGTTGCCAGGGCTTGTAAATTGCAGCTATGAGGAGAGATTGTATAGGCTGGGGTTGTTTTCCTTAGAACAGAGGAGGCTGAGGGGTGACCTAATTGAGGTGTACAAATTTATGAGGAGCTTAGATAGGGTAGACAGGAAAGACTTGTTTCCCTTGGCTGAGGGGTCAATTACCAGAGGGCCATAGATTTAAGGTGATTGGTAGAAGGAATAGAGGGGACTAGAGGAAAAACATTTTCACCCAGAGGGTGGTGGGCATCTGGAATTCACTGACTAAGTTGGTGGTTGAGGCTGAAACACTCAACTCATTTAAAAGATACCTGGATCTGCACCTGAAGTGCTGTAACCTGCAAGGCTATGGACCAGGTGCTGGAAAGGGGGAATAAAATGAGCACCTAGTCTCTTTTTGGCCGGCGCAGACATGATGGGCTGAATGGCCTCTTTCTGCACCATAACTTCTCTATGGTTCTATGGCTCTACGGGTGGGTATGCTCCTAAAAGCAGGAATTCTTATCTAAAGTATACAGTCACCAGAATCACTTCATTGGTGATATGAACAATACTGAGGAGAAACAGGGCCAGTCTCAGCAACAGCAGGACTTAGGGAAAGGAGAAACAGATGTTAATGAAAGGAAGAGGGGAAGAGGAAATTGGTAGTGATGAAAGTGAGAGCTGATCAAGATTAAAGAAGATTTATTTGAGGCGGAAAGGAGAGAGGGAGAAGAGTGTGAATATGAACTGGAAGAGTTTTAGGAGGAGAGTGTGTTTGTGTAAGATGGTTGGGGGCTGGATGCGGCTCTGTGTACTGAATGGGGAAAATGCCAGGTGGGGGTTCTGTTAATTGTGTCCAGGGAAAGTGGAATGGCTGAACTGAAACAATGAGCGGTTGGATGTCAGAGAGCAACTGTTGAGGTAACTTCTGGGGAAGTAATGACTTGGTTGGCCAGCTGAACATCCAAATGTCACCTTATTTTTCCTTTCTTTATAAGTTAAAATATATTAATTCTGAAGGTAAAAACTTTGACATGAGTCAGGGTAAAGAATTGCTAAATGTCAAAATTTAAAATTTTCCAGAAAAACGTACCACCAGATTGGTCCCTGCCTCAAATCCCTTCCCGAAATGCATCATTTCTGTCCCTACCTCTTTTGGGTTTCCACCTCAATGTGTTTTGGCATTTTTTAACCTTCAAAATAACTGAAGGAACCATACTCGCAGTCTGTGATTATACGGTTTCTTTCTAACACAAGTTTATAAACAGGGTTTTTCTCTGTTCAGACGGCAGCTTCTGAAGCAACACGTCACCGTTTAAAGCTACTCAACTCTGGGTTGGTGTGTATTTCATTTCACAGATTTACATCCCTGACCTTGACAAGGGTGAAACAGGTCAATTCCACCTGAAATGGAATATAGGAACAGGAGGAGGTAGTGTAGCCCTTGAAGCCTGGTCCGTTACCTTTCAATGAGACTACGGCTGATCTGTAAACAAATGCCATGAACCTGCCTTTACCCCACATTGCTTAATACCTTTACCTTTTAAATATAACAATTTACAAAGTTCATGAAATGTGGATTTTTATATTTCAATATTTACATACGAACAAGGAGAAGGAGTAGGCCATTTGGCCCCTCTAGTCTGCTCTACCATTTAATATGATCATGGCTGATATGATAGTAAGCTCAAATCTGCATCCCGCCTACAACCAATAACCTATCACCCCCTTGCTTACCAAGAATCTATCCACCTCTGCCTTAAAAATATTCAAAGAATCTGCTTCCATCACCTTTTCAGGGAGAGGGTCCCAAAAACTCACGGATCCCAGAGAAAAGATTTCACCTCATCTCCGTTTTAACTGGGTGACCCCTGATTTTTAAACAGTGACATACGAACATACAAATTAGGAGCAGGAGTAGGCCACTCGGCCCCTCGAGCCTGCTCCGCCATTCAATAAGATCATGACTGATCTGATTGTAACCTCAACCCCACATTCCTGCCTACCCCCAATAACCTTTAACCCCCTTGTTAATCAAGAATCTACCTAGCTCTGCCTTAAAAATAGTCAAAGACTCTGCTTCCACCGCCTTTTGAGGAAGAGAGTTTCAAAGAGAAAAACTTTCTCCTCATCTCTGTCTTAAATGAGTGACCCCTTAATTTTAAACAGTTAACCCTAGTTCTAGATTCTCCCACAAGAGGAAACATCCTCTCTACATCCACCCTGTCACCCTTGCATTTATCAAAGCGCACACATTGTAGGTCAGCACAATCAGTTCATGGAGATATTAAATCATATCACAGAATTCAAAAATACCTGCAGTCCATCAATTTTCACACTACATCATTTTAGGGCTATACTCTCAAACACTAGGAGACAAATAAAAATACTAAGTACAGAGGTTTGTAAAGCAATCTTTTGTCAAAAATGATATTCACCCTATGGGATAAAACTTCTTAGTCACTGACAAATAGAATGAAAGCAAGGATTCAGAAAGTAGGACTATTCTCGTCAGACCCTCATGCAATATTAAATGATACTTCAGCAAGGGTCAGAATCTGTAATGGTATTTAAAAATATTTAAACAACTTTAATATCTAAAGATCGTCAACTGGAGTATAGTGTCCAGCTCCGGGCATCACACTTTAGAAAGGATGTAAAGGCTTTTGAGAGGGTGCAGAAAAGATTTCCGAGAATGGTTGCAAGGATGAGGGACGTCAGGGTATGTGGATAGATTGGAGGTGCTGGGATTGTTCTCTTTATAGAAGAAAGGGTTGAGAGGGGATTTAATAGAATTGTTCAAAATCACAAAGGGTCTATATAGAGTACATAAGGGAAACTTAGCCAAAGGGTCAAGAACTAGGGGACACAGATTTAAGGCGATTGACTAAAGGACAAAAGGCAATATTTAGAAAATCCTTTTTATGCAGTCAGTGGTTAGGAAGTGGAATGCACTGCCTGAGAGTGTGATGGAGGCAGATTCAATGTGGCTTTCAGAAGACAGTTGGATAAACACCTGAAGAGAGAAAACTACAGGGCTAAGTGAAAAGGGTGAGGGAGTGGGACTGAATGGGCTGAATGGCCTCCTCCTGTGCTGTGCTGAATGTAAACATTCTATGATTCTATGATCCTTAATTGTCCGATTGTAGATATCTCCAATTAATATGAAGTACAAAGAACAATGCTATTTCCCAGTAATCTACCAGAGAATAAATTCCTGTATATTTAGTTCTGTTAAATTTGCAATGATTGCATTATATTTAAAGCTGCAAATTAAATGAATCCAATTGGTAAATTAAACATTCTAATGTAAGCCTTGGAATAGAGCCTGTTGGGGAATAACAAACATGCGAATATAGGAACAGGTGTAGGCACAGGTGCAACGGGCAAAACCCATGTTACCTGGATTAAATTCCAGCATCATCCCTATAACTGATATTAAGCTATGGTCACATAGAGATATCTGGAGAGCTAGGACAACTTTCATACACACATAAGCTCATGGCCTGAAACAATTTAAATACATCCAACTAAATATGTTGGCTTAAATGAACACTCTAGGATGAAGTCATAGAAATCTTTATTCTAGAGTATTACCCATAATGGAGAATTCTCAACTGGAGTTGGATAAAGAAAGAGAGAGAGAGAGAGAGATAGAGGGAGCACAGAGATGAGGAACAGCAGAGACAGGGAAAGAGAGATACAGGGAGCACAGAGACGAGGAACAACAGAGACAGGGGGAGAGAAAGAGATATAAGGAGAGAGAGACAGACACAGGAACTGAGAAAGAGTAGGGGAGAGAGAGAAAGGTGGTGATAGGGAGAAAGAGGCATGCATAATAAGTGAGAGAGTTGGGAGAGAATGAAAAGGGACAGAGAGAGGGAGAGGTAGAGACAAAGGGAACAAGAGACAATAGAGAATAGGTGCTTGGGCTTTTCATTATTAGAAAGAAGCAACTGCGGTGTGGGTAAGTAAATTGGTGGATAGAAATTCTCTCATTAAGTGTTTCACAGAATTAACATTACACCATATTAAATATATGCAACCTTCAGCAGTTGCAGTGAATACCTTGGTACAGAAATTTCTCCATGGCCAACCTTTCCTGGATTACATCTCATTGTTATAACTGTTCCACGCCCATTTTCACATGACGCTGTTGACAGTGATGACCTGCAATAATAAATGGGATAACAGAGGCTTTCAGACTTCACTTCAAAATCTTATGTGGTATTACTGGGCCAGTCTTAACCTGGTTCAGAGTTGGCACAAGAACACCACACAAAACAACCCATGAGCTTCACACTGATTGGAAGGCTCATACCAAATGTGAGAGACAAAAGGTTTCTCACTCTGCAGTAAAAGGTATTGTCCGAGGCTGGGACCCAGGCTCATATTTCAATCAGAAAACACAATGATTTGCACGTGGATTGTTTGAGTTTGGAGTGCTTGATTATGCTGGTAGACGAAAAGGGTTCTCTATCTGGCAGTAATCATATTGCTCCCCCTAATTACATAGAAAAATTTACCAAAAACACCAAAATCCAATCACAGGTGATAACCCTCATGCACTACGTGTAATGTAAACACTCTTCTCTATGTTCCTTTGCAATGCCTTTGAACAAGCAAACTGCCCCCAATACCAGTCAGTAAACAGCCAAAAGCAGGCAATTAAACAGTTTGGAGATTGCATCAACCTATTATCCTTCCTCTCCACATTGGGAAGCGCTCAATTATTGTGTTGTAACTGGCAATCAGAAGGGCATTATGTAGGAAATCAGACATGGGCCGGGGTTTTCTGGCCCCACCCACCACCGGGGTCTTCCAGTCTTTGACTGGCCCGCCGCAGCGGGTCCTGCCACAGTGGGGCCGAAAAATCCCAGTCACCGATTGCCCTACCCAAAAACTATCAAACCATATGGATTAAATAATGTTTCGATCACACGCAGTCCACTTACTTGTAGAAGAAATGTATGTTAGGAATGTGGTTTGTAGAAGCAGGAAATTTGTCCGGTCTCGCAGTAATATTCTGCACTGATGTTTCAACAGTGGCTCCTGGCAAAACACAATATGTTTCAGAACAAAATATTTTGAGCGCAAAGCATGAGAAAACATTGGTCTGGACTTTACAGTAAAACTCTCTCCCACAGTCCCTCGAAGTGAGGGGGATGTCTGCCACAGAGTACAGCCTGTGGCAAGAGCTTGCACACGGAACCTTTTAATGGGCGGTGTCTGTTGCACTGTAGTTACCACATGGTCCTGGCTGAAACTTTCCCACTCTTATGGCCTGCCATAGGGGTGTATCGAAAGGATTTACACACCTGCTTGGCCACAATATCAATGCACCTTCCATGGCCTGGGGGCTGGGAGGACTTGAACCTGGAGCTTCTGGTTCAGACACTACCCGCTGTGACACAGGACCTCCTAACTATAGTAAAACTAACGATGAGTCTATTAGCGCTCAATGCTACCAATGGATAAATCAGACTGCAACTTCCAGCAACTGCACATTCAGGGAATCAGGGAATTGGTGTCCCAGGTTACCCTCCTCCACCAGAAGCTTCGTTATATCTGTACATCGAAAGACTCGCCACTGAATCACATGAATTAGTGTGAAGTTTCAGTATTTATGTGATAGGTACAGACTAAATTCACAAGAACAAGATTTGACCTCCCCAGTTAAGCAATTTTCTTTAATAGTCTGTTAAGTCTTAATTACTGCCAAACCCCTCTGACACTGAAAATTAACTTTAACAAGTATGGAGTTCATTCCTTCAGATTTTAATTATTGCTGGAGATTTTTTTTTAAATGTAAACATGCCATTTTATTTTACTTTCTCTGTGACTCTAATCTCTCCTAAGTCCATCTTTCTTTCCCTCTCTTCATTTCATTTACTGTACAGAACTTGGCATTCAATTACAATTTTAACCAACACATCCTCATCAGGCACTGTGTGATTCAGTAAGAATTCGCCAATCTGATTGGTTAAGGAGGCAGGTTATTACTTTCCCCGCTCACACAAGTCCCAGACTCCCTGTGGTGGGCACTGCATTGCTCGGGTTTCTGATCACCTCAAGTTCCAGTGGAAAAGTCCCTAGTACATTAGTGAGCACGTGTAAGTGTAATAAATGATTGATGCCCTTTGATCATTGCTGACCACAAAAGCCAAACCATTAAGTTCTCACTTCTTAAAAGTAAATAACTTGGTGTGACATCCAGGTATAGTTTAGTTATATCGAGTACTACACTTCTAACTTTATCTTTTCCAAGAGCGAGACTACAGGCTGCTGCTGTACAGAGGTATCTGAGAGTCTTTGTACATGAATCACAAAAGGTTAGCATGCTAATACAGCAAATAATTATAAAGGCAAATGGAATGTTGTCCTTTATTATTAGGGAGGTGGGGTATAAAAGTAAGGAAGTCTTTCTTCAACTGTACCAGGCATTGGTGAGACCACACCTAGAGCACTGCATACAGTTTTGGTCTCCATATTTAAGGAGCGATATACTTGCATTGGAAGCAGTTCAGAGAAGGTTCACTAGGGTGATTCCTGGGATGAAGGGGTTAGCATATGAGAAAAGGTTGATCGGGTTGGGCCGATAATCATTGGAGTTTAGAAGAATGAGAGGTGATCTTAATGAAACATATAAGATTCTGAGGGGGCTTGACAGAGTCGATGCTGAGACAATGTTTCCTATCATGGAGGAATCTAGAACTAGGAGATACAGTTTCAAATAAGGGCTCTCGCATTTAAGACAGGGGTGAGGAGGAATTTCTTCTCTGAGGGTTGCTAATCTTTGGAATTCTCTTCCAAGCTGGGTCTCTGAAAATATTCAAGGCTTTTAGACAGATTTTTGATTGACAAGGGAGAGATGGGGCAGGAAAGTGGCATTGAGGACACAATCAGATCAGGCATGATCTTAATGAATGGCAGAGCAGGCTCAAGGGGCCAAATAGCCTACCCCTGCTCCTATTTCTTAAGTTCATGTGTACTCCACTCACCTTCAATCCCGTACTAACCCAGAAGATGGCAGGATAGTGTCAGGATCTCAACCTAACATCAATGTCCAGGGTTTTAACTCCCTCCATGTATACCATCCTGCCTCCCCTTACCCGGGAAAACTACCCAAATCATCTTTGATTCAAATTACCTTGAACTTTTTTTTCCAATTTTATATAAGCACTAAAAAAGCATTAATCACTATTCAAGTCCATTGCAGGAACAAGTTGGGTACGGTTGCTGCAAACAACCCAGACTCCAGACAGACACTGTAGGGCATTACGGGCAAGAGAATGAATAAAAGAAAATAACAACTCCTTTAGCAACCAACTGAGTCAACTGATTCCAACTGAGGTGTCAGTATTCTTTATATCATGTACCGAGAAGCACAGGTCATGCACTACATTAAATTAAAATGCAGCATTTTCTAAAATTCAGATAAAGGAACTTCCCAAAATCTGCCCCAAAATTATGCAACTGTAACTGACCTAAAAAGGTATCAGCCAGGCTGATAGACTGAGAAGACAGTGCAGTTCGGAAGCTCCTCCCATCTGAAGGAATGATAGTTGATTGACAGAGAAAAGAAGCAATAGAATTGCTGAATTCACTTGACTCGCCCTGCACATCCTGCACCGTCACATCAGTTACATTATCTGAGCAAATGGCCGTTTTCTTTCCCTAGAAGGATACAAAGGAATTCAAACAGCTCAGGGATTGCCACAGAACTTTTTAATTAATATTTAAAACTAACTACTTTATAGGAAATGCCTTTTTGCAGATCCTGCAAGGTGTCAAAATAACATGAGAAAATTCAGGGATTGTCTTATTCATTGAGGGGGAAAAAAACCCTGAACTTTAAAAAAGAAATCAAACTGTCGCTTAATACATATTGTGACATTCAAATCATTTTAACAACATTTAGGATGAAATGGTCAGAGCCTTTAGCCCTGTTTGAGCCCTATATTTTCTGATACAAAAACAGAAACAGAAATACCTGGAAAAACTCAGCAGGTCTGGCAGTATCGGCGGAGAAGAGCACAGTTGACGTTTCGAGTCCTCATGACCCTTCAACAGAACTAAGTAAAAATAGGAAAGGGGTGAAATATAAGCTGGCTTAAGGGGGAGGGGGTTTGTTGGGACAAGCAGCCAGTGATAGGTGGAGATAACCAAAAGCTGTCACAGACAGAAGAACAAAGAGGTGTTGAAGGTGGTGATATTATCTAAAGGAATGTGCTAATTAAGAGTAGAAGACAGGACAGATAAGGTACAGATAGCTCTAGTGGGGGTGGGGCAATACTAAAAGGTAGAAATAAACAATGGTGGAAATACATTTAAAAATAATGGAAATAGGTGGGAAAAGAAAAATCTATATAAATTATTGGAAAAAACAAAAAGGAGGGGGAAGAAACGGGAAGGGGGTGGGGATGGAGGAGAGAGTTCAAGATCTAAAGTTGTTGAACTGAATATTCAGACCGGAAGGCTGTAAAGTGCCTAGTCGGAAGATGAGGTGCTGTTCCTCCAGTTTGCGTTGGGCTTCACTGGAACAATGCAGCAAGCCAAGGATAGACCTCGACTACAGCTCCTCACACCCCGCTTCCTGTAAGGACTCCATCCCATTCTCTCAGTTCTTTCACCTCCGTCGCATCTGTTCTGATGATGCTACTTTCAAAAACAGTTCCTCTGACATGTCCTCCTTCTTCCTTAACCGAGGTTTTCCACCCACGATAGTTGACAGGGCCCTCAACCGTATCTGGCCCATCTCCCATGCATCCACCCTAACGCCTTCTCCTCCCTCCCAGAAACATGATAGGGTCCCCCTTGTCCTCACTTATCACCCCACCAGCCTCCGCATTCAAAGGATCATCCTCCGCCATTTCCGCCAACTCCAGCATGATGCCACCACCAAACACATCTTCCCTTCACCCCCCCTGGTGGCATTCTGTAGGGATCGTTCCCTCCGTGACACCCTGGTCCACTCATCCATCACCCCCTACTTCTCAACCCCCTCCCACGGCACCTCCCCATGCAAACGCAGAAGATGCAACACCTGCCCCTTCACTTCCTCTCTCCTCACCGTCCAAGGGCCCAAACACTCCTTTCAAGTGAAGCAGCATTTCACTTGCACTTCCCTCAACTTAGTCTACTGCATTCGTTGCTCCCAATGCGGGTTCCTCTACATTGGAGACCAAACGCAGACTGGGTGACCGCTTTGCAGAACACCTTCGGTCTGTCCGCAATCATGAGCCAGACCTCCCTGTCGCTTGCCATTTCAACACTCCACCCTGCTCTCTTGCCCACATGTCTGTCCTTGGCCTGCTGCATTGTTCCAGTGAAGCTCAACGCAAACTGGAGGAACAGCACCTCATCTTCCGACTAGGCACTTTACAGCCTTCCGGACTGAATATTCAGTTCAACAATTTTAGATCTTGAACTCTCTCCTCCATCCCCACCCCCTTCCCGTTTCTTCCCCCTCCTTTTTGTTTTTTCCAATAATTTATATAGATTTTTCTTTTCCCACCTATTTCCATTATTTTTAAATGTATTTCCATCCATTGTTTATTTCTACCTTTTAGTATTGCCCCACCCCCACTAGAGCTCTCTGTACCTTATCTGCCCTGTCTTCTACTCTTAATTAGCACATTACTTTAGATAATATCACCACCTTCAACACCTCTTTGTTCTTTTGTCTGTGACAGCTTTTGGTTATCTCCACCTATCACTGCTGCTTGTCCCAACAAACCCCCTCCCCCTTAAGCCAGTTTATATTTCACCCCTTTCCTATTTTTACTTAGTTCTGTTGAAGGGTCATGAGGACTCAAAATGTCAACTGTGCTCTCCTCCGCCGATGCTGCCAGACCTGCTGAGTTTTTCCAGGTATTTCTGTTTCTGTTTTTGTTTTGGATTTCCAGCATCCGCAGTTTTTTGTTTTTATCTCTATATTTTCTGATGTTCCACACACATCAGTGACCACAATGTGCATAACAGGAGGACAGAACTTGCATTCATGTAGCAAATTTCATGACCTCAGGACATCCCAAAGTGCTTCACGGTCAATAAAGTACTTCAGAATTATAGTCATTGTTGTAATGTAGAAAAAACAGCAGCGAAATCGTACACTGCAATCTCCCACAAACAGTGGACCTTCCAAAAATCACAATCAGAAAGTAGTCCCATAAAATTTAAGCTGCACTTTAATTACAAAAGAGTAAAATCCTGCGCTTAATAAAAATCTAATTTCATCAGTTGCAGATTCCAATTCCTTTTGACAGTTCAGTGTGAACTGATTTTAATACACAAAATAAAACCATGTAAACTCACTGCTTTACTCAATTAGAATTGAGCACATTATGTTTACACTGACATTGGATGCTAAATACAGTGGAACTGCAGAGTCCAAGTCATTAACAAATCATTCACTTTTGTAATAAAGCTCTTGATTTTACTTATTTAGTGCTTCAAATCTGAAACCCTGCTAGCCGTTCAGCAAACTTGCATCATTACAGATTAGAGTTAATTGAAACTTCCACAGAACAAAAAACTTACCTCATTCCCACACAAGCTAATATTAAAAAAATGAAAATACTTTGTCCCTCTTGAAGTGAAGCTAGGTCCATTCATTAAGGAAGCCACACCAGCAAGACTGCTGAATTCAAATGCTAAAGTGCGATTCTCCATGAAATGTGTAAAAGAACAATCACTGAAGCAAATCGAATGATCCTGTTTTAAAAGAGGGTGAAAGCTTTAAAGTGACATTATGACACCGCACTACATACGATCACACAAATACAGTCGTATTTACTGCTGCTGCAGTAAAAGAAAGACTTGCATTTCTACAGAGCCATTCATGACCACATGACATTACCTCACTCAGAGGGTTGTGAATCTTTGGAATTCTCTACCCCAGAGGGTTGTAAATGCTCCATCATTGAATCTATTTAAGGCTGGCTTAGACAGACTTTTGGCCTCTCAGGGAATCAAGGGAGATGGGGGTTGAAAGCAGAGCTGAAGCTCAAGATCAGCCATGATCGTATTGAAAGGCAGAGCAGGCTTGACAGGCATATGGTCTACACCTGCTCCTATTGGTTCTTGTGACATCCTAAAGAACTTTCCAGCCAATGAGGTATTTCTGCAGTGTAGTCACTGGTCTATAGTAGGCAAAGTGGCAGCCATCTTGCGCACAGCAAGCTCCCACAAGCCGTGTGATAATGATGAGAGAATCTGTTTTCTGTGATGTTGGTTGAGGAATAAATATTGGCCAGGACACTACACGGACAGAATACCCCTGCTCTTCTTCCAAATAATATCATGGGATCTGTTAAGGTCCATGTGAGAGGGCAGATGGGGCCTCTGATTAAGGTTTCACCTGAAAAACGGCACTCCCTCAAGAACTGCACTGGAGCGTCAGCCTACATTTTTTGTGCTCAAGTCTCCAGAGTGGGTCTTGAACCCACAACTTTCTGACTCATCCCATTAGAGTAAACAAGGTCCCAATTTCAGTTTCAGCCAATACTTTACAATGTTAACATGCTGGGGTCCAAGTACTGTTATATTAAAAATAAAAGTATACACAGAAGCATTGAGAGGGAAATACATTTCAGATTCTGATGGGAATAGTGAATTTATGAAGGCAACATGGCTTTTATTTCGGAATAACCCGAACATTCCCGTGGCTTGTAGAATTTTCATGTTCAATGGCAACAGTTGGCAATGACCTGCAGTGTCTGGCAAAGGGTTCATATTAAATACGCAATAAGCTAGTATTGACAGGCGAGCAAAACCAGCAGCATAATAATCTTACCGCTTTGAGTGGCAGAGGATTTAAGCACCCCAGAGGTTCTCAGTAACTCTCCAATAATCCCAAATCCTGGAACCATCCAGTTTGTTAAACCGCACTTTGCATTTACATAGTCAATGTCCCATCAGATTTCAGATGTGCCCCTTGTGGGGACACTGCCTGTAAACCAGCCTGGAAACACACCTCTGGCAGAAAGCTTTTTTTAAAATATTATTTTGCAGGATGTGGGTATCACTGCCCAGGCCAGCGTTTTTACTGCCCATCCCTAATTGCCCTTAGCAGCTTGGGATTCTATAACAACAGCTTGCAATAATAGAACACCCATTTACACAAAAAATTGACAAAAAGTAGTTCCAACAGGTAAAAATAGCCAAAGTGCGCTGCAGGTAGAAGTAAGGGTAGACTTTGAGGAGACAACTGTAGGCACTGGAGAGAGGTGGCAAGGCAGAGGATTTGCGGAAGCATTCTGGAATGAGGGTGAACATGTTTCAAAGCTCCACTATCAAAGGAACTGCAAAAATCTATTCATTTGAATTTAAATTCCACCATCTGCTGTGGCAGGATTTAAACCCATTCTCCCAGAGTATTAGTCCAAGTCTCTGAATTGCTAGTCTAGTGGCAACACCATTACACCAACAAGTCCCCACAAATGTGTGAAGGACAGAACTTAGAAGGCAACAAAGTCTCACCACATAGGCTGGTGGAATTTAAAATTCAATTAATAAAAATCTGGAATTAAAAGCTAATTGATTGTCATAAAAACCCATCTGGTTCCCTAATGTCCTTTAGGGAAGGAAACCTGCCGTCCTTACCTGGTCTGGCCTACATGTGACTCCAGACCCGCAGAAATGTGGTTGATTCTTAACTGTCCTTTGCGTCGGCCTAGCAAGCCGCTCAGCCCAAGGGAAATTAGGGATGGGCAACAAATGCTGGCTTTACCAGCGACGCCCACATCCCATGAAAGAATAACAAAAAACAAAGGAAGTATTGGGTTACCAGAGTCTGAAGGCAACAAGAGGCATGAATAGAGGTTTCCTTGGGGGTGAAGTGAGTGATGTTGCAGAGGTAAAAATTGACATTGTTTGTGGGCTGAGACCAGAGTCAAACAATACACTAGAGTTACACAACCGCATGGCTCAGTGAGAGTAAACAGGCAGAGCACATGATTGAAGTGTGGAGGTTTTAGCATCAGATGATTGATATGGTATTGCCAATGTGAAGTTGAAGGAAATTGTTACTCATCCAGGGCTTAAAGGCAGCGAAACAGTCAGAGAGCCCAGTGGCTCTCAGCAGTTGAGGATGAAGGCACAGAGATAGATCCACTTGTCATCAGCATATAGTTAAAAACTAACTCCGTGAATTATGTCACTAAGGGTTAGAATGTAGATCTAAAAAAGGGAGCAGAGTTGGAGTCTTGGTCCATCATGAGGTGACTTACAGGGTCAGAAGGAAAAGCCATTGCAGGCTTCATGTAGAGTGAAACCAAGTGATGTGTAGCTATGGAGACGGACAGGTGGAGTGATCATCTATAACCAACACAGCAGAAAGATCACAAGACAGTTGCCAAAATAATATCCTAACTTCATCAATTTCAATTGCTCACTCTCGAAGATAACAATATTCCAGTTAAACACATACAGACCTTGTTACTCTTGCTGCCAGGTCCACAGGGGATACAAGCCTCCACACCATAAACCTGGTGAGCTGAGAGGTAGGTGTCAGGCGGACAGTCCTTGCACTGATTTGTGTTTTTATCAATGTAGTGCCCAGGTGGGCAAGGCACACAGGATGAACTTCTCTGGTCACTGGCCAGTGCACAAGGACGACAATGTGAAGCCACGCCATTTTCCGCATTGGTTACAGTGATGGAGTAAATCTTTACATTATCGTTCATATACTTTCTGACCTGTAATATTAGTTTGACAAATTAAAATGCGCCTTCATTTTCTCTGGCGTTCAACTTAAAATCCGTGTTATTCAGGATGAAAAGCATTGAAAAAAATCAGTATTGACTTACCTCTTGTGGAGAGCTTGATCTTTGGAAAGCCCAGGTGTAGGTAACAGCTGCATTCTTTGTTATGATGTGAGTGTAAGACTGTCGCTCTTTGATACCTTCCCAAGACTCCACAACACTAGTGGACTTTCTATTTATATCCTGAAAATTCAAAGTAGAACCTGTCTGGTTATTAGCCCACATATCCACTTTAATAATGTGACTTGTCATTACTATAACAAATTTGCCAAGATAACTAACTCCCTTTAGAATGGACACTTCTTTAAGCAATTGCAAGAAACCAACCACAATTAACTTTTTCAGTTACATACAAGTTAGTTTTTTTCCCCATAGGACCACAGGACTGCATAATAATGGGGGCGAGGGGGGGATGGGGGTTGGGGGGGGGGGGGGCGGGGAAGTGGGGGAACGGGGGGAGGTGGCGGATGGCACACCCCCTCCCCCCCCCGGAAACAACATCCGTGTGAAGCCGACATGCTCCATGTCGACCCTTCCCCCATCCTCCGTTGCCATAAAATGCTGCAGGTGGATTAATGAGGGCAGAGTGGCAGACTTCCACCCCTCGTCGGGGAAGAGGTCCTGCCCGCTGGAGATGCCGGCCAATCAGACTGGCCAGCAGCTCCGTCACTCCCAGCAGCGCCAGGGAGGTGTCAGTGGCTGATGCCAGGGCCTCTGAGGGAAAAAAAGATCAAGGCCCATGGATCCCCGAAGTCGGTAACTCTTGGATCTGGGGCCAAGAGGGTTTGGTTAGGTTAGGGAGATGGACGGTGGTGTGGGGTGGCGGGGGGGGGTGGTCAGTTTAAAGAACAATTCCCCCTCCCCGCTTCCTTCCCACCCTTTAAACATTAAGTTTAAAAAAATCAGGCTTCCTGCTCTGGCCAGGCTGCCCACGCCAAGCGTTTTACTGCTGGGGCAGCGTATTATCAGGTCAATGGATTACAAGCCTCACTGACCCTTAATTATGCATTTAAATATGGTGGGTGGGCTGCAGATTTTGGCTCTGGCCGCCCCTGTAGTAAGGGGTCGAGCCCAGGGGTGGGCAGGAAGATGGCAGGATGGGCGCCCACCCCAGTTTACGTGGCCCCAGCCCCCACGGGAAACATGCCCCCCGAAAGCGTGTAAAATTCAGCCCATACTGTTCCCTCTCGATCCCACCTGGCTGACACTGCATGTGGTTGGAACATACTTCCTCTGGCAGCCCCTCTAGCACTTCACCAACTCAACAACTCTTTACCATGGAGACATGATCTCATTTCAGATCCACTCATTTTCCCAGCTCCGGTCCCTGGATAGGGATCAGGAGTGGGGATTGTGGCTGATTCCATTCTCATGCTCTGAGAAGCCAGGGCCTATGACACCAGTACAATCCTGAGACTAACTCACAACAGCTCAGGTCAAATGCAAGTGGGCAGGTGGTGATGTAGTGGGATTGTCACTGGGCTGGTATTCCGGAGAGCCAGCGTCATGCTCTGTGGACTGATCTGGGTTTGAACACCAGCACAGCAGATGGTGGAATTTGAAGTCGATGAAATTCTGGAATGAGGAGTCTGATGGTGGTCAGAGTGGGCAAATGTTACATTTGGAATTTTGCAGTCTTTAAAAAAAAAACTCTTAGCTTGCAGCACAGAGCCCCGCTACCTTTATAATCAGATGCTGAATCAGGATAGTCGGCCATTCCACTTTAGTTACCCACAGTCCCAGGGAAAACAGAGAGCACTTAGATCTCCTGGAAGCCAAGGTTTTGTACCTAAACACAATTTTACCATATTTCAGCCCCAGAAAGCAACCACTGGGTGACAAGTAATTTTAAATATACCCTTGTAAAGTAAAAAATAATCTCCCCATATTTCATACTTACCTGCAATATCCCTTTGACCAAATCAAATCTTTAACTCATTACACTAACGGCCAAAATAATTAACTAAAGGTACAAGAGCAGTGAGCATAACACAGCTCTCCTCAAGGTATTGTTTTATTGCAGACAGTACCAGTAAGTGTGTTTTTGCACTGTCAAATTCATGAAAGCCAATTTAGATGAGACTTTAAGTTAGACTTTTAAATTGATGTCCATGATCCCACAGGGCTGCAGATACAATATAAATCCATTGATTTATGGTGTGAATGATGCTGTTGGGAAGAGTGGCACCAAAGTTGATGCTCTTGAGTCTCCACATGTGCTGGGAATGCTTCTTGTTTAACTCACATCACCTCGCAAGGTGAGTTTATCATAAAGTTGTGGTACTCCAGGAACTCAGCGAGACAGCAGTGAGTACCTGAACATCAGGAAGTGCGTTGCTCAGCACCAAGAACTCTTAAAAGGCTGCTGGTCACTATCCTGCAATCCAAGGGAAATGGGCTGGAGGTGGACAAGGGATGATGTTAGAAGAAATATGACTTGTGAAGAGGATTGTTAGGATATGGAATAACCTATCAGAAACATTGATGGAAGCAGAATTTGTGACAGCTTTTAAGAGAAGAAAAATATTTGTAAAAGAAAAAAAGGTCAAAGGATAAGGGGAAAATGGCAAAGTGGATAGCTCATCAGTGAGTCAGCCAAGTGTAACAGGCCAAAGGACCTCTCATGCAGTGGAATTTTATGACTCAATGCACTTACCACCATGAAGTATAACTCACAGCTTCCAATACACTGAGTCTCAAAAATAAAGCTGATCCTCCCTACTTCCACACCAGTGGATTGCGCTGATGAAATTGGTGGGCTAAGCATAAGAGCAGACCTCGTGTTAGAAATTTCCATTTAATTTATAGCAAGATCTTCAAACAATTTTTTTTGAATTACATCAGCAAAAGCTACATATGTCAAACCTAAAACTGGGAATGTGCAGATTTAATATGAGATAGTCATTATCGGAACCTCCAACTGCACTGTGAACATGATCGCCTGCCACTTCCCACCCTATAAAAAAGACAAAAAATGAACAATTTTATTTCTTAACAACCTAAATCTCATTCTTCACAAAACACTGGATTTTCACTTCATTTTACATTGCTTTGGCAGTCTGATAGTGCTGTCGATTAACACCTTCTCTTATACTCCTTGTACCTTGGTCAAATAACCTGTAGACTCCTGGAGAACACCTCCCTCTCTAATCAACTTAAGGGTCTTAAAAATACAAAAATTAGTCGGGAAATCTCAATCTAGTTCCCAGCAGAATAAAACCGACCTCACTCCAGCAATATTGGGCAGTTTTATTCCAGGATGATAGCTGGTGTAGATAGCAGAAAAATTCACACAGTACATGCATTCATCTTGGAATTAAAACGTGTTGATAAGGCAGAATGACTGAAGCTCCACTCTGCACGTAGCCGTGCGATAGCAGACTTGGAAGTTCTGTTGAAGAGTCATACGGACTCGAAACGTTAACTGCGCTCCTCTCCGCAGATGCTGCCAGACCTGCTGAGTTTTTCGAGGTACTTCTGTTTTTGTTTTGGATTTCCAGCATCCGCAATTTTTTGCTTTTATCTTTGGAAGTGCTTAATGCTGACTTTCGATGACAAAAGTAAAATTGATGTCTAGTTCTCAAGCACAAGCATAAACCAACGAGCAAAAATATAACTAAAAACCCTTCATGTGATAACTTTAATCACAGCAGTATCTATAGACCACAACCAATATAATCCATATTAAATGTGGACCAAATGTTATTCTTGCAGGCAGCTTCATTAATGGAGTTAGATTCATACTATCACAGCATGCAGCTAGTTTTAATTTTGTTCCTTCAACCCAAAGTGAGTTATTTCACTTGATACCATCAGCCACTTATAGACATATTCCAAACAGGAACAGTTCATGCCAAAATGAACAATGCCTTTTTAGAATTCTATCAACCCTTCAAATATTTGTCTTTGTGGCTTTCAAATGCAAAAATGTTCTTCTACAGTGTTTGTAGAAACAGTGGCATTCACCGGAATCAAACGTCCACTCTGAACATTTTCATTTCATGTGAACTTACCCCCACCTCCCCCCCACCCTCCAGCCCAACCCCCGCGAGCCTCTGAAAACACGAACTACAGAAAATACATCCCTAAAAAGCTCACCATTCATTCCGTCACACTTAGAATTTCCAACATTGAAACATGAGGTCTTCATATTAGCCGGTAAAGTGTTCCACCATTTATATTCGAAGCCCAACATAGGCTCAGTTCCAGCTGGGCACTGTTTACACACTATGTGAAAATTAAGTAAGACAAACAATGTGACATACACAAAGAAATCCAGTTTCTCACGCATGTATATATCAATATGGTCTTCCATGCTTTTCCATGTTACCCATACTGCACTTACCAATGTGCCCAGGTACATTGCTTCAAACATTACCCTCATCAACGCTACACTCTCTTCGATCTACGAAACGTTACTCCTGATATTAGAATTGTGGGTTAGGGGACTGCACAGTCATGGAGACTACGGGGATCAGGGTGGTTACAAATCGCTTTAACAGAAGGAAGAAATCACCTTTTCCTTCATGGAACAGAATGTCCTCAGAGTTTTGTTACAGAAAATCAATACTAAATGCACCCTCATCACCAGCAGAACTGCAACTGAGGGTCTTAGTTCATTGCTGACACTAAAAACAAAAGCAGTTACTGAAAGATGGGCAGCTTATTTCCTCAGTCTCCAAAACCAAATATCTCTTCACTCCTACAATGACCCTTCTTGGGGATTAGTTAGTTGACCCCCTAGCTCCTCTCCCAAATGACCATTCCCTACACACGCAACTCCAGGTTTGCAACTGAGGGTTCGTAAGCTATTGAATCACAGAGGTCGTCACAACTGAGGTTCTGTTCTGACACTATGTCCCACTTTTCAAAGTGCTAACTAAATGGCAAGTTGTAGGAATGTTAAAGTTTATAACCTCTATAACCCCAGCAGTAGCATCTCCGTATAGCGATCAGCCAATCAGCACAGGTTGGGAATGAAATATTGGATCCTTCAGTCTGAGTGGCTTAGGACTAGATCAGCTTTTGGGCCATCTTAGCTAAGCTCAGTAACTGTAACACTTATAAAACTGTTAAAAAAGTAGATAAATAAAATGTAAGATGCTTACAACTCGTTCCATCTGAATAGGTACCAGAGGGGCAGGGAGCACAGGTTGAAGTGTCATTGTTGTAGAAACCAGGGTTGCAGGGTGGACAAGGTTTCCTCTCTCCTGATGGAGGGAGTTTAATTGCATTTTTCATATCCTCCCTGCAAAGCTTTGGTGTTATCCATTTGTACATGACTTGAGTCTGAAAAACAATTATGAAATGCACTGTTTTCCTAGGTTCAAAGTATTTAATACATTATTGAAATTACATAACAATGGGGTTACATGAAGATTAACCACAAGATCTTTGTGACTGAGTTTTGTTTTATTCATTCATGGGATGTGGGCTTCGCTGGCTGGGCCAGCATTTATTGCCCATCCCTAATTGACCCTTGAGAAGGTGGTGGTGAGCTGCCTTCTTGAACCGCTGCAGTCCGTGTGGTGTAGGTAAACCCACAGTGCTGTTAGGGAGGGAGTTCCAGGATTTTGACCCAGTGTCAGTGAAGGAACGGTGATATATTTCCAAGTCAAGATGGTGAGTGGCTTGGAGGGGAACTTCCAGGTGGTGGTGTTCCCATCTATTTGCTGCCCTTGTCGTACTAGATGGTAGTGGTTGTGGGTTTGGAAGGTGCTGCCTAAGGAGCCTTGGTGAATTCCTGCAGTGCATCTTGTAGATGGTACACACTGCTGCTACTGTGCGTCATTGGGGGAGGGAGTGAATGTTTGTGGATGTGGTGCCAATCAAGCGGGCTGCTTTGTCCTGGATGGTGTCAAGCTTCTTGAGTGTTGTGGCAGCTGCACAGGTCCAGGCAAGTGGGGAGTAAAGTGTTACATGAGCCACACAATTTAAAAAAAATACAAATCACCATTTTATTTATTCATCCCTTCTAATTTTGTAAAAGGTTAATTCCTGTAATATTTTAAATTGGAATTTCTAAGTATTTTAATTGATAAAATGATGAAACCGGTGTATCAACAGATTTCTCACTGCCAGATTTTCAAACACTGTATTTATGATTCTTTATTTTAGATTCAACTTTAACCATCTTTAAAACCCTATAGACAGGGGGCAGAATTTTGCCGTCGGCGAGCAAGGAGCAGGGCCCGCTCGCCAACATGTAAAATGACGCATGATGACATTGGGCGGAACCCCCAACGTCACCGCGTCCCATTTAAATTTTCAGGAAGGCGGGGGCTCAGCAAAATCAGCTGTGAGCCCCCCGACCTGTCAATGGCCAATTGACGCCATTGACAGGGTCAATTATACAATTAAAGGACCTGCCTGTCCAACCTTAATGTTGGCAGGTCGGCCAGGAGCCCCGGCGGCAAATAGAGAAAACATGAAACCTCATCCAGCGGCGGGAAGAGGTTTCATGTAGGGTTTTAAAAAATGTAATAAATTTGTTATGTAAATTATGAACATGTCCCAACTCATGTGACATTGTCACATGAGGGGGACATGTAAGGGAATTTTTTTTTTCTATTTTTAATATTCTTCAAAGTCCAGGCGACTTCCCTGAGACTGCAATCAGCCTCAGGGAGTTGTGCGCTCTTCCGTAAAAGAGCACACGCTCGCTTTTAGGGAATCCTCCCCCCGCCCGCACAGGGAGCGCATAGCACTTCCCACCGGATGTCATGTTGGGCAGGCCTTAATTGGCCCACCCACGTAAAATGGCAGCGGGGCCCACTTCGCTGGCGGGGATTGGCTCCCCGCCCGCCGGAGATTGGGTCGGGCCCGCCCACCTGACAGGCAGAAAATTCTGCCCATAGAATCAAAACATACAGGAGTCAATTTTAACTCCCTCCACTTGACAGGAATGGGACACTAGTGCCCAGGAAATCACAGTGATATATACCATCCCCTCTCCTCCCATTCACATGGAAGATCCAGGGAACCCACCTATTTACAGGTGAAAACCCAACTGTAATAAGCTAATTGGGAAAAAGACAGGAACCTAATGCAATTCTGAGGCACCCATTGGGCAGAGTCTGCATCACACACACACACACTCCACCCATTGGCATCAGACATTAAAGGGACTAGGCCACTTCAGAGCCAGATAAGTTTCTGTTTTTTTTAAATACATAAAGGATGTTTGTGCAGGACGGGTGGTGCATCAATGTTAATACTCACATCATAACAAATGTGAACACTCTCAGACAAATCATGGCAAAATCACAAGATCATCAGCAACAAATATAACACAGTTTCCTGAAGAAACACTGTATTAGCTTAGTATTTAAAAGAAAAAGACACTCAATATTTGTGTCTGGGAGGTTGCATTGGCAACCTAGTAGCCTCGCAGGAATGAGTGACTTCTCAATGAGACCTGAAGGTAATATTCCCTGGAATCTTTCACTGTAATCAAGGCTAGTGATTAATTTTATGTTGACATCAAAACAGCCACTCAAACCCTGAGCCATGAAATTGACAGATTCACACAATGACTATGAGATCTGTCCTTTTGTTATAGTCTACCCACATTTCATTAAATGCTGGCTGATCAGGTGACTTTCAGCTAAACGTTTATTGTTCAGTTAGTACCCATTTTACCAACACACTTCATTTACTTTTGCACCCAGTGTACTGTAGTCACCTAATTACCCCAAACAGGCAGCAGAGGCGGAGAAAATATGGCATGGCTTCTCAAGGACCGAGTAATATCCTTACAGAAACTGAATTCACATCAGAAAAGTGACAATGGGATCTTCGCACCTGCCCTTCCTTAAATAATCAAAAAACTCTATGTGCATCAGTCAAGTGAAGTTCAAGGTCTACATTTAAAATCAATTGTTAAACTTTTAACGTGGGTGCCTTGCTTGCTGTAAAGGTATGCTTGGTGATAAATTTCAACTAGGTAGAAAAAACTGAGTTTATATTTATAAATGTTACTGTTAAAAAGTACAAAACATAGCTACCTTTCTCTCCTTGTCACACTGTGTATGTATTTGAAAATAGTCCTTCTCTGTACATGGTGGCCGATTTTTACATTCACTGGATCCTTCATCTATAGAGACAACAATGAGGTAAAAAATATAATTTGGCATTAGATCTTTTAATTATTTCAGAAGTAATCATAACAGAAATTAACTGCTAAAGTATCAGTTTTGAAAATGCACAAGTCTAGTAATCTATGTTTCTACTCATCAATTCTTAAACTTTCCAGCAACGATAATTAGAAATAAGGTCAAATTGTGCCATGCTCAGTTATCTGGCATATCAGCTAATACTGTGTTATGTACAAATCCCCCATCCCCACCCCCACCCCCACCCCCAAACCCACAGCACTTCCACTCTTTAACTAAGAGTGACCAGATGTCACCTCCATGTATTCCCAAAGCAAAGCAATTAACTGCATCAGCCCAGTAAGAGTTGGGAAGGAATTCAAACCCACATCCCAGAATTTTGTGGTGCCAAGCAACCATGCTTCAATATGCAGTATCACTTCATTATCCCACTAGTTCCTACTTTAATCTAAACTAAAATGTCGCAGAGATTTATTATGGTTTACCTTGTATGATTTATACTTGTTGTGCTGCAACCAATCCACTTCAGTTTGAACAGGAGTTTGATAATGAAGCAAAATTTAGATTTTAGTCTGCAGAAAATATCTGTCAAAAGCAGTAAGTGGATCACCAGATTCCATCTCAAATTGGATTGAAAACTCCTGGGTCAACCTCTTTGATCAAAAATCTTGCCCACTGCCCTGCCTTATGTGGCACTGTGTCAAATTCTGCTTGATAACACTCCTGGGAAGCATCTTGGAGCATTTTTACTACATTAAGGTGCTATATCAATGCAAGCTGTTGTTGCGTCCTTGGCCAGGATTTCGCAATCAGTGCTGAAGCAATGACACTCGCCACTGACCTTGAAGAAAGCTGCCCACAAACATCTAGTCACTTCTTTCCTGACAGCAGTTTAAACCTGGCGCTGACTCAAGGGGCATCACTGAGTGTCTAGCAGCAGTGACGTCAGCAAGCAAGGGTCAGCAGCCAATCGTACTGAAGCACTCTCACAGCAAGTCAGGAAGCGAGAAGCACCGGACCCTTCACTGTTAAACTTATGTCGCTATCTGAAATTTTAAATGTGATCGGATTCAAGGTGGAAGCTAAAATATCACGATAACAAACTAAAAGAAAAAAGTTCTCTTAAAAATGCAGAATTTTTAATCATAATATAGAGAAATATAGAATTAGCTTTTTGGAGGTGTGAGGGTGTATAATAGTAATTGTGAAGTTAATACACTGTTAAAAATCCCGTTATACGTCACCAACAGCATAACAGTGGCAATTTAGGCCAAAATGTTTTTTCCCCCAAATATCCACATCTATTTGCATTACTGGTTATGGCAGTAGCTTGGGTGATGAGATAGAATTTTTCAATGTTAAAATATCATAACCAGCAACTCGGTGTTATTTTGAGCCTGTTGTGGAAAATTTAAAAATTTGGCTGCAGTGGCAGGTTATGGCCACTGGGTGACAGCAGTGGCAACCAGGAGAGAATGGGGGGTTTACTTTTTACAAATCGATCCACCAACTCACTAAAAATCCCAGGAATTCAGGGTCGGGGAATTGATAAAAAGTAATTTTAATTAATACCCATTGAAACAAATGAAGCATGAAGCAACTGTACCTGAAAACTGCTTTACTTCATCACATTTCTGACAGGAACTAGCTCCTCTTCCAGAGAACGTGTTTCTTGGGCAAGATTTGCAGAGCGATGACCCAGCCACATCACTAAACGTGCCAGGTTTACACGGGAAACATTCTGATGTATAAGCTACGCCTGTTTCAAAATAACAGGAGACATTCATCACATGCAACTTAACTTAACACGTCCCGGTTAGTCCTGAAGTAAGTTAGGTTTCTACCAAGTAAAAGTTAGGAGAAAGTTTGGGCTATTTTTGTTTGTCATGTCATGGATTCTTGAGTTTCTAATGCGAGTGCTGCCCTGAACAGGAGGCATGGACTAGTATTCCAGAGACCCAGCTTAATGCTCTGGGGACCGGGGTTCAAATCCCACCCTGGCAGATGGTGCAATCTGAATTCAATAAAAACATCTAAAATTAGAATTCTGGTGGTGACCATGTAAACCATTGACTTAAAAACCCATCTGGCTCACTTCCTGCCCTTTGGGGAAGGAAATCTGCTGTCCTTATCTGGTCTGGCTGACATGTGACTCCTGACTCTCCTCCCCCTGCCATTTCCCCTCTCTCCAAAACCATCTGAAAATTCCAGACAAAGGTTTTGGGTCATCAGAAAGGAAGAATCATCAATGAAAAACCCAATGTCAGGAAGATATAATAATTCTCATAATGTTATTGGAAGTTATTGTAAAATAGGAGTAATGGTGGGATGTGTCTATATGGGCAGGATTTTGCCCTTGGCAGGTGGGCTCAGCAGGGGGTAGATGGCCCCCTGATCGGCACGGCACCGCGGTTTCACACTGGACGGCCAATTAAGGCCCGCCCAGCGTGAAAGGCGGCTGAGGAATCTCCGAGAAGGGGTGGGGGCGGGGATATGATGTCCGCCGGGTCCAATGGCCACCCAGCGGCCAATTCGAAAGCAGCCCAGGCAGCCTCAGGAAGGCTGCTACAGAAGGACGCTGACGTCTTGATGGATTCCAGTCCGGTTGGGACACGGCAGGCGGGAGGGCAGGTCAGCGGGGCAATCGACTCCGCGTTTCTCCGATGAGAGCCTCGCAGAGCTCCTGGAGGAGGTGGCAGCCAGGAGGGAAACCCTCGTCCCCAGAGATGGGAGGATGCGGCCTCCCGGCCTCACCAAAAAGGCCTGGGAGGAGGTGTTATCCAGGGTCAGCAGCCATGATGTGGTGAGGCACACACGGGTGCAGTGCCGGAAGTGCTTCAATGATCTGCTGCGATGGGGAAGGGCGAGTACCGTGTTGACATGGGTCACTTTGCAGAACAGGCAAGGGCTGCCCATCCTCCCCGTGGACCTCAGAGGTGTTAGAGTGTGAGTGGCAAATGTCAATGTGGCAAGAGCTGGCCAAGGGGGTGAGCCCTGGCTGCTTGGACTGAGTGCCTGGCAGCTCAAGGGCCACAACTCGGATGTGCCCTGTGACGTGTTCCTCAGGTGGGGTTGGCCAGGCTGCAATGGCGCTGCAGGTAGAGGGTGGATTAATTAATGCTCCTCTGTCCTTTCAGGAGAAAACATCCCATAACAATGCTGAGGGGTCGTGGACTGGCAGGGGACCCCCCTCACCTGCTCATCCTCACACGATACGAGCAGGAGGCCCTGGAGCTGGAGAGGCACCATGCAGCTCGGTAAAGCAGCCACGGTGAGGTGGGGGTGCCAGAGGAAGGTGAGAGTGCAGTGCACTGAGGTAAGAATGTCGGTTATTGCAACCATTCCAGTGTAGTCTCTATATTGATGTGAGCCTCGAAACTGGAGTCCCCACGGATGATGGAAAGACAAGGGATAATGATGCATATCTCCATCTCACCAGGGTGCCAGGCAGGCACAGTGACAGTGCCATGACTTAAACTAATGACATGTCCTTCTTCTCCCTTTTAGGCTCACCAGCAGTTTGTTATGAGGAGCCTGAAGGCCCAACCCTGGCCCTGGAGGACCACCAGGCTCACCATGCATCTGTGTCACACCCTCTCTCTCAAGCAGGCACCAGAGCAGATACCAGCACCTTGGTGGGCATAAGATCGCTGTGTAGTCGATCGGTGCACTTTGGTGAGGGTATTTCACACTTGCTTGAGGTGCAGGTGGAGACAGAGAGTGCCCAGGGCGCCGGCAGTCGGAGGAACGCTGGGGACCAGGAACATGCTCAGTCGGTGGCTGATGATGAGCCTCTGGAGCCGTCCCTGAGGCAGCAGATGCTGGAAGTCCAGCCGGGTGTGCGGGAGGATCTGGCGGAGATACATGAGGGAATCTGTGCCATGGTGTCCATTGTGGAGGAGTCCATGCGGAGGATAAGCGCTGTGCTGACCCTCATGGCCGAGCGCACTGCCTCCACCATGGAGAGAGTGGCGACTCTCATGGAGAGGCTTCCCCAGGGACAGAATCAGGGCCTCCTGGGGATGCGCTCGGACTTGCAGCCCTCACACCGGCAATGACCTCATCTGGTCAGTGTCAGTGTGGGAGATGAATTGGGCACCCAGTATCCCAGCTAGGTGCTCAGCCAACAATGGTGAGCAGGGAGGTCCAGAGTGACTTCACATTGGCGCATGAGCTGTCTGTCATCTCTGCGGGCACCTCTCAGGGCGCTCCGGGTGATGGCAGCAGCTCCTCCGCCCCTCTGCCAGTGACCGTGGCATCTGATGAGGCTGCGGTGACTGGGGAGATGCCAGCCGTGGCACTGGCCGTTTCCCCCCAGGCGGGGCCAGCACAGGCTCCACAGGCCAGAGGGTGCACGCCAAGGTCATCAAGACCAACAGGACAGCAGAGTGAGCCGGCTGTCTCCAATACTGGTGCCAGCGAGGGGGGGTGGCAAGACGTAGCAGCCACAAACGTGGTCCTCATGTCCCCTCAGCGTTCTCCTCACCATGCTCATCCTCGAACTCACCACTGGACTCATCATCTGTTGTCTGAGCAGCTGCATCAAGATCTTCTTCCTCCACTGGGTCCCCCCCTTTCCAGTTCCAGATTGTGGAGAGCGCAGCATTCAACCACTATCAGTGACACACGCTCTGGGGGGTACTGGAGTGCACCCCCTGAACGGTCCAGGCATTGGAAGAGCATCTTGAGAAGACCGATGGTTCTCTCCACCACAGCCCTTGTGGTGCCCTGGCTCCTATTGTAACGCTGCTCAGCTTCTGTTCTTGGATGGTGGAGAGGTGTCATGAGCCACCTTCTGAGGGGATAGCCCTTGTCATCCAGCAGCCATCCATCCAGCCGGGCTGGAGCACTGAAGAGCCCCGGCACCTGGGAGTGTCTGAGGATGTGGGCATCGTGGAAGCTGCCTGGGTACCTTGCACAGACTTGTAGAATCAGCATCCTGTGATCACACACTATCTGCACGTTCATGAAGTGGAAGCCCTTCCTGTTGACGAGGGCACCAGGCTCACCCACTGGCGCCTTGATGGCCACATGTGTACAGCCTATAGCACCCTGGACACGGGGGAACCCAGCAATGGCCGCGAAGCCTCTGGCTCGCTGTGTCTGTCTGGCCTCGTCCGTACGGTAGTGAATGAAAGTCAATGCACGCCTGGACAGAGCATCTGTCACCAGCTTTACACAACTATGTAACTGGGAGTCAGATTGATTAGGGGATTTAGAAGTTATCATTATGGTAATATGTAGATCTATGTATATCATTTCTCTTATTAATAAATGTTTAATTTAGATTTATCAAAACCTGTAAGATTTGATGGTATTATTACTGAATTCAAGGCATGCATCTTGAAATTTATACAAATTGCAAAACAAGTTGTGACAGCTGTTTCAAGTTTCCCTTTGGGATTTGGGCAGCTCAGCGTTTACCATCAGCTGTGTCATAACACCCAAACATAGTTAAAATCAGGAAAACTAGTGGAACAACCTGATCTCCGAGGTTCAATGATCCTGACCAGGCTGTCATCATCCTGAGGAAAGTGCCAGAATAACCCAGATGTCTGCATCCACTGGAAATGTAGAGCAGCACTAAGCGTTACTCAAACCTCCTTAAATAACCATCTCTATCTGGGGTCTGAGCTGGAGAAACAGCTACAAGCTTCTTTCCTAGACATGGGCAGCAACATAGGATGTGAGAGAAGCTGGAAGTAGAAAAGGCTCATTCTGAGTTGTGTTTTTGAATAGGACGAGTTGCCTGATGGGTATAAGACTGTCTTGTTCTGTGCTAGATGAATCCCTGGCTCAGATTGCATGTGCTTCCTTTCAGGTTAGAGCTTAAGAGCCAAATCAAAAGACAGAGGGCAGAATCGTCCCAGATGTGCACAAAGTTTTTTTTATTCAATTATGCGACGTAGGCCAGCATTTATTGCCCGTCCCTAGTTGCCCATGAGAAGGTGGTGGTGAGCTGCCTCCTTGAACCGCTGCAGTCCATGTGGTGTAGGTACACCCACAGTGCTGTTAGGGAGGGAGTTCCAGGATTTTGACCCAGCGACAGTGAAGGAACGGCCGATATGTTTCCAAGTCAGGATGGTGAGTGATTTGGAGGGAACTTCCAGCTGGTGGTGTTCCCATGTGTCTGCTGCCCTTAGATGGTAATGGTCGTGGGTTTGGAAGGTGCTGTCTATGGAGCCTTGTTGAGTTGATGCAGTGCATCTTGTAGATGGTCCACACACTGCTGCTACTGTGCATCAGTGGTGGAGGGAGTGAATGTTTGTGGATGTGGTGCCAATCAAGCGGGTTACTTTGTCCTGGACGGTGTCAAGCTTTTTGAGTGTTGTGGGAGCTGCACTCATCCAGGCAAGTGAGGAGTATTCCATCACACTCCTGTCTTGTGCCTTGTAGATGGTGGACAGGCTTTGGGAAGTCAGGAGGTGAGTTACTCATCGCACGATTCCTAGCCTCTGACTGTCCTTTCCCTTTCATTTCCCCTCCACCACTCACCCATGTCCTTTCCCCCATCACTGTTGACCCCACTGGCATCACCTTTGACCTCCTCACCATCACCTACCAATCTGAGCCTTTGTCTTTCCAGGATGTCCAGGTAAAGTGCACGTTCCCTACCTTCCTGAGAATCCCACCCCCATCCACATTGACCTCCCCGACCCCCTCCTTCCCACCCCCAGGGTCCGTGTCTATCTCCAAATCCCCACCAACCACCCTCGCCGTCCCTTCTACCACTACTGTTGCACCCTCACCCTCCCACCCTACCAGCTCCCTCTGCCCCCTCTCATACTCACTATCCCCTCCTACCACGCCCACCCTCAGTTCCCTCCCCAGGAGGCAGTTACTGACTCCACAGACTCCTCCCTTGCAGATTCACCTGGACATTCCCCACCCCTTACCCCCTCCTCCCTCCTCCGCCCTTACTCCCTCCTCCCACCAGACACCTTCCCCCCTCCAGACTCCCTCACCCCTTCGCAGCGGAGCCGTGTCCATGAGGATCCACCCAGTATGTGATGCCTGTGTTCCTCCCAGGTCCGGTAGCTGTAGGGCTCTAGCATCTTCTGCTCCTCGGATGTCCGCGATCTGAGCGAGGCCCTGATGAAACGTCCTGACTTCTGCACGTCACAGTTCTCCAGTCATGTTCTGTGCCGGCGTGTTTTACCGCCGGCTTAACGGTAAAGCTGGCGTCGGTGGGACGTTTCAAGTCAGGCCTTACTTTGCATCCCAATAGCGGGAAGCAAAGCAGGTTCACATCGGCCTCCAGCGGGATTGGCGTTCCGCTATGGCGGGCACCATCGGATGATCCCGCTGAGCTTTCACGCCAGCGTGAAACCGATGACGCGAAACGTATGACTCCAACCAGCAGAGTTTTCCCCCTGATTCCCATTGACTCCAGTTTTGCTAGGGCTCCTTGATGCCACACTCGGTCAAATGCTGCCTTGATGTCAAGGACAGTCACTCTCACCTCACCTCTTTTGTCCGTGTTTGAACCAAGGCTGTAATGAGGTCAGGAGCTGAGTGACCCTGGCAGAACGCAAACTGAGCGTCAGTGAGCAGGTTATTGTTACATAAGTGCCACTTGATAGCACTGTTGATGACCCCTTCCATTACATTACTGATGATCGAGAGTTGACTGATGGGCAGTAATTGGTCGGGTTGGATTTGTCCTGCATTTTGTGTACAGGACATACCTGGGCAATTTTCCACATAGCCAGGTAGATGCCAGTGTTGTAGCTGTACTGGAACAGCTTGGCTATGGATGCAGCAAGTTCTGGAGTGCAAGTCTTCAGTACTATTGCCAGAATATTGTCAGGGCCCAGAGCCTTTGCAGTGTCTTTCCTAGCTGGGGATGGTCATAAAGCAATGTTGCAGAAAGAAGTAAATTAGAGAAATGCTTAATAAATAAAAGTAAAGAGTTTACAATAGCCAAAAATGAAAGAAGCTTTGTTCTAAATTCACAGCTTTCATAAACGTTTAAATCACACGATGATTCCTAATATATGATGAGGGGGAAAATATTTTCACCCAGAGGGTGGTTGGAGTTTGGAACAAACTTCCTGAGAGGGTGGTGGAGGCAGCTTCGATCGAGGTATTCCAAAGGGAATTGGATTGCTACCTGAAAAGAGAGAATGTGGAAGGTTACAGGGATAAGGCAGGGGAGTGGGAATAGGTGGAATAGTCTTTCAGAGAGCCAGTACAGACTCGATGGGCTGAATGGCCTCCTCCTGCACTGTAAAGATTCTGTGATATGTTGATGCACAAACTACAAATGTGAACAATGCATTTTAAATAGAATAACTTGGCGTGTTATATACAACAAAACCTTTAGTCAGAAATCTCGTAGATCATACCTTCAATGTGGATGTTTTTCATGAGAACTGGTTTGGCCATTTTATCACCCAGAAGGATCCCTGTGGTTCTCCAATATAGGACATTTGTACCAGTCTTCAAATTCACCTAAGCAAACAATTATTCAAGGGATTAAAGCATTTTTTCATTATCATCGCAATTCACACGTTGTACATTCTTAAAGGTTAAGTTTGGACAACAGTAGAATGCTTGAAGCACAATTAAATGGATTTCAAACAACCAAAGTGTTTTGTATCTACTCGACAATGGAGTTATGTTTTGGCTATTGGTTAATGTCTGTACCATGAAATATCTTTTTATGTTAAACCGTGCTGCCTCAAACCGAGGTAGGCAACCTTGGTTAGTGATGGGTTTCCTGTTCCCTCTGCCATTCATCAACATTTTCCAAACTTTTGGCAACTATTCAATGAATGGCGGCCTAATCCTTTCAACATCCGTTCTTCAGAGATAAAAAATCTGATGCGTTATATACTGGCAAAGTAATTGCTGTCTCTCTGCTGTTTCTGTCCCTTTGTCAGCAGTTTACAGTAAATTATACAGGCTAACTTCCAATTCAATCGATCGTTAAAAATAGCACCATTCAGGTGGGCTCACTAACTTAATGGCTCCAGCAAAAGATTTAGTGCATCAACATTTTCAATGTTTTTAGCTCAGCACAAATGTTTATGGTCACCAAATATCCTTAATCTTAACATTTCACACGGCCGGTGGCGCTCAGTGCTACCTGTGCAGGCGGGGGGGAAGGAGGGAGAGTTGGGGCCTGCGAGCGAGAGAGCGCAGAAATCACCCTGAGGCACGGAGCTGCCTCGGGGAGAGTAAGTTGATAATAAAACTTTACAATAAGTAAAGTAAAAAATTATTTAAACATGTCCCCTCATGAGACAGTGTGACATGAACAGGGACATGTTTGTGCATTTTGCAAAGTTTATTTAATTATTTTATAAAACCTTCAGGAGGCCTCATCCCGCCCGTGGATGAGGTTTCCTGAAAAACGCGAAGGCCGCTTGGGCTCGTCGCCTGACCGACAACCTTAAGTCAGACGGGCAGCATTGTTAACAACTTTAATCACTTTTTTAATGGCCTTAATCAGCTGTTAACAGCTCAGCGCGTGTTCCAGCGCCAGCCTGCCGAACAAAATATCGAAATGACACATGATGACGTCGGGACGCACTCCTGATGTCACCGCACGTCGTTTTACACGTCGGCGTGTTGGGCCCGCCCCCTCTCGCCAGCGGCAACATTCTGCCCTTTGTATTTGTTTAGCGGTAATGTGATGGCTTTAATTTCACGCTCCCCCCGCCGGTGGGTTTTTAGGCGGGGGTGGGGAGAAACGTGAAATAGGACGAATGGGCTTCCTGCTGGGTTCCCCCCCCTTCCAAAACGCCAACCTCTCAGCGATTTTACACCAGGGCAGGCGAGTCCTCAGACAGGCCTCCCATCCTTGCCCCAATTGAAGCCCTTAAATGGCCAAGTATTGGCTACTTAAGGGCCGTTTCCCACCCAGCCTCAATTTCTAGGCTAGCGGGAGGATTTCCTGGGCATGGAGGAAAATGATCGGCTTTAGGCCTCAGGCAGGGAGGGGAAGGGGCGCCTCGATCAGAAGCCCCCTTCTAAGTTTGGGCGCCCCCCCCCCCCTCCTTAATGCCTGATGGCCGCTGGGCCTCCCTCCCCCGCCCCCCCCACCCCACCTCGGCCTCTCCCCTGACACCCCAATCCCCCACTATCCACCTCCCCAGGCCTTCCCTACCCTCCCCGTCCCAAAAACTTACCTTTCCGTCCAGTTACCGGGACTTAGGCACCAACATCTTCATGAAATTCCTCTCCTGTCCATTGCAACTTCTGTCGCTGCAGGGGCTGGAGAACTGCTGACCAATCAGATTGGCCGGCAGCTCCCTAAGGCGGGGCTCCCTCCCGAGTGAGGCCAGAAGTCCCGCCTGCAGCCAACTGACCCTCATTCGATAGTGAAGTGGCTATCCAAAATATCCCAGCCAATGTCCTACTCTCCACAACTGCTTTTACACTCACCAAAATACTGTCATTTACACGGTTCTAAATTATCCACTTTCACTTTCAAGCCCAGAAAAGGATCATTTTATCTTCCATTGAAAGCAGGACAGTATTATTGTTATGTAATGTGTTACGTAAAATTGTGTTACATTTTAGGGCTGTAGTTCCAAGGTGTTCTATCTGGGGGGTTACCCCAAAGATGCACTGGGGAACCTGTCCCCCCTCCCCCAACCCCCGGAAGTTCCCAGGTAAGGGGTAAGGTTTGCACGGCAATTGCCCGGGAAGTGCAAACATCCCTGGGCAATTGCCCTCCACTGAACCATCTTAAAACTGTGATTTAAATCTAAACCTCAGATGATTCTGATTGGGTTACGTTAACAGATACCCAGAAAAAGTTAGAAGAATTAAAGCCTCTTCTAGCTTCTGGGTAACTATTGCACACACCCCCCCACACCCCACCCCAACCTCCCACACCCCCCCTCCACCCACCCCCACACTCCCCCCCCCCCCCCCCCCCAAAAACAGGTCTCCTCTCACAACCCCGAACTTCCAGGGGTCTGTCCACATACCCCGCCCCCCCCGACTATTCCCCTGCCATGGGACTCCTCCAGGCCCACACCAACCCTATACCCCCCCAAACAAGTCTCCTCTCACACCCCCGACTGCCCCTTCCTTCCAAGGGTCTCCCCAACACCCACCCCCTACTAAAGGACTTCACCCAACCCCCAACTCCCCCCCACCTCTCCACCAGGCCCAACCCAACCCATGCACTCCCCCCTCACTTACCAACAGGCCCTACCTGACCCACGCCATCCCCCCAACCAGGCCCAACCCAGCCCTCCCCCACTTCCGTCAAGGCCCAGCCCAACCTGGCCCATCACCCGCAGGGCCCAACAAGACCCCGCTCCCTCCCCAAGGACCAACACAACGCAACCACCCCTCCCCCACCCAAGGCTCAGCCTGACACCCCTCCACACCCGCACCAAATCCTACCCACTTACCTTTTCAAAGACCTTTAAACTTGCCTGGTTTATGGCAGCTAGTGCCGTATAAAAGGGCGAGTGGCTTACTTACCTGCTACTCTACAGCCCTTGACGCTAGGCCCCGGGGATGCGCGGCACTGCCCAGACCTCACCCATCAGGAGTCGTGAAGTCGGTGGAGATAGGATCAGCTTGATTTTCAGGCAAGAACTTTCGAGCGGAGTGACAATCCAACCCAATTACCTCTCAATCAGGAGTTACGGCCCAATGTCATCGAGGAGGACACATGTAACTTTGTAATGGCATCGACTGGACATACATATGTATTTAACTTTTTTGAAATGGACAATGGCAACAGCAGTTACGATGTTGAGTTGAGAAGGACACATGCTTTTTGGTGGTACAGGGTCTGTGGAGCTCGTAGGAAGAGGTCACGTGATCCAGCGCTTGGGTGAAAAGATATTGGATTTTGAATAGTCAGAGCGAGACTGCCGCAGAGACAGCAGCCTTTCCGCATCTCTTTCTTCTGAAACCTCTCTCATCAAAGCTGAGCTGTTGGTAATTTGAAAAACCCACCAGAAGACCTCATTGCTGCAAACCAATTCTGAATTTACATGACTACAGACCAAGTGCCTCACTTCAGCGACAAGCCTAGACAATCCTTGATTTTTTTTTCTGACTGTACTTGAAACCTGACCAAGTTTTTAACATCTAATACTCTGCAGAGTTTTATTTCTTTTTTGCATGCTTAGGGCCGGGGGCGGGGTGGGTGGTGGCTAGGATGGGTGCATTCTGTATATGTTGTCTTTGCATTTGTGGGTAGTTGAAAATATTTGCACATTTTAAACCTTCTGTTAATAATTTCTGCATCTTTACCTGAGTGGGTTTTGCAATAACACTAACACTTTACTTTCTAACTTAAGGAACTTGGCTAGCTTATTACTTGCACCAAGTTATGAAAAGTTAAATACATATTAAATTAGCAATATCACCTCCCTTTTAGATCCAGAGTCTGTTATAACCAACTCAGAGAGAAGTCAGTTCACCCACTGTGGACCTGGTCCTATAAACTTTCTTTCATCATATCATTCTGGAGCATTCTTTTTTTATTCATTCACGGGATGTGGGCTTCGCTGGCTGGGCCAGCATTTGTTGCCCATCCCTAGTTGCCTTTGAGAAGGTTTTTTAAATGAATACCGTTTTGCAATAATGTATTTAAAATAATCAGGTGCTATGTACCACTTACTGAGTGACTCTTCCATTCATCACTTTCGGTTAAACGCATCCATTTTTGATCTGTTGCTTCTGTGTCTTGACACTGATCATTTTGCACCTGGGGAAAGAGGAATTGGAATAATGAACTGTGGAAAATAACAATTACACACCTCCTTTCATCAATTCAAACAAAAATATTTTTCAGACATGGTGTTAACATGTGCACCTAATTTCATTGACTTACGGGGGAGAATTTTCTCCCCGTTAGGGAGGCTGAGTGGGAGTGGGCCGCCCGCGATCAGCTGCGCGCCGCCATTTTACGTGGGCGGGCCAGTTAAGGCCGGCCCAGTGTGACGCGCGCCCAGAAGCGCTGAGCGCTCCCTGTGCGGGCAAGGGGGAGGCAGCTGAGTCGGGGCCTGCGCCCTTTTGTGTATGCGCGTGAAAGAGAGCAGCAATCTCCCTGAAGCACTGAGCTGCCTCGGGGAGATTAATTTGATGGTCAAAAATTTTAATGAAGTAAAAAAAAAATATTTTAAGGCATGTCCCCCTCACGTGACAGTGTCACATGAGCTGGGACATGCCAATGAATTTTAATAAAAATTTTTACTCAATTTATAAACACTTTTCATGAAACCTCATCCCACCCGTGGATGAGGTTTCATGATAAATGCAAAGGCCGCCTGGTCTCTTCGCCTGCCGCCAACCTTAAGGTTGGACAGGCAGCTCTGTTAAGTGTTTTAATTAGTTTTTAAATGGCCTTAATAGGCCTTTGACAGTTCGGCGGGTGCACAGCCGACTCCAGTGCGTGCCCGCCAAGCTGAAAATCGGAATGAGGTGTGGTGACGTTGGGACACACGCCCGACCTCACCACGGGTCATTTTACGCATCGGCGAGCGGGTCCCGTCCCCACACGCCGACACCAAGATTCTGGCCATAGAGTTATGAGTATTGACAAAATAAGAGTTTGGGCTCCCCAAATGACTCAGTAACTTTATACAGGGCTTTGATTTTATTGGTCGCTGATCCTGCAGGTTCGATTCCTGGGCTGTGGTCAGCCAACTGACCTCAGTTGGGCTGTCCAGAGTGTGATGAAACTCAAGAGAAAGAACAATGTACCTTAATCGGGAGTTCGGAGTTCGGGACTTCTGCGCATGCTTTGGCTGGGAAAGAGCCGCACATGTGCATTTTGTGTCTTTTACGTCATTAGGCCAGGAACTGGCCCTGCGCACCTGCGCAGAAAAGTGAAAGCTTGGAACTGCAGGTCAGGTGATCTGAAGAGGGGCACCAATACAGAGAAAGTGTCCCAGGGAGCTGGACACAGGAAGGGGGAGAATGGGAGAGGTTATAATCCAAGAAGAAAGTCCCAAACAAGGGAGTGGTACAGAAGCAGATCCCAGAAGACAGTCCTAGGTAAAGGAGAAGGGTGGAGAATAGATATCGATCCTGTTAAACAAAGCTGAGAGAAAGGAGCAGAGCAATTGACTCCAAATTGAGGAGAGCGAGCTAAGAGGAGCAAAATGGGCTTGAGAGAAGCCCCGAAGATCCAAGAGAGCAGCCGAAGGTTGGTGGCTCCACACCGCGGGCTGTAAGGGCAGAGGTATCTCTTTGGAGCAGTGGTGTTCTGCTTGGCACAGCCGAAGATCTGAAATTTGTCTTGGAACGTGAAGCTTGAGTGTACACAGAGTTCCAGGAGAAAGGAGTCTCAGAAGGCAAGATTGAAACATGGAGGTGAATCCTGGTTGAAGCCATCCGAGCGAGAGCGACATGAGGGAGAGAATTCCCAGGCAAGTTTTGAACGTAGAGATTGGAGGCCCTTGTGAGAAAGTCAAAGTTTCAGTGAGCTTGTTTGGCTCACACATTGATGAGCGTCTTTGGCGGGGGTGGGGCGGGTTGATGAGAAATCCATGGAATCTGCTTTGGTGGCATCTGTCACTTGTTTTAGGGTTGGTGTGCCAACCACAGTTCACCTGTTAGTTCACATGTGCCGTGTACTAACCCTGAATGTCAGAGAGTAAGGGGGATATTGTAAATTGTATTATCTTTCTGAATTTGTATGTCTCTGTAAAGGTATAGCAGGGCTGAAGGAATAGTGTGATTTGAATCATTTGCTTGTGTTTGTATTGAAATCTTTCCAACCTTTTTGTCTGGTGTAATATAGCTCTTTTTTTTTCCCTTGTTTAATAAATGTTTTATTCCTTATGTTAAAAGTTCATCAGTAAACTTCTGCAAATTTGGTCAGTAACTTACCTCCACGGTTTCTAAAACAAAAACAAAGTTAGGATCTATCAAACCAGTTTTCACGCACACACCAATGGTCGCCTTACTGGTGCCCAAGGAGTCAACATCTACAGTGTTATTAAACTCTTGAAGGTGTTCACTCCTTTTTAAGTGAGAAAAGGAGATAAAGGGATGGTTGTATTCTGCAAGACATGTCTTCCCTTTCTAATATGGCCCTTCTTGTTTTCTTTAATTTCTTCATCAAATGTGACACTACAGGGAATTGAGATCGAGTCCCTTCAATTCTTGGTCTGAGAGGAGGAGCAGAGGCGGAATAATTCTAGAGTGTACCTTGCTGTCACATTAAAGCTCCGGCCATTTCCACTGAAGGTGACATTATCCCTAGCAATGGCAAAAATGGTCCCTGCACCTCCCCCAGCAACGAAATGATCTTGACCAGGATCTAGAACAGGGTCAAGGCCACAACAGACCTAGCAACGACTCTCTGACAGCTCAACAAGTCTCAGGCATTTAGGACTCCAAGCATTTAACAATTGAAGCAGAATTCTTCAACAAACTCCCTTACATGCATGTACCTAAGCCATGAGAACTTTACAGGCAATAAATAATATATTCTAACAATTCACAAGTAATGTCTAATCATATTTTGAGTTGCATCATTAATGATCTTGAACGTACCAGAACTGGCTCATTCTGCTATATCAAAGGCAATTTTTTAATTGATATTTGTGACATCTTTGAGTTTAATTGTACCTGAATTATTTGTCTACGTTAAGTCATCTTGTCCAGTTGTGATAGTTACAATTCTAAAGAAGCTATTGGATCTAAATCTGACTATAACTCACTTACAACTATCTTGTTCTCTATTTACATATATCAGCCTACAGGTAGGAAAGAAATTATATCACATGGGCTCCTCATCAAAGTCTCAAAGTGCTCCCAACATTAAAATATTAACGTCTAATACAAGCAATTTAAAAAGGTTGAATTGGCAATTCTTAACCAAAACAAATGTCTTTTCAACACTCTAATATCGAAATTATGGCAGTTGTGCCAGAATACATAGTATTAGGTTCAGCCTAGATCAGTAATAGACCTCAGCGTCAGAATCATCTAGCTTCACACCCCATTCTAGGTAATGCTTCAGTGTATTTATTTCCTGAGGTCACAGTCTTTCAGATGAGCATAAAAGATTCCAGGACAGCAGAGCTCCCTCAATGCCCTGGCCATCATTTATTATTAACAAAACAGATTGCCTGTCATCCATCTCATTGTTATTTATGTGATCTTGATGCGTGAGAATGAGCTACTGTTTTTTTTAATTATACTTCAAAATAATCCACTAGCAGTTTAATACTTTGGAACATCCTGTGGACATCAAAGGCACTATTTAAATGTAACTCTCCCACACATTATATTGGGTCCACAGTAATTTACTTTTCACAATTTTTTTTAAAAATGTCTAAAAAAAATGTATTTTATAGAACTGGACTTACAAAAAACTCAAAAAAGATACTGTTATCCAGATACTGATAATCAAACGTAACACTTCCTGGTTTCTTCAAGTGAACTGAATAGATGAGGGAAACTGTGCAGTCGTCTCTGTTAGAAGCAATATAACTCCCTTGTGGAATCCAAGATGACCTGTAAAAGCAGCATTTAATTACAAGACAAGGAGTCCAAATGATAAAAGACGGAAGACATAAAAGTCAGGCCTCTTATACTTTGAAAGTTTCATTGAGACAATGAGGTGAATACACATTTTGTTTTAATGGGAGACGTTACTTTTTGAGAGGGACTGTGCACTCTCCACCCACAGCCTATTTGCAGTAGGAAATCGTAAATACTGGCCAGTTGCCAGTGGAGTGTTGGTGATCCAGCATGTTTGATCTTCCAACTCAATAACAGCCAACTGTAACTATACAGTAAAACTAGCAGCAGTGATCTCTCAGATTGTTAGAAGTTTATTTGTTCTCATCTCCACATCTGACACCTGAGATCTGCCCATGGTGGATACTGGGTGAGTGACTATGGAGGCGGCATGGAGGGTATAAGGTTCCATTGGGGGTGGTTGGGGGGCATGACTTGGTATTGAGTCGTCATGGAGGGTGTGAGGAGCCATGCGGGGAGGGGGGATGCGTGGGGAATGAGGGGGTGTGGGAGACGTGGGCTAGAGCTTTAGCAACTGTTAAAACAACTGGGACAAACTCAGCACTGGCCCGCCCCTGTGCCCAACCACACTCTACTTCCAGGGACAGTGAGCCCAACTCTATCCCGCACCCACCTACCCAGAGTGAAAAATCATGTGTTTAAGGCACTTACTACCAAGGTGGGTCCGGAGGTCAGGAAATGTCCCGCCTCATGCTATTCACCACGGTAGCCAAAATCGCACCGAAAGGCTTAAATTTCCCAATGGAAGCACTGGGCAGAATTTTACAGCCCTGTCGTGGAGGGGGGGGGCGAGGCCATAAAATGTGGCGGGCCGTTCAAAAGTCAATTGACTTCTGCGGGGCCATAAAATCCCGCTGGCGTGAAATTCCACCCATTGTTTCTGCTCCAGCTCCAACATGTTTACTCAAAACCTGATGGTAATCAGAGCAGGTGGACCAAAATACTGTCTGCTCTCAATGTTACCCATGAAAATACATTTGGTAATAAGCCTCTGTGAAAATTCATATTGATGGGCATAATAGAAAAAAAGCAAATTAGCTTGTGCTGAACATTAATTATCTTCTGCACAAATTAAAGCTAAATGTTGGTTACTAAGTGAATAATAACCTACAGAAATACAACTGATTACAACAGAGGAAAAAACTTGTATGGCTCCCAACACAGACGGGGCAAAACAATAATTTGTCGCTGGTTTACTTACGAGTTACAGTTGTTACTGCTGGCACTGCTGCTTTCTATATCATCTACAAAGGTAGCCACAGTAGCAAATCCAAGTGGCAAAGTATCCCATTCATCAAATCTAATGCCACTGCCCAACGAGTAACTGCCTGCTGTACATTTACTGCAGGCCTGGCTTAACAGCTCCAGAAACTCCCCCGATTGACAAGAAAAGGCTGGAAAACAAAATAAAGTCATGATTGCAAGTCACGCCTTTCCCACTTTCTGCTGAACAAGATGTATTCGAATCCGCAAGTCTAAAGGCTGGTTCACTCCTGAGATTATTGAAGGTGGCCTTAAGGCTGTTTCATCGGTTCAAAACAAGTTCAACCTACTAGATGGAAACTATTCAGATTTTTCATGAGAGTCTATTTGCCTCGTCAGGGCTAGAGACTCAACAGGGAAAATAAAGAGGATGTTTAAGTTCTTCACCAAATGCCCCTTGGCTCTCCACGATAAGACACCTCTGAGGTAAGAGATGCAGGGATGGTAGGCGACTAATGTTTGCAGCTTAATTGTGCCATCTGAATATTCCTCATGTTGAAAAATCTTGCAACATCACTCACGCTTTTATAAGCAATTCAAGGCTCAAGGGCTGTGATGTTGGACACCCCCCCGAGGTTAAATACAAAGCTGGGATTTTCCAGCCCCATTTTGGCGTGACCCGCCGACGGAGATTCGGCGGCCCAGCCAAAAGTCCACTGGCTTTCGGCAGGACCAGAAGATCCCGGCGACGGGCAGCACCAGGGAATCCCGCCCAGTGAATGGAGAAGACAAACAGCGATTAGGCAGAGCTAAGTTTGCATTTTAAAGGCCTGAAGAGTGTTTCAGGAAAGGCAACTAATGACATTCCAAAGCTTCTGGGTTCCTCTGTAAGAGAGGGACTAGCTGAGTCATGATTTCAATGAAACGTACACAGGAACATCAAAGGCATAGGCCATTCAGCCCGTCAAGCCTGCTCCGCTATTCAAACTGGTCATGGCTGATCATCTATCTCTACGCCATTTTCCCCCACTATCCCCATATTCCTTGATGTCATTAGTCTCCAGAAATCTATCGATTTTTGTCTTGAATATGCTCAGTGATTTAGCTTCCACAGACCTCTGGGGTAGAGAATTCCAAAGATTCACCACCCTCTGAGTGAAGAAATTGCTCCTCATCTCAGTCCTAAACGGCCTGCTCCTTATTCTGAGACTGTGTCCCCTTGTTCCAGGCTCACCAACCTGAGAAACCATCCTATCCACATCTACCCTGTCACGCTCTGTAAGAATTTTGTAAGTTTCAATGAGATCACCTCTCATTCTTTGAAACTCTAGAGAATACAAGCCCAGTTTCTACAATCGCTCCTTATAAGACAATCCCGCCATCCCAGGGATTGGTTTGGTGAACCTCCATTGCATTCCCTCTATGGCAAGTATATCCTTCCTTAGATAAGGAGACTAAACTGTACACAATACTCCAGGTGCGGTCTCACCAAGGCTCTGTACAACTGCAGGAAGACATCTTTACTCCTGCACTCAAATCCCCTTGTGATGAAGGTCAACATACCATTTACCTTCCTAATTGCTGCTGCGCCTGTATGCTAGCTTTTAGTGACTCATGAACAAGGACACCCAGGAGATTTGGAAAAGCTAAATGAGTGGGCAGGAACATGGCAGATGGGATATACTGTGAATAAGTGTGATGTTATCCACTTTGGTAGAAAAAACAGAAAGGCAGAGTATCTTTTAAATGGTGAGAGGCTGGGAAGTGGACATCAACACTTCCCAGCCTCTCACCATTTAAGAAATACTCTGCCTTTCTGTTTTTTCTACCAAAGTGGATAACATCACACTTATTCGCATTATATTCCATCTGCCATGTGCCTGCCCACTCATTTAGCCTTTCCAAATCTCCTTGAAGCTTCCTTGCATCCTCCTCACAACACACATCCCCACCTACTTTTTTATCTTCAGTAAATTTGAAAATATTACATTTGGTCTCCACATCCAAATCATTTGTGATGTGGCCCCAGCATAGATCCTCGAAGTACCCCACTAGCAACACCCTGTGCCATCCTGAGAATAACCCGTTTATCTCTACTACTCTGTTTTCTGTCTGTTAATCAATTCTTAATCCATATATTTCCCCCAATCCCATGTGCTCAAATCTTGTTTGCTAACGTCCTGTGTGGGACCTTATCAAAAGCTTTCTGAAAATCCAAATACACCACATCCACTGGTTCTCCTTTATCTATGCTAAAAGTAACATCCTCAAAAAACTCCAACACGCTTGTCAAGCATGATTTCCCTTTCATACAGCCATGTCGACTCTGACCAATCATATCATGATTTTCTAAATGTCCAGCTATTACATCCTTTATATTAGATTCTAATATTTTCCCGACTACTGATGTCACGATGACGGGTCTGTCGTTATCCATTTTCTTTCTCCCTCCCTTCTTCAATAGTGGGGATACATTTGCTACTTTCCAATCTGCAGGGACTTTTCCAGACCCTGTAGATTTTCAAAGATAACCACCGATGCATCCACTATCTCTACAGCCACCTCCTTCAACACTCTGGGATGTAGCTCATCAGGTCCAGGGGATTTATCAACCTTCAATCCAATTAATTTTTCACGTACTACCTCTTTATTAATACTAATTTCTTTCAGTTTCTCATTTTCACAAGCCCCCTTGGTTCCCTAGTATTTCTGGGAGATTTTCTGTATCTTCCTCCATGAAGACAGACACAAAATAATTGTTTAGTTTCTCCGCTATTCCCCTATTCCTCATTATGAATTCCTCTGTCTCCACATCTAATAGACCTACATTTGTCCTTGCTAATCTTTTCCTAAAGAAGCTTTTACTCTCCGCCTTTATGTTTCTCACTATGAATATGCATTCATATTCTCTTCTCCCTTTATCAGTTTCTTGGTCTTGTATTGCAGGATTCTAAACTGCTCCCAATCCTCAGGCTTATCACTTTTTCTGGTAACCTTATGAGTCACTTCCTTTGATCTAATGCAATCTTTAACTTTTTTGTTAATCACGGTTGATTTACATTTCCTGTTGGGTTTTTGTGTCTTAGAGGAATGTATATTCATTTTAGTTTAGTGATTACATTGAGGATTCCAATGTCCATTACTCTATTTGGAACTAAATCATTCTGACATTAAAGTTCATTTGGTCCAGACAAGAGCAGATTAACGAAAGATTTATACTGATTATTGCGTTTCAGTTACATCCAGCTCTCTCCCCATTCCTGTAAGTTATCAAAGTATTTTAATATGTAGAAAAATTAATATTTTGTCTACAGATTAAAGCAAAATATGTTACTGTTCAAACTAACATATTGGCAAAAATAGTTTAGACCATAAGACATAGGAGCAGGAATTAGGCCATTTGGCCCATCGAGTCTGCTCCGCCATTCAATCATGGCTGATAAGTTTCTCAACCCCATTCTCCCACCTTCGCCCCATAACCTTTGATCCCCTTACCAAGAACCTATCTATCTCAGTCTTAAATACACTCAATGACCTGGCCTCCACAGCCTTCTGTGGCAATGAATTCCAAAGATTCACCACTCTCTGGCTAAAGAAGTTTCTCCTCATCTCAGTTCTAAAAGGTCTTCCCTTTACTCTGAGGCTGTGCCCTCGGGTCCTAGTCTCTCCTACTAATGGAAACATCTTCCCCACGTCCACTCTATCCAGGCCTTTCAGTATTCTGTAAGTTTCAATCAAATCCCCCCTCATCCTTCTAAACTCCATCGAGTATAGACCCAGAGTCCTCAAACGTTCCTCATATGTTAAGCCTTTCATTCCTGGGATCGTTCTCGTGAACCTCCTCTGGACCCTCTCCAGGGCCAGCACATCCTTCCTGAGATACGGGGCCCAAAATTGCTCACAATATTCTAAATGTGGTCTGACCAGAGCCTTATAAAGCCTCAGCAGCACATCCCTGCTTTTATATTCCAGTCCTCTCGAAATAAATGCCAACATTGCATTGTTTGTATCACCAACTTCCTATTTCAAGTTTTCTCATTTTAGAACGGCAAAGAACCACAGATGCTAGAAATCTGAAATAGAAATAGAAAGTGCTGAAAACACTCAGCTGGTCTGGCAGCACCTGTGGAGCGAGAAACAAGAGTTAACGCTTCAGGTCAGTGACCCTTCGTCCGAACTCATGTTAACTCTCTTTCTCCCCCCACAGATGCTGCCAGGCCAGCTGAGCATTTCCACCATTTTCTGTTTTTACCATAGCTCTCATCTTTGCATTTTGCAAACTGTATGTGCAATGTCACCTTTCAATCTCGAGGCATAGGCTGATTTCTCGAACAGAGCAGGTTGATTAACAAGTTCTGAATTGGAATTGGACATTATCTTCAATTAAATAATATGTCAAATACATTTAATGTACTGACTCTCAGCATTGACTCATTAATCAAATAGAAGTCAATAAGCAAACTCCAATACAAATACCGTCAGCAACTCTAATATCATGAACCACCCTATATATAGCATGCTATCGACACAGTCATGTTTGCCTATTAATGAATCCAATAAGGGTAGCTTCTGAAGCAAATATGACAGTGTAATGAACCTGGGAAAAAGTAACTTAGCCTGTTATGCCTGCTTTCTTCAACACACCACGTGAAATTTTCAGCCTTACGGACTATATACGATCATAGAATCTTACAGCACAGGAGACCATTTGGCCCATCATGTCTGTGCTGGTTCTTTAAAAGAGCTACCCAATTAGTCTCGTTCCCTTTCTCTTGCCCCATAGCCCTGCAAATGTTTTCAAAAAATCATTTCTGAAAGTCACTATTGAATATGCTTCTTCTACCTTTTCAGGCAGTGCATTCGAAACCACAACAACTCACTGCATAAAAACAATTCATATCTCCATTATGGCTCATTTGCCAACCATCTCCTGGTCACCAGCCCTCTTGCCAGAGGAAACTGTTTCTTCCTATTTACTCTATCAGGACCTTTCTGAATTTTGAAGTGAAGTGCAAATGGTCCATGAGTACCAGAACCAGGTTCGCAGCCCTTGGACAGCCAACCTTACAATAGGACCATGTTTCACACTCCTGGCAAACACAGATTTATTTTGCAGTAAGTCGGGGATAGAATTATTTCAGGTTATTTATCGGAACGTTAAATAATTAAATGCCGATACAAACGAAGAAAATGAGAAAACCTAAAACCACAGTGGCTGAATGAGGACAAAAACCTGTTACGGTCCAAGAACAAATACTTCTTAGGAAAAAGGATTCAAGTAAGCAAGCAGTGGGGAGATTGGAAAATAATTTGAAGATAACTGAAGTGAGTATTGAAAGAGGTGCTTTGTGATGCTCAGTTGAGTTTGCTGATCTCCGCTGGGCAGTAGAATGAACCTCAGCACTCCTGGCTTAAGAAGCTGTGGAGAAAAACACTCCTGATTGCTATTCACTCAAACCCTTGCAAAAGGAGAGGACAGGATCAGGATCATTTGTGATGCCTTCCATGGTTGGAACGCCTGCAGTCACTCACTGTCTAGACTCACAATATAGGATGGTTACTTGTAGATCTTCATTATTAATGAAATCGTATCCCAATTAGAACAAAGAACAAAGAACAAAGAAAAGTACAGCACAGGAACAGGCCCTTCAGCCCTCCAAGCCTGCGCCGATCATATTGCCTGTCAAACTAAAACATTTCGCACTTTCGGGGTCCGTATCCTTCAATTTTCATCCTATTCATGTATTTGTCAAGTTGCCTCTTAAACACCACTATCGTACCTGCTTCCACCACCTCTTCTGGCAGCGAATTCCAGACACTCACTACCCTCTGTGTAAAAAACTTGCCCCGCACATCTCCTCTAAAGTTTTCTCCTCTCACCTTAAATCTATGTCCCCTAGTAATTGACTCTTCCACCCTGGGAAAAAGCTTCTGACTACCTATTCTGTCCATACCACTCATAATTTTGTAAACTTCTATCAAGTCGCCCCTCAATCTCCGTCGCTCTAGTGAGAACAATCCGAGTTTCTCCAACCTCTCCTCATAACTAATAACCTCCAGACCAGGCAGCATCCTGGTAAACCTCCTCTGCACCCTCTCCAACGCCTCCATATCCTTCTGGTAATGTGGCAACCAGAATTGCATGCAATATTCCAAGTGTGGCCTAACCAAGGTTCTATACAGCTGCAGCATGACTTCCCAGCTTTTATACTCAATACCCCTGCCAATGAAGGCAAGCATGCCATATACCTTCCTGACTACCTTACCCACCTGCATTGCCACTTTCAGTGACCTGTAGACCTGTACACTCAGATACCTCTGCCCATCGATGCACTTAGGGGTTCTGCCATTTACTGTATAATTCCTACCTGTATTAGATCTTCCAAAATGCATTACCTCGCATTTGTCCGGATTAATCTCCATCTGCCATTTCTCCGCCCAAGTTTCCAACCAATCTATATCCCGTTTATTATTATTTTATTATTATATTATTATTTATTATCCCAAAGTTAATTAAATCAATTTAAATTCTCTAGCTGCTGTAGTGGGATTTGAACTCAGGCCTTGGATTTCTAGTCCAGTATCGTGACTACTGCGCTACCGTATCCGTTATTCAGAATATATATTAGCGAATAACTTAAAGATACTGGATTCGTCTTGTAAATATTGCATCCAGTTTAAAATAAAATGCAAATCTGACTGTATAGAATGATAGCAGCTAACACAATAAGCAGCTCTGCATGATGAAGTACTGAAATAATTACACTTTTCTTTTATCCCAATGAACATTTCAAGCAGTAACTTACAGCATTCTCTGCCTTTGATTGGTTCAGGCAATCCTGTGCATTTTCCAGGAGATTTCGGAATGGCAACTCTCCACCGGGAACCAGTGCTATCACATTCCGTGTACTCAAAGTGATAATCATTCTGTGTTAAAGAATAAAAATACAACATGAATGTCTGGTACATTTGACCTGGGGCATCGCAACACCTTCCAAAAAATAGGGGGGAAGACACCTTCCAAATCTCAGATACAATTACCTGTGCACTGATGGTTGTTGATGTTATAATGCTCATGATATTTTTGGAGAATGAAGATAAGAAAGGATTAGATGGCATCAACCCTTCAAAATTTTCAGACAATTCGATCGTGCTACGTAAAGAAGAGCAGGGGCTGCTCTGGTTACCTGGTGTCCCGGCCAACATTTATCCCTGAACCACCAATAAAACTGATTGTCTAGTCATTTTTATCTTTGCTGTTTGTCATCGAGTTATACAGCACAGAAACAGGCCCTTCGGCCCATCCTGTCCATGCCGGCCATCAAGCACCTATCTATTCTAAAAAAACTTTGGTGTGACAACTTCTCTGAACGTGCTACGCACCAACACTGGGAGCATGACATGAGAACTTGCTGTGCACAACTTGGCTACAAGGCTTCTCCACAGTAGAATAGTTTCTATACTTCAAAAGTACTTTAATTGCTTGTAAAGCACTTTGGGGCTTCTGTGGTCAGAAAAGACACTTTACAAATATAAGTATTCCTTTCATTTAGCCTGATATTTGCTTGTGCATTTATCATATCCCTGGTGACCATCTGTACCATTCATGTCAATACTTGACAAGCTACTCCAAAACAAAGTTACACGGTACACAATTTAGTTGAGAACCAGTGATGAATTGGGATTGAATTTCTATCAAACATCCAGATGCCAAGCCAGGAAAGGGGAATCTAGGAATAGGACCAAATGCTTGGTCAAAGAGTTGGGTTTTCAGGAGGGACTGGGAGGTACAGGCTTTGGGAAGAAAATCCAGAGATAGTTGAAGGAGTTTCCAATTGTTTGCTATTTTAATTCACTGCCTTGCTCTCACGCTGATATTCCCACCCTCAGCCTGCTGCAGTGTTCCACTGAAGCTCAACGCAAACTCAAGGAACAACACTTCATCTTCTGATTAGGCAGCTTACAGCCTTCTGGACTCAACAAAGTCAGACCATGAACTCTGCCCCCATTTTGATTGCTTTGTTTTTGTCATATGTCGGTCTGAATCTTGTTCTTCATGTATTTATTTTCGGACGGAGCTCCTCTTTATTCCGCCATTAACACCCACTCTGAACAAATGCTTTGTTTCTTAACCAAAACAATTACCACTCCCCTTGCTTTTTTGTTGCATAACATCTTTGTCATTTAATCCCTCCCACCCTCTACCCTATCCTAAACCTTCCCTTTTGCTCTTCCTCCCCCTCCCCCTTTTGACGGCATAAAACCCATCACATTTCTACCTTCCTTCAGTTCTGAAGAAGTCATATTGGACTCGAAACATTAACCCTGTTCTTCTCTCCAAAGATGCTGGCAGACTTGCTGAGTATTTCCAGCGCTTTCTGTTTTTATTAAGGAGGGCACTGAAGTAGTTGAATTTGAAGATGGTTGAGGCATGTTATGAAGGGTCTGCAGTGAAAAGGCTGAAGGACAGACAGAAAGGAGCAATGTTACAGAAAGTGAATGAAGTAGTCTTTGCGACAGAAATATATAAGGTTTCCGTTGCTGCTACCTTCCTAATTTTTATTGCCTTGATAACTGACCAAGGCGTAGTTGTTAGATGACAGACGTGACAATGCAGCTACAGACGAGCTACAGTGGATGTGTAAGGATAGTGTAAGTCAGGCGGGTGGAACATACCATGACAGCAGATCTCCTGGTAGGGGTAGCTACAAGCAGCAGCAGCAACTGAGTCCTCCTCCATCACAGTGAACAATTTGACAGGATCAACTAACTTAATCCCTTCCACCATCTTGAAAGGTTCAATTATATCACTTAAACTACCTCAACTTTTCTTCCAAACCTAAAATTTCTAACATCTAGAATCTTTATTACTTTTGAGAGAATGCAGGAGTAGGCAATTTCCTTTTCATGACTAGGTGACTGGAACAACAGACTGATTCAGGGTGGAGTCTGATTAATAAGCTAAATAGCTGTGTGATATATTCCTGGTAAGCTGCATTGAAGTGCTTTCTCATTTAACTTAAAAACTCACAGCCAAGCACTGGACTGTTTCATAAATTTAACAAGTTTTATTTATATTGTGCCTTTAATGAAATTAAATGTCCCAAGGCGCTTCACAGGAGCATTATAAAAAAAAGCATACACTGGGCCACATAAGGAGATATTAGGTCAGGTTAACAAAAGCTTGGTCAAAGAGGTAGGTTTTAAGCAGTGCCTTAAAAGAGGGATGCGAGGTAGAGAGGCAGGGAGGTTTATAAGGGAATTCCAGAGCTCAGGGCCAAGGCAACAGAAGACGTGACCATCAATGGTGGAGCAATTAAAATCAGTGATGCACAAGAAGCCAGAATTAGAGGAGCACAGATATCTCAGAGGGTTATGGGGCTGGAAGAGAATACATTGATGGAACCAAGGTCCTCATGGACTTTGAAAACAGAACCATCCAGCTGGCTGGCAAGGATCTGGACCATTCCTGTGCTGACAGTGAGGTCAGTGATGCTCTTACCAAGTGAGGATCCAGCAGTTCAACATCCATCAGACAACCATGCTGTGAGTGGTGTGTCCTCTTTCACAGGCCACTGCCATGCACTGATTATGTCCTCTTGCTTTCACAGACACATCTGCCAAACAGCCGATGGAGTCCACGACCCAGGACCTCCGGTCAAGCCCCAAACAAACCTCTGAAGAGGAATCTGGAGGCACCCTTCCCGAAATCCTGTCAGAGCACTCACCCACATCCTCCACCAGCGCAGAGACACACCTCAGTGGGACCTAGCTTTAGAGTAGCCCCAGGATCATAATGTGGTGAGCACATCGCACTGTGTCTGATCCACAGAAGACAGCGGCAGGGACTTCCCAGGCGTCCAGCACTCGGAGAGCTGCTGGAGGCCAGAGATTTGCTGAGCCCGAGTCAAGCCTCTGGACTCGGTCATGTCACACTTGCTGGAGCTGCAAAGGCAAGCATCCCAGGAAGCAGCCTAGTGAATCTCTTTTTAACTGCCTCCAATGCCAGTATGTCCTTTCTTAAATACGAGAACCAAAACTGTACACAGTACTCTAGATGTGGCCTCAACAACACTTTGTATAGTTGTAACAAGACTTCCCTATTTTTAAACTCCAACCCCCTAGCAATACAGGCCAAAATTCCATTTGCCTTCTTAATTACTTGCTGCACCTGCATGCTAACTTTTTGTGTTTCATGCACAAGAACACCCAGATCCCTCTGTGCTGCACTTTTTGGAATCTCTCTCCATTTAAATAATAATCTGCCTTTTGATTCTTCCGACCAAAGTGCATGACCTCACACTTTCCTACATTAAACTCCATCTGCCAAGTTTTTGCCCACTCACTCAATCTATCTATATCCCCTTGCAGATTCCTTATGTCCTCATCACAACATGCCCTCCCACCTACTTTTGTATCATCAGCAAATTTGGATACTTTACTCTGCCCCCTCCTCCAAGTCATTAAAATAAATAATAAATAATTGAGGCCCTAGGACTGATCCTTGTGGCACTCCCCTAGTTACGTCTTTCCAACCTGAAAAAGACCCATTCATCCCGACTGTCTTCTGTGCGTCAACCAATCATCAATCCATGCTAATACCTTATCCCCAATACTGTGAGCTCCTATCTTGTGCAATAACCTTTTATGTGGCACCTTATCGAATGCTTTCTGGAAATCCAAATACACTACATCTACTGGTTCCCCTCTATCAACTCCGCTTGTTATATCCTCAAAGAACTCTAGAAAATTGATCAAATATGATTTCCCTTTCACAGACTCTGTCTGATTGCGTAAATGCCCTGGTATTTCTTCCTTAATAATGGACTCTAGCATTTTCCCAACGACAGAAATTAGGCTGACTGGCCTATAATTTCCTGTTTTTTGTCTCCCTCCCTTCTTGAAAAAAAGCATCACATTAGCGGTTTCCCAATCCGCTGGGACTCTCCTGGAATCCAGTGAGTTCTGGAATATTTCGACCAATGCCTCCACTATCTCTGCAGCCATTTCCTTTAATACCCTTGGATGCAGGTCATCAGGTCCTGGTGACATGTCTGCCTTTGGTCCCATTAGTTTGTCAAATGCTTTGTCCCTTGTGATAGAGACTGTTACAAGATCTTTCCTCCCATTAGTCCCTTGCTTATCTGATACCTTTGGAATGTTTATCGTGTCTTCCACCGTGAAGACCAATGCAAAATATTGGTTTAAGTATCTGCCATTTCCCTGTTCCCTGTTATCAATTCTCCAGTCGCACCTTCCAAGGGTCCCACACTCACTTTAGCCACTCTCTCTCTTTTTATATACCTGTAGAAGCTTTTGTTGTTTATTTTTATATTTCTTGCCAATTTACTTTCATAACCAATTTTCTCCCTCTTCATTAGCTTATTAGTCATCCAATGCTGGCTCCTAAAAAATTCCCAATCCTCTGGCCTATCACTAGTTTTCGTTGTTCTGTATGCCTTAGTTTTTGATTGGATAATCTCCTTGACCACCTTTGTTAACCATGGGTGGTTTATCCTTCTCATCGAGTCCTTCTTTATGACCGGGATAAAGTTTTGCTGAGCGTTATGAACTATCTGCTTAAATATCTGCCACTGCTCATCCACTTACTTTCCCCTTAGTCTATTTTTCCCAGCCCACTTTAAACAATCTTTCTTCATACCTCTGTAATTGTCCTTATTTAAGTTCAAGACACTGGTTTGAGACCCAAGTTGCTCGCCCTCAAGCTGAATTTGAAATTCTATCATGCTGTGATCGCTACCCCCTAGAGGATCCTTAACTATGAGATCTTTTATTAATCCCACCATATTACACATTACTAGATCTAAAATAGCCTGTTCCCGGGTAGGTTCTGCAACATATTGCTCTAAGAAACAATCCCTGATGCACTCTACAAATTAGTCTTCCATGTTACCCCTGACAATCTGATTTGTCCAGTCAAAATGCAGATTAAATCACCCATGACAATTGTAGCCCCCTTCTTATACGCCTCCATTATTTCCTGATTTATACTTTGTCCTACAATGAGGCAACTCTCAGGGGGCCAATTGACAACTCCCACCCATGATTTCTTTTCCTTCTATTCCTTAGTTCCACCCAACCTGATCCCACATCACAATCTATTACACTTATATCACTACTCACCACTGCTCTGATACCTTCCTTTATTAACAAAGCTACCCCACCTCCTTTTCCCTTTGGCCTATTTTTCCGGAACATCGAATACCCTTGAATATTGAGTTCCCAGTCTTGGTCACCCTACAACCACGTCTCTGTAACAGCTATCAAGTCATATTCATTTATTTCTGTTTGTGCTATCAACTCATCTATCTTGTTACAAATCCTGCGTGCATTCAGGTAAAGAGCCTTAAGCTTTGACTTTTTATCATTATTACTCATTCTGGTTCTAATTTCTGCCGCACTCTTCTGCTTATATTTTGTGCCCCTTCCTGTCACACTTTATCGTTCACCTCTTCACTACCCTGCACCTCTACTCTCTCGTTTCTTTTTGGTTTTTTAAACTTCCCTTCAATTGAACCCTCCCCCTCACTAATTAGTTTAAAGTCCTATTTACAACTCTAGTTGCACAATTCGCCAGGACACTGGTCCCAGCATGGTTCAAATTAAGCCCATCCCAACAGAACAGCTCTCTCCTTTCCCATTACTGGTGCCAGTGTCCCATGAATCAGAGCCCATTTCTCCCACACCAATCTCGGAGCCACGCATTTACCTCTCTAATCTTATTTACTTTATGCCAATTAGCACGTGGCCCATCTAGTAATCCGGAGATTATTACCTTTGTGGTTCTGCTTTTCAATTTAGCCCTGAGCTGCTCGTAGTCCCTCAGCAGAGACTCGTTCCTAGTCCTGCCTATGTCATTGGTACCTACGTGGACAATGACAACTGGATCCTTCACCTCCCATTCCAAGTTCCTCTCCAGCCCAGAAGAGGTGTCCTTAACCTTGGCACCAGGTAGGCAACACAGCCTTTGGGATTCTCTGTCTTTGCTGCAGAGAACAGTATCTATTCCCCTAACTATGCTGTCCCCTATTACTACTACATTTCTCTTTTCTCTCCCCACTTGAATGGCTCTCTGTACCACGGTGCTGTGGTGAGTTCGCTCATCCTCCCTGCAGTCTGTGCCCTCGTCCACACCAGGAGCAAGAACCTCGTACCCTTTGGACAAGGGCACTGGCTGAGGCTCCTCCAAAGCCAAGTTCTGGATCCCCATACCTGCCTCACTCGCAGTCACATCCTCCTGTCCCTGACCATGGTCCAAATTTGTTGTAATTATTCTAAGGGGTGTAGCTGTCTCCTTGAAACACAGTGTCCAGATAACTCTCCCCCTCCCTGATGAGTCGCAGTGTCCACAGCTCAGACTCCAGCTCATCAACTCTGAGCCAAAGTTCCTCGAGCAGCCAACACTTGCTGCAGATGTGGTCACCGTGGATCACACCGGCTCCCACCAGCTCCCACACACTACAGTCACAGCACATTGCCTGCCCAGCCATCTCTATTCTATTTCATTAATTCATTTGGGTGTTAAACATTTTAAATTTCCTAACTGTACTCTACAGTTGTAATAATGTCTCCTGATTTAGACTGCTTAGCCAATCAAGAGAGACACAAAAGAGATACTCACCAATCACCTACCTGTTTTCCTGTGATGTCACACTTTGGCTCTGACAGGCAGAAACAGATTGAAGGGGCTCTCTGCTGCTGGTTTTTATCTCCCACTGCCGCTACCCTTCTCATGTAGGTCCACTCTCCACGCTCTTTTATCCTGTGTCTCCGCTCTCCTCGTGCTCTTTTATCCTGTGTCTCCACTCTCCTCGTGCTCTTTTATCCTGTGTCTCCGCTCTCCTCTCGCTCTTTTATCCTGTGTCTCCGCTCTCCTCGTGCTCTTTTATCCTGTGTATCCGCTCTCCTCACGCTCTTTTATCCTGTGTCTCCGCTCTCCTCGCGCTCTTTTATCCTGTGTCTCCGCTCTCCTCGTGCTCTTTTATCCTGTGTCTCCACTCTCCTCGTGCTCTTTTATCCTGTGTCTCCGCTTTCCTCGTGCTCTTTTATCCTGTGTATCCGCTCTCCTCGCGCTCTTTTATCCTGTGTCTCCGCTCTCCTCGCGCTCTTTTATCCTGTGTCTCCCCCGCTCTCCTCGTGCTCTTTTATCCTGTGTCTCCGCTCTCCTCGCGCTCTTTTATCCTGTGTATCCGCTCTCCTCGCGCTCTTTTATCCTGTGTCTCCGCTCTCCTCGTGCTCTTTTATCCTGTGTCTCCACTCTCCTCGCGCTCTTTTATCCTGTGTCTCCGCTCTCCTCGCGCTCTTTTATCCTGTGTCTCCGCTCTCCTCGTGCTCTTTTATCCTGTGTCTCCACTCTCCTCGTGCTCTTTTATCCTGTGTCTCCACTCTCCTCTCGCTCTTTTATCCTGTGTCTCCGCCACTCTCGCGCTCTTTTATCCTGTGTCTCCGCTCTCCTCGTGCTCTTTTATCCTGTGTATCCGCTCTCCTCACGCTCTTTTATCCTGTGTCTCCGCTCTCCTCGTGCTCTTTTATCCTGTGTCTCTGCTCTCCTCGTGCTCTTTTATCCTGTGTCTCCACTCTCCTCGCGCTCTTTTATCCTGTGTCTCCGCTCTCCTCGTGCTCTTTTATCCTGTGTCTCCACTCTCCTCGCGCTCTTTTATCCTGTGTCTCCGCCGCTCTCCTCCCGCTCTTTTATCCTGTGTCTCCGCTCTCCTCGTGCTCTTTTATCCTGTGTCTCCACTCTCCTCCCGCTCTTTTATCCTGTGTCTCTGCCGCTCTCCTCGCGCTCTTTTATCCTGTGTCTCCGCTCTCCTCCCGCTCTTTTATCCTGTGTCTCCACTCTCCTCACGCTCTTTTATCCTGTGTCTCTGCCGCTCTCCTTGTGCTCTTGTATCCTGTGTCTCCACTGCTGTCTTTGTGCTCTTTTATCCTGTGTATTACAATGTGGTTCCCAATGTCCGATGGTGGGAAATGCAGCCTTCCACTGGTGGGCGGAATGAATGATTTTAAACTGGTTTCACGACATTGTGAAACCGATTTTTGGCCTTCTCACTATATTGTCTGCTCATGCCACTGAACACACCCGTGACCAGGGGGCACAGAAAGTCCCGAGCTTGGTTTCAGAGAGTGTTGCCTGACCACAGGTTGCCCATTGGTTTACATGGATGTGTACTTACAGTGAACATTAGAGTATAAGATAGCTTTTGTACCTTGTCTTATCCTTACGAATCTGTATACATCTGTAAAGGTATAATTGTGGGTGAAGGAGTATTGCAATATAGTTCCTTTTTTCTTATTTAATAAATGTTTTATTCCTTTGTTAAAAGTTCTCATCAGCTGACTCCTGTGACTCTGTTCAGTAGCCACTCTCCATGTTTCTAAACAAAAAATAAAAGTTAGGATCTATCAAGCCGGGTTCCACCCTGAGATCTGGCTTGTCCAGTAGTAACATCAGCTGGGATCATAACATAATCCATGCTGAAACCTATTCTGATATCTACAGATTTGAAGATTTTGTTTACGATGTCTTGAAGAAAGGTGAATACACAAAATACCCACCTCTAAAATCCCATGAGGAGAAAAGCAGGAATTATACATATTTCTAGAGTAGTATCAGCAAGAGTCAGCCAGAGCCATCAAGTGTGGTGCACAAAAAAAAAGGAATTTAAGGGTGCTTTAGGATTGGAATAAAAATAACTTTAGTCCCTTCCAATTGGTAAGTTACAACTTACAACCAAACTCCTTCACTCCATGGAAAAGTAACAGCACAAATCATCAATCCCTGCCGCTGACTGTTACACATCATCATTGCCTGTAATAAACCCTCCCCCTGAGTTTCTGGCTCGAATGGCACTGTGCTTAGTTTTATCGTACCTCACAGTAAGTTCTACGCATTGTTCCTGTTACAGAAACCAACATCATTTTGCAGCCTCAGATTTAAACTATTTTTTTGGAAAACTCATGCCGGGTATGGGGGGATGTGTGGGTACTGACACTGTATTCAGTAGCTCAAGATTCTTGGGAAAGAGCCCAGGGCAAAGGTTGGGAGTGGTGGAAAGAAACAATTCCTGCTGTACTTAAAAGATCAGGGATTTGCGGTGAATATTAGGCTAAACCCAGGGGGAGGTCCAGGCTGTGATGGTCCCTGCTTTCCTATACGGCCCATGGAAAATCATCGTGTAGCCGCTGACGCAAGTACAAGGCGTTCGGAGAAGGTCGCAGAGGAGAACTGGTAATTTTGATACTGTAAACAACATAAATGTCTGCCCTGAAAGAGGAAACGAAAGGAGAAAATAAATCACAGGAAGAATCGTAGATGTGTGAATTTTTCATAACATTTTATCCAGTAACACCCACTGAAAAACAATGAGAGGCTTAACTTGCCGCTCTCTCATTCTGCTGATAAACCCACGGTTTCTTTGTTTATTAAGGCACTGTCTAGACTAAAACATCACCACTAAATGTGAGCACATTCAGTGGTAAGGATGTCACTCACTTGATTTGTTTTGATGATACACTGGCTGGCCTGTCCCTCTCCCTGTAACAGGCTGCAAAATCTGACTTCCATCCCACTAAACAGGAATCCCTCACAGGACACTTAAACAGCAGTAAAGAGCATAAGGGTTGATTTAAGTTTGGCAAGGATCTTTCAAGCATTCTAAGCAAATAACTTCCTTCCCTAACATGTTGTCAAGAAATTTTAAAAGTCATCCAAAAACAGTACATGCAATACTGATTCAGTAACTAATTCTGTCGCTAAGAGCAAACACTTTTTTTTAAAAACTCATCCTATTCCAACTTAAAAATTGTTCTTGAGTTGTGTGAAAAAGAGCCATCAAACGCCATGATCTTTAGCTTCTTGAAAGAAAAGTCGGCATTGTTTGTTTGAATGAAATCAGATATTTTCCTGATTACAGGCTTATCTGTTTCCTCCAGTTATAATTCACTCAACCCAGTATTATGCCAAGTAAAGTTTGCATGCAGAGCTTTCTTTTGGCTACAAATCGAGAGTAAAGTTCATATCTGCTAACATCGTTCACTCAGAAAATCAAGGCTACAAATCATCTTAAAACAGGACTTAGCACAAAAGTTGCAGTGGTAAATGTTTACCTAATTTAATTCATTCTCAGTGTTTCTATCAGGATAAAAGGAGAAATATTCATGCACCCATTCACCTGAAGAATAATATGCATCGAGTGGTGCTGCTTTGATGCTAACATGCCACCAATTCCATCCCTCTCTATGGCCACCATCTCTGGCTAATCTATACCTTAGCCAATCCCTGCATTCTGCCGGACCCTGGGATGAGCGACCAACCCCAGTTGCTCCCCATCACCAGCATACCCATTTCCAACTCCACATCATCAGAGGCCTCTGTTCATGTCTCACCTAATCTGCTGCTGAAACCTTCATCCACACTATTATCACCTCCAAACATGACAATTTTAATGCTGTTCTAGCTGTTCTCCCATCCTTCAAACTCGAAAAAGTTCAGTTCACCCCAAACTCTGCTCCACATATCCTCTTCTGTATCATGTTACTCGCCTGTCACCCCTGTCTTTACTAGCCTACAGTGGTCCCAGCACCCCCTTTACCTCAAGTTTAAAATTCTCAAGCTCATGGGTTTACTCCTCCCGAGATGCTGTAACCTACCACAGTCATACAACCACTACCAACGCCTCACCCACCCCACCACCACCCACCCCCCCCCCACCACCCTATCTCCCTCTGTTTGTCTGACTCCAGCCTCTTGTGCATCTCTCCTTCCCTTCATTGGTGGTCATTTATTCAACAGCCCAGACCCCATGTTCTGGAATTCCCTCCCTAAAGTTATCTATCTATTTCTCTATCCTGCTTTTAAGCCCTCCTTTAAAACCATCTCTTTGACCAAGCTTTTGGTCGTCCCTAATACCTTCTCCTTTGTTTTGGTATCCGCACTTTCATCCAACTGCACTTTTATGATGTGCCACAAATGCTTATCTATGCTAAAGGAATGAATTAAATGCACGCTCTTGTAATTGCACCCTTACGTTTGGATGTTCAGCTTCAATCATTTTAATGCACACATTTTACCTCATTCAGTCTGTCTCAGGATACAATTGAATACAAATTATTTTCACGATTTGACTTCAAACTCTGGGCCGTCTACCAGATGTCACACATACGGGATTCACACTTTCAATCAAGTCCTTGGTCCACAGCTCTCAGCTGCCCAAATTTCAGCAGCAAACTGACCCTCAAATCACATCAAAACATCAAGAATGGTTAACCGAGAAGGTATAGGGTGCTTTTTTGATGCTAATTATGATACATTGATAGTGCAACAAAGTGGGAACCTTGATCTGGATGTAACTAAGGGCTGTAAAGTGTTTGATGAAGTTAATTGGTGTTAAAAGAAGAAATGATTCCGTCATTCCTAGCACTGACATCACCTGACTTAACCATTAAAGTAACGAGGGAGAAAAACTTCAAGAGTATCAAATCAAGAGTACTCTATTTAATTTAAAAAAGGTTAGAAGTGATTAACGTTAATCATAGTTTTGTTTAGTTGTCATACACTGAGGAGAATTGTCTTCTAGGAACTATTAACCCAATGGACAACAAACCAAATTGATATGTCATTCTCCAACTGTGGGTGTTCAGTAATTATTATTTGTTTGAGCTGTGTATGCTTAAAATGGGCTTGACTTCATGAAAAGCCGTTCTGTCAAATATTTTCTTTGTTTTTGGAGAGAAAAATTGCAATTAATTTGATCGCAATGCCCACATATGAAAGAACAATTCACACTGCTGAATCTGTTGTAGGTGCCGAAATACTTGTTCAGAAGAAAAATGCCTTCTAACAGCTCCACCACACCACTGAGTTCAGTTTGCTGTTGACAATCACCCACTATTATTCAGACAAACACCAACAGAAAAGAAGTTAAAGCCTAGCTTCACACCCAACAGACCGTGTGCTAAACAAAATACCGCAGATGCTGGAAATCAAATAAATGCAGAAAATGCTGGAAATACTCAGCAGGTCAGCCAACAACTGCAAAGTGCAATTTAGCTGTCAGGGGGGTCATGGATCTGGAGAATTAACTCGGTTTCACTCGCCACAGTGGTGGCCAGTTCCGGTATGTATTACCAGCATTTTCTGGTTTTATTCTCAACAATTCGGACTGGCAATAACTTGTGAGGAAGGTGAACAATCAGAGGTAAATGTTCGAGTTATCAACAGTCACAGATTGCAACTCTTTCGAGTACAATCACAGTTTCTTGGTTTCCGGGAGTGGGACATGAACCCACAACCCTCTGATTCAAAGGCGAGGGTGCTATGAACTGAGCCACAGCTGACAGGTAAATGTTGCTAATGGATATGAAAACGGCCCTATTTATTCACAGTGTTCCAATGGGAATTCTATGCATGCTCCTTCCCTCTCCACTCCTGCCCTTTAATGTCATATTTTCTGCCACTTCCCTTTAAGGGAGTTCTTGACCTGAAACAGAACAATTGCATATCCAGTCAAAAAGTGATAGCCACAACAAAAGATAAAGTTATAAGTTATTAGAGCAAAGTAAAAACCTTGTCCTTCATTCAGTGACCTTGACCGTATCCAAACAATGTAGCCACAGCCAAAGAAAGTCGCACATACACCATGACTGAGGGTTTCCATTAGTTGCAAAATTGGTCTGAAATTGGCCAAATTAGCATAAAGGAACGGAGAATTTAAAGTGCAGTCACATCCAGCATAACTCAAGCTTCCACGAGCTTTAATGCTGGTTTAAGAAAGATAGCAGTCAAACTTAACCCTGGCCATTAAACCAGCCAGGCCTCCATCCCAATATAGTGAGCATGACAAGATTCCACTGGTTGCGCAGACATTGTGACCGTTTGAGAAGGCTCTTGTAATGAAGCTTGTTTAGTTTTTTTAAATGCATAAAGACGCAGTAGACACGTTTTTAAAAAGTTATTTAATTTACTAAGAAACTGGCTAGTGCACTCCAATGAAACTAGTAAATGGTTCATACAGTCATTTATAGTTTTTATCAATGATTTAAAACTCAGGGCACTCCCAGGTGACAGGGCAGTCGCTTTGATTAAAAATGCTTAGTTTTGATCAAGGAATAATTTCACTGCAAGGGCAAAGGGGCAATGACATGGCCCTGAATCACGGAAATTTTAAATTTATGATTATGCAATTGAGTTTGAATGGGAACATGAGCCATAACTTCACTTCAGAAAACCAGTGTCATTTTCGAGCGAACTTTACATTTATGTTGTCAATTACACCCAAAGCAGAAACTCTCACGTTCCTATCTAGTTCAGAGCTGGCTTTTCATGTGTCACTGGGAAGACCCTTTGTCAGGTTTTTAACAGTGCATGAAGGGATTGTTATGCTGATGTTAACCATTTACACAAAATCTACATTGGACGGAGTTTCATGCTCGTGGCGAGGGGCCCGTCCGCTGACTGGAAAACCGATAGTAACCCTGCTGTGGCCATATTCGGGAGGCCCCAGTGGGATTTGAACATGACCTAATCAGCGTCTGGATTCCAATGGGAACTTCCCCCTGGAAATCCTGCTGGAGGGTGGATTGTCTGCCTCGGGGGGGGGGGGGGGGGGGGGGGGGCTGCTGACAGCCAAACAGAGGCTGACACCTCTCCAGCTGGGCCGCGGGGCCAGGTGAGGCGGCCACTGCCAGTACCGCAGTTTGGCCTACACCATGGATCATCGCTGGAACCCCCCTGGGAAGAAGGTGAGAGCAGAGCAGGTTCTCCAGAACCAGGCAGGGAGGCCCTAGTGAAGTGGGGGGGTGGGGAGAGAGAGGATGTCAGTTTAAAGAGCAGGGGTATTACTCCATTTCCCTACACTCTCACCAGTGGGTGGACATGGAGGGACCTCCCTTTCAGGCCTCAGGCCTACCTGGCAGGATTCTCCTAGCGGTAGACCCACATGGCTTGGGCCCCGCGTGGCGATGGGAAGAAGCCTAAATCAGCTCTGAGTGGGAAGGCCCTTCTCAAGCCTTCCCATCCTCAGACAGAGGCAAGAAGGTGGCGGGTAGAATTTCCACCCCACATATTTCTGCCTGAAAATTCACCCCCACCTCCCCTGCCAACACTGCCTCCAGGGACGACATTAAATTCTACCTATTATTTAACTCTGGTGGGAGTCAGTAGTTTTTTTTGGTTGGGGGGGGGGGGGGGGGCATCTGTCTCGATAAGGAAACATATCCAAAACTGAGGGAGTCATATTGAGCTTTTGCATTTTTGTAATTGCTGCAGACTCTTATACTTATTAAACCAGATGAGCCACAGTTGGTCACTCTAGCTTGGGATCTGAAACCCCAATGGAGCAACATAAACTCCATTTCTCTTCCCCTCCCACCATGCTGGAACACAGCTTTAACACACACATCGTCATGCTAAACATAAAATCCAGGAATCTCATTATGTGTACCATTGACATGGATATCGTAGCAAAAATCAAGTCGCCAGCCTCTTTCTTTTCTGAGTTTCATTTAGAAAAACACGTTAAACCAGACCCAGATGTTAAGTAGCACTCCAGAAACATGGGTAAGTTGGAAAAGTTGTTCTCCTTGGAGAAGCGAAGGTTGGGAGGAGATTTGATAGGGGTATTCAAAATTATGAGGGGTCTGGACAGAGTAAATAGAAAGAAACTGTTCCCATTGGCGGCGGAAGGATCGAATACCAGAGGACACTGATTTAATGTAATTGGCAAAACTGACATTATTTGCGCAGTGAGTGGTCAGGGCCTGAGGAAGTGGGGGAGGTGGACGCAATCACAGCTTTCTGAAGGGAATTGGATAATTATCTGAAGAGAAAAGATTTGCAGGACTGCAGGGAAAAGGCAGGAGTGTGGGACTAGCTGAGTTACGCTTACAGAGAGCAAGCATGGACATGATGAGCCAAATGGCCTCCTCCTGTGCTGTAACCACTACATGGATGGAAGTTAATCATTGAAGGCTCCTGACGGTGGACCCAGGAATGGCGGCACTCCCACTTACGTGTTGGGAGACGGGCGCGCGCACGATGTCAATTTAAAGGGCAAATAGCAGCCGCTTGCAGCCCAGCCAATCACAGGGCGGGGGTGCACAGCACATGCTCGAGCCTGCCATCACCTGACTCTTGAATATCTAGGCAAGCTATAAAAGAGCCACCTGAACACGCATGCAGGCTCTGCAGGCAGGGGACATAACTGGGAGAAACCAGTTTAGGCCATTCTTTATTTTAAAGTTCCGGGAGCATTCTAATTATTACAAAACTGGGGCAGGATATCCAAGGGAAGCTTAATCCTCACCAACACAGAACATAAATTTCTGTACCTTGCTCGTCCTGCTTTCTACCCTTAATTATCACATTCCTTTAGATAATATCACCACCTTCAACACCTCTTTGTTCCTTTGTCTGTGACATCTTTTGGTTATCTCCACCTATCACTGGCCCTCTATCCAGCTCTTCTTGTCCCACCCCCCACCCCCCCCTTAAACCAGCTTATATTTCACCCCTTTTCTATTTTTCCTTAGTTCTGTTGAAGGGTCATGCAGACTCGTAGCGTTAACTCTGTTCCTCTCTGCAGATGCTGCCAGACCTGCTGAGTTTTTCCAGGTATTTTTGTTTTTGTTTTGGATTTCCAGCATCCGCAGTTTTTTGCTTTTATTATAAATTGAGGAGCATCTGTATGAGCCCTATCGTCATTTTAATATCAAACAAAAAGCACTGGCAACACAAACAGAATGTCATGTATTAATTTAGAATGAGAATCAGCTAATTAAGACCACCAAGTCATTCATTAGCATCTGAATATTGGATGAGGATTTTTTAAGCAACTCCCTAAACATGATTGACAAGTAGACTCAAAGTGCATTCCAGTGCTTGTGCTGTGAATATGTCCAACAATGGAGATCCAATAACCCACTTGACCAGTCTCTCTCCTGCATAAATCAGCATCAGTTTAATAGTTTAGGAAGTGATGAATTACTGCAACAAACTGACGCAAGGTGGAATTTTAGAAATTCAATGCCTATTTTCTGATGCAAAATGAAACAATGAACTTTCATTTAATAAAAGAAAAACAGAAAGTGCTGGAAGAACTCAGCAGGTCTGGCAGCATCTGTGGAGAGAGAAACAGAGTTAACGTTTCAAGTCCAATAGGGCTCTTCTTCAGAGCTTTCATTTATATAGCGCCATTCATGACCTCATGATGTCCGAGGACACTTTACGATCAATGAAGGCTAGAGACAGCAATTAAATAAATGACCAGATCACTTTTTTCTGGGTAGTTGAGTGCTTAATATTGGCCTGGATACCAGGACAAATCCCCTGCTCTTTGTTAAATAGTGCCATGTCCACCCAAAAGCATAGATGGGGCCTCAGTTTAACATCTCATTCAAAATATAGCTCCTTCAACAATGCAACGCTCCACCAGTAGTGCACTGATGCCTAGGTCCGTCTGCAAGTCATTGGGGTGAGATAAGAATTGACAATATTCAAATCTAAGATCATTGAGCCAAGGTTGACCTCCAATGAACATACAAGAAAGAAAAGCCTATTCAACTTAATTCTTTTTATTCATTCTTAGGATGTTGGTGTCACTGCCAATTTAAGGTTGACAATTATTACCCATGCTACTTGACCTGGGAAGTTGGTGATACCGAGTGCCTTGCAAGGTCACTTGAGAATGTAGTTAGGAGTCAGCCACATTGCTTTGGGACTGGGGTTACCTGTAGGCCAGATTAGGGAGGGACAGCAGGCTTTCTTCCCTAGATCAGATATCCGGATAGGTTCTTATGATAATCTGATAGCTTCAATTCCTTTTCTTACCAATATCAACTTTTTATTTCAGAGTTTATTTAACTGAACATCATGGTGGAATCTGTACACTCTGGATTACTATTCCTGAAACATAGGCCTGGGTTTTCACCGAGTCAGGTTGACTCAGGAACCTTTTAAAAACGGCAGGCGGGTCCCGATTCTGAGATTCTGACCCCATTCCTGAGCTGCCTGATTTTCGCGGACGCCTTTAAGTATGTGGGCTACTTCCTGTCAAAAGCCCATGTCTGGCACTCCCAACCTGGCCAGGTCCATTGTGAAAATAGACTCGTCCGCAATTTTCATGGAATTTTGCCAGGTTTTGAAAGAGTTGTGGTTCACTGCCCTTCAGAGAGTCATGAGCCCTCGTCTACATGCAGAGACCTTTTGAAAGGTAAGTTCAAAAAGTCCCCCCAATGTCCCCTATGTCAAGCTCTGCCCTTCAATCCACCCCCTATGGCCCCTCATGTATCCCATGCCAAGGCGTTGCACTTCCATGCCTATTGACCCACTGTATACTATCTAGAGCCAATGAACCCTATAGTGATAAAAGCAAAATACTGCAGATGCTGGAAATCTGAAACAAAAATAAAAATTGCTGGAAAAACTCAGCAGGTCTGACAGCATCTGTGGAGAGGAAGACAGAGTTAACATTTCAAGTCTGTATGACTCTTCATCAGAACCCTATGGTGATAATAGGAGTTGTAAAAAAAAGCTTTAGAAAAAGTAACAAAAGCTACAAATCCTTGAATGCACTTAATGCTGTGTAAATAAACATTGCGAAATTGGCAGCGGAGATCAGAGAGCCTCAGCTGTCAATGAAACAATGTTTTCTCTGGGGTGCAGTCTAATTGATGCCCTATCATGTATGCTTGGCTAAGAGCTCAGATAACCATTAGAGTACGAAAACACCTGCACCCCATAGACAACATTGTTTGATGGACAGCTCAGGCTCGCTGATCTCTGCTGTCAATTTCACATTGCATGTTTACACATAAGCGGTTTCAAGGGTTTGTGGTTTTTGTTATTGATACCTTAAAGGGTCTGAATGATTGTGCTTTTGTTAGCCTGTAGTGAGATAACTTTTCTTCAACATTGGAAAAAGTTAAACATGAATTACTTTTTAAAAGCTTTTTTTAATACACACCCTACAGTCGCAATAGGGTTCATTGGTGGGTCAACGGGCATGTAAGCCCTTGGCATGGGGGGGTGCTTGGAAGGGCAAAGCTTGACATGGAGGCATGAAGGGCCTTAGGGGATGGGTGAGGGGGGTGGGATGAGCTGGTATGGATAGGGCATGGGGTGTGTGTGGGGGCTGAGTGGGTGGGAGGGAGGGGTGAGGGATGGAGGGCATGTTTTTATTATAACTGGGATGAAGTCCCTCAGCACCAAGACTGGCCTTGTCAACAGTCTTGTCTCCAGACCTGGCAACTAACTTCTTCCCAAGTCAGCGAGACGGATTGCAGCCCACACCTGAAGATCCCATCTTTGCGGGTACTTGGCGGTGGGGGTGGGGGTGGGCCGAGCCAAGGGGGGAATTTTCCCGACTCCTGCTACCCGCCTCATGGATGAAAATCCAGGCCATACTGACAACCCTGCCATACCCTTCAATTCAAATCAGGAAGTAGGTATCTGAAAACAAATACACCAGTAAAAGTTCTATTTGTCTTTATTTACTACTTTATTGGAATCTGTCCTAACAATATCCCACCACATGTGTATATCCTGCATATGCAATTACAATATCAATAGTAACCTTCCTTTTTGCATCTTTCTTAGACTAAATTTTAAACAAATAAATCAGGCATTCATCCTTCTTGTGCTCCTGCTAGCCAGCATAACAGGAAACTACATGCTCATTTAGTGATAGTTTTCAAAACAAAAACGATGTAAAACAGTGTCTCTAGACTTCCAAGCCTTAACAAGGTAACACATGACAAACCCTGCAACATAATCCAAACAGGTTTTTTTAAAGGTGAATTATCAAATTTATTTGATCTTTATTTATAGCCCAATCTAATTCATATAAAATCAGGTCTGCAGATTCCTCTCCACAACCCAGAGCAGACGGTTTGGTTTTATGCAAGTGTTTACAGCTCTCATTGCTGCAAGGCTCACCGCTGGATACGCTGTTGGAATTTCCTGCTGTCTCAAGCAATTTAAATATAATTATTCATGTTTAACAGGGATTCCCATTTCCATCTACTCAGTACATATTTAAACATTTTGTCATTATTCTGATGAAACTAATTAATCAGCAGATCTTAGTCACGCACCGTTATAAAAATGGGAATTCTCTTTATCAAAAAACATTTAAACACCTAAAAACATGTCTATTTGAAAACCTAAACTTATGTGAATAAGTTAAACTAAAACGTATTTCGTCGCCAGTTCATCCTGTTAAGCATATTTTATGTTTTAACATCCCAGCTTGATTAGAAAATGTACCATTCAAGAACATGTGTGTCAGCAAACCACATTGTTAGCAATTGGGGTTTGGGTGTCAATATCCAGAGATGAAATTCAATATCTGCCCCATTATTGTCCCTCATCACCACTGTTGGATCCTCGCTTTAGCTCTGCTCCAAGCTTCTGGTGCCAGTTCTGGGGGATGGCCAGTTTCCTTTTGAGGTTGTACCAATTGTTTTTTAAGCTATTTGTTTTTGCTAATTTTCTCGGTTGCTATGCATGGGATAAAATTTGAACTGTTGGGTTTACAAGTAAAGCGACTTTGTGTAATTGCCAGCTTAGATCCAGTGTAATCGCAATCTGCTGATTACTGTCATGAGGTTTTCTTTATGCTTCATAGGTTACTTTAATGAAAGTAGATACCTAACTACCGACGCGGTAATTAGGAAGGCAAACGCAATGTTGGCATTTATTTCTAGAGGACTAGAATATAAAAGCAGGGATGTGCTGCTGAGGCTTTATAAGGCTCTGGTCAGACCACATTTAGAATATTGTGAGCAATTTTGGGCCCCGTATCTCAGGAAGGATGTGCTGGCTCTGGAGAGGGTCCAGAGGAGGTTCACGAGAATGATCCCAGGAATGAAAGGCTTAACATATGAGGAACGTTTGAAGACTCTGGGTCTATACTCGATGGAGTTTAGAAGGATGAGGGGGGATCTGATTGAAACTTACAGAATACTGAAAGGCCTGGATAGAGTGGACGTGGGGAAGATGTTTCCATTAGTAGGAGAGACTAGGACCCAAGGGCACAGCCTCAGAGTAAAGGGAAGATCTTTTAGAACAGAGATGAGGAGAAACTTCTTTAGCCAGAGAGTGGTGAATCTATGGAATTCATTGCCACAGAAGGCTGTGGAGGCCAGGTCATTGAGTGTATTTAAGACTGAGATAGATAGGTTCTTGATTGGTAAGGGGATCAAAGGTTACGGGGAGAAGGCTGGAGAATGGAGGTTGAGAAACTTATCAGCCATGATTGAATGGCGGAGCAGACTCGATGGGCCGAATGGCCTAATTTCTGCTCCTATGTCTTATGGTCTTATGGTCTTATAGATGGTACCAGAGAGAGAGAGTGGGTTAAAAAGTGGTCACAATCAATATAATTTATAAATGGAAGAGGTAAACATATATACCCAAGATGGAATTTAAACAGAAGGCAGGGGGAAAGGATCCTGCTGAAATTAGTAACTCATTGGAGGAAATATTCAGGAAACCTTTCTCGTCTACCCAAAACTCAAAGGCTATTAGGGGCAGAATTTTCTGCCTGTCAGGCGGGTGGCACGGGAGCGGGAGCGGGCGCGGGAGTGGGAGCAGGAGCGGGCGCGGGAGCGGGAATGGGAGCGGGAGCGGGTGCGGGAGCGGGCGCGGGAGCGGGCACGGGAATGGGAGCGAGTATGGGAGCGGGAGCGGGAATGGGAGCGGGCGCGGGAGCGGGAATGGGAGTGGGAGCAGAAATGGGAGTGGGTGTGGGAGTGGGATCGGGCGCGGGAGCGGGATCGGGCGCGGGAGCGGGAGCGGGAATGGGAGCGGGAGCAGGCGCGGGAGCGGGAATGGGAGCGGGATCGGGAGCGGGAGCGGGAGCGGGAATGGGAGCGGGAGTGGGAGTGGGATTGGGCGCGGGAGCGGGCAGGCGTGGACCCGATCTCCACCCGCGATCAGGGTCCGTGCCGCCATTTTACACGGACAGGCCAATTAAGGCCCCCCCAGCGTGAATCGTGGCTCCCGAGGACAGCAGGAATGGGCGGGTGGTGGTGGGACTGCAATGACCCTGGGTCCAATGGTGACCCGGCCGCCTGTTTAAAAAGCTGCTGCAGCCTTTCCAAGGCTGTGAATCCCAGCCAGTGGAAGGTCTCCCCAGGGCGCTGCTGGTGAGCAGGCCAGGCAGGAGGGTAGGGCAGGGAGGCACTGTGCCCCTCGTTTTTTGGATGATTGTCTTGCTGTTCTCCTCGAGGGGGTGGCAGCACAGTGGGAGGTGCTGGTTCCCCAGGATGGGAGGAGGAGGCCCCCCCCACATGACCACGCATGCCTGGGAAGAGGTGGAGGAGGTGGTGAGCTCCTGCGACGTGGTGCGGTGCACCTGGATCCAGTGTCGCAAGCGTTTCAATGACCTGTTGCACTCGGGAAGGGTGAACACCATGTTGGCATTGGTCACTTAACCCAGCAGGTAGATCTTCCCCCCCTGGCCGCCCTCCTCCCCACCAACTCTGAGTGTAGTTGCTGCATTGAATCATTGACGCCGTGTGTCCTTCGCTGGGTGGGTCAGCAGATATTACCCATGCCGAGGTCAACCTGAGAGGGTGGTGAAGAGATGGGTTCTGCACCCGCAGTGTTACACTGAGACCCACATGACTATTTTGGGGGCAACCTGGAGGAGCTGCACCTGGGCGCAGTGCTGGAACTCCAGGACATGTCCAGGTCAGGGTGATGAGATGCTGGGAGGGGAGCTTCAAGGTGGCATTGGCACCGATTGATCTGCTGCCCTCTGCGCTCCACGTGCTTGCGCCTCCCTGGTATGGAAGGTTAGACCATGTGGTGCCTAATGTGATGTAGGTTGCATTTGGCCAAGGGGGTGGGGGTTGGGTGGGACAGGCCTGGCATCTTTGTGTGAGTGTTTGGGAGCAGCGGGGTGAGGAGGCACTGGAGCCCTGCAATGTCCCACTCTGGTTGGGGTGGGCCATGCGTGAAGAGAATCCAGGTACAAGTTGCACTAATCAATGCTCTTCTCTCCTTTTCAGGAGAAGAATGTTCATAACGTGGCCGAGCGGGTGAGAACTGGTGGAGGGCCAGCACAGTTAGTGATTCTCAGCCACTTTGAGCAGGAGGCCCTAGATCTGGAGAGGCTCCATGTGCCCAGGTCCACCGGTGTCGGTGAGGCTGGGGTGCCACGGGCAGGTATGTTTGCCCAGCACTGAGGTCACCATTGTTCTCCCAACAGCCATGGCAGTGCTGAATGTTCAGTGATTGAAGTTTGCAACATGGCTTGACCATTGCTTATGGAAGGATGAGCACATAATGATCCGGGGGACAGGGATGCACATTGACATTGTCTCCACATTAACTGATCCAATGTCCTTGTTCTTCCTTTCAGCTTCAGCGGAGCAGGGCCGGGAGGAGGAGCAGCAGAGGCGCCTCTCACACCTGAGGGCCCTGAAGTCTCACCAGCGTCACACCATCTCTGCCAGGCAGGCACCAGCGCAGATACTAGCACCTCAGTGGGAATTCAAACATCGGCTAGTGTCCCGGGGCACTGCGGTGAGGGCACTTCACAGTCACTGGAGGAGTTGGCAGAGACAGAGAGTGCCCATGGCGCCAGCAGTCAGAGGACTGCAGGGGACCAGGCACATGCTCAGTCGGTGCCTGATGATGAGCCTCTAGAGTCGTCCGCAACGCAGCAGCTGCAGGAAATGCGGCCGGGTGTGGGAGAGCATCTGGGGGAGATACATGAGGCTATGCTTGGCTTGGTCTCCGTGCTGGAGGAGTCTACATGGACTATCGCTGAAGCAATGAGCCTCATGTCCGAGTGCCATGCATCCTCCATGGAGAGAGTGGCGACTCTCATGGAGAGGCTCCTCCAGGAGGCCAATCAGGGCTTCCTGGGGATGCGCTCAGACCAGCAAACCCTCACATCAGCATTGACCTCAGCTGGTCACTGCCAGTGTGGGAGATGGTGTGGGCACCAAGTTTCCCAGCTCAGTGCCCATCCATCCATGGTGAGCAGGGAGGCCCGAAGCAACCTCACGTCGGTGCAGCAGCTGCCTGTCATATCTGCGGGCTCCTTTCAGGGCGCTCCAGATGAGGGTGGCAGCTCCTCCGCCCCTCTGCCAGTGACCCTATTATCCGGTGAGGCTGTGACGACTGGGGAGATGCCAGCTGTGGAACTGGCAGCTCCCTCCCAGGCGGGGCCCACACAGGCTCCACGGGCCAGAGGACGACCGCCAAGGTCATCGAGGCCAACAGGACAGCAGAGTCAGCAGGCTGGCTCAGATACCACTCCCAGCGATGGGGCGGCACCTAGACACAGCACCTGGAAACGTAAACATAAGGCACCTTAGGCACACCACGGGTTTATCACTGGTGCTTTTGTGTTGGTCCAAGATGAGGTCTTTAAGAGTTGGTGTGATTTTTAACACCTTTGTCATTTTGTTTCATTAAGTTTCTTTGGTTGTGATATTAGATTCAGACATGTCACCATGGCTGAGGGAGCCTCTTTTCTTCTGCTGGTGGATGTTTTCCAAAAATGTTATGCGTGTTTTGTGGGACATTCAGCTTTATTAACAAGAACAAAGAAAAGTACAGCACAGGAACAGGCCCTTCGGCCCTCCAAGCCTGCGCCGATCATATTGCCCCTCAACTAAAACATTTTGCACTTTCGGGGTCCGTATCCCTCTATTCCCATCCTATTCATGTATTTGTCAAGTTGCCTCTTAAACACCACTATCGTACCTGCTTCCACCACCCCCTCTGGCAGCGAATTCCAGACACTCACCACCCTCTGTGTAAAAAACTTGCCCCGCACATCTCCTCTATAGTTTTCTCCTCTCACCTTAAATCTATGTCCCCTAGTAATTGACCCTTCCACCCTGGGAAAAAGCTTCTGACTATCTACTCTGTCCATGCCACTCATAATTTTGTAAACTTCTATCAAGTCGCCCCTCAATCTCCGTCGCTCTAGTGAGAACAATCCGAGTTTCTCCAACCTTTCCTCATAGCTAATAACCTCCAGATCAGGCAGCATCCTGGTAAACCTCCTCTGCACCCTCTCCAACGCCTCCATATCCTTCTGGTAATGTGGCGACCAGAATTGCACGCAATATTCCAAGTGTAGTCTAACCAAGGTTCTATACAGCTGCAGCATGACTTCCCAGCTTTTATACTCAATACCCCTGCCAATGAAGGCAAGCATGCCATATGCCTTCCTGACTACCTTATCCACCTGCGTTGCCACTTTCAGTGACCTGTGGACCTGTACACCCAGATCCCTCTGCCCGTCAATGCACTTAAGGGTTCTGCCATTTACTGTATAATTCCTGCCTGTATTAGATCTTCCAAAATGCACTACCTCGCATTTGTCTGGATTAAACACCATCTGCCATTTCTCCGCCCAAGTCTCCAACCGATCTATATCCCGTTGTATCCTTTGACAATCCTCTTCACTATCTGCAACTCTTCCAACCTTAGTGTCGTCTGCAAACTTACTAATTAGCCCAGTTACATTTTCCTCCAAATCATTTATGTATACTACAAACAGCAAAGGTCCCAGCACTGATCCCTGCGGAACTCCACTAGTCACAGCTCTCCATTCAGAAAAGCACCCTTCCTAAGGATCTCAGTTAATGTTCCTAACCAGGCAGATTTTGCACTTAGGTATCGAGTATGGAGCCTACAGCCCAGGCTTGTCCTGGAAGTCCATATGTGGTGGGCTAGCTGAAGGTTCGTTAGATTAAAGCCTCCTAGGTGTCCCTGCCTCCCTGGAGGTTGCCCAGGTCAGCGTCTATCCCCTCAGTGTTCTCCTGAGTGTGCTCATCCTCCGAATCAGTGCTGCACTCATTGTGTGCAGCTGCAGCCACTGCGTCTTCATCGTCCACTGTGTCCCCGCTTTCCAGCGCAAGATTGTGGAGAGTGCAGCATGCAACCACTATCACAGAGACACGATCTGGGGGGTACTGGAGTGCAGCCCTGAGCAGCCCAGGCATCAGAAGCGCATCTTGAGGAGACCAATGGCTGTCTCCACCACCGCCCTTGTGGTGCCCTGGCTCCTATTGTACCAATGCTCAGCTTCTGTTCTTGGATGGTGGAGAGAAGTCATGAGCCACCTTCTGAGGGGATAGCCCTTGTCACCCAGCAGCCATCCATCCAGCCGGGCTGGAGCACTGAAGAGCCCCGGCACCTGGGAGTGTCTGAGGATGTAGGCATCGTGGGAGCTGCCTGGGTACCTTGCACAGACTTGTAGAATCAGCATCCTGTGGTCACACACTATCTGCACGTTCATGGAGTGGAAGCCCTTCTTGTTGACGAAGGCACCGGGCTCACCTGCTGGCGCCTTGATGGCCACATGTGTACAGTCTATAGCACCCTGGACACGGGGGAAGCCAGCAATGGCCGCGAAGCCTCTGGCTCGCTCTGCCTGGCTGGCCTGGTCCCAATGGTAGTGGACGAAGGTCAGTGCCTGTCTGAACAGAGCGAACATAACCTGCTTGACACAGGTGTGGACAGCTGATTGGGAGACACTGCAAAGATCACCCACCGAGCCCTGGAAGGAGCCAAAGGCATAGAAGTTGAAGGCAGCTGTGACCTTCAGAGCCACTGGCATGGGGTGTCCACCCACACAGCTCGCTGAGATTTCAGGCACAATCATCTGACAGACATAGTTGACTGTCTCCCTTGAGAGGCGGAGCCTCCTTCGGCACTGCACCTCAGACATATCGAGGTAGTTGCTTCGCTGCCTGTAAACTCTGGCAGCAGGATAGTGGTGTCTTCTGTGGCCCCTTCTGCCTTGGACAACCTCTTGGCCCTGCGCCCCTTGTAGCCTGCACCTGTCCTCCCAAAGGTGGCTCCCCTGGAGGCTGAATGTGCACTCCTGGCCTCCTCCCCCTTCTGACCCTCCCTTCCTCCTCAGAGGAGCTGCCTCCAGTGGAGAGTTCAGCTCCCATTCCCAGGATAAGGGAAGGCTTCCTGAAACCTGCAGGCCCAAAAAAGATTCCTCACTGCAGAGTGTGGACCTGAAGGTTGTGGGTCCAGACCAAGCAGCTGGTATGCATTTTGAAGCACAGCAGATCACACAGGCAAATATCAGTAGCTCTGAAAAATCAATATTTGACTGTGCACGCTCGTGACCCCAGTGAGCCCTCTTATCCCGCTTGTGGATGAGGTTTATACAAATGTGTCCTACCCACCTGCCCATTGCGCCTGTGCACCGACCCAAAGATTGCACGGACGCCAAAAAATCGTCATCAATTGGCACTTCAAGGGCCTTAAGTGGCCGGTTAATTAATGGTGGGCGCGCATCAGAGATAACCATGCACCCGCCCAACAAAATATCACGATGGTGTGCGGTGACCTCGGGACACTCGCCCGACATTACCGGGCGTCATTTTACGCACGGGCGTGCGGGACCCGCCCCTCACTCACCGATGGGAAAATTCTGCCCAAGGAATGAGGGAAGAAAATGAAGTTCTTAAAGCACCCGTACTTCATGGATGGTGGGATATACATTCATATGTCGAGACTGAACAAGCTGGAAGCAATTCAAGCAGTCCAAAGTCCCTCAAAATATCAAATTCCAGAGCATTCAGCTTTTGTCACTAACAGTTAAATTGTTCATTTCTGCCAAAAAGCTGAATCACATTTTAGCTTAATAACCAACACAATCTGAGTTATTATTTAAACAGAAACAATGTGCAGGGGTACGGGGAAAAGGCAGGGCAATTGCACTAGGTCACAATGCTCATTTGGAGAACCGGTGCAGACACGATGGGCCGAATGGCCTCCTTCTGGGCCATTAAAATTCTGTGATTCTGTGATAATTGAACTCATTAACATAATTTACTATCCAAACATTGGTGCTTCAATACTGTGTACATTAGAAATTACTTTCATCAATTGTATTTAAAATATAGCAAGTGCCAACGTGGGCATAGACAATAAGGAATCCTTCTTAACCAGTGATAATATTGGTTTATTCAACATCTAATAAAATAACTTTGGGGCTAATCTCAACATCAGTAATATTAATACAATGAGGGGGGCTTATCTTTACATTCTTACATTTTCTCCTAGCACTCCTAATCTTAAAATTGCAAGTCAGATTCTCTTGTGCAATTTTTTTTTAAAGTTAATGAACGTTGAATTTTCTTCCATCACATCAAACAATCCCATCATGATTTTCTGCAAAATAAGCTAAGCTGATAGAATCAAACTCCAAGCAATAAACCATGCTTTTATTCTCTTGCTTTCAGATCAATCAATAACATAGAACCATAGAACCATAGAACACTACAGCACAGAAAACAAGCCATTCGGCCCTTCTAGTCTGTGCCGAAATATTATTCTGCTAGTCCCACTGACCTGCACCTAGTTCCTAACCCTCCAGACCTCTCCCATCCATGTATCTATCTAATTTATTCTTAAAACTTAAGAGTGAGCCCACATTTACCACGTCAGATGGTAGCTCGTTCCACACTCTCACCACTCTCTGAGTGAAGAAGTTCCCCCTAATGTTCCCCCTAAACCTTTCCCCTTTCACCCTAAAGCCATGTCCTCTTGTGTTTATTTCTCCTAATCTAAGTGGAAAGAGCCTACTCGCATTTACTCTGTCTATACCCCTCACAATTTTGTAAACTTCTATCAAATCTCCCCTCATTCTTCTACGCTCCAAGGAATAAAGTCCTAACCTGTTTAATCTTTCCCTGTAACTCAACTCCTTAAGACCCAGCAACGTCCTAGTAAATCTTCTCTGCACTCTCTCAATCTTACTGATATCCTTCCTGTAGTTAGGCGACCAGAACTGCACACAATACTCCAAAGTTGGCCTCACCAATGTCTTATACAACCTCACTAGAACATCCCAACTCCTATACTCAGTACTTTGATTTATGAAGGCCAGTATGCCAAAAGCTTTCTTTACAACCTTGTCTACCTGTGACGCCACTTTCAGGGAATTATGTATCTGAACTCCCAGATCCCTTTGTTCCTCCGCACACCTCAGTGCCCTACCATTTACTGTGTATGTCCTACCTTGGTTTGGCCTTCCAAAATGTAACACCTCACACTTTTCCGCATTAAATTCCATCTGCCATTTTCTGGCCCATTTTTCCAGTTGGTCCAGATCCCTCTGCAAGCTTTGAAAGCCTTCCTCGCTGTCCACAACGCCTCCAATCTTAGTGTCATCAGCAAACTTGCTGATCCAATTCACCACATTATCATCCAAATCATTGATATAGACAACAAACAACAATGGTCCCAGTACAGATCCCTGAGGCACACCATTAGTCACAGGCCTCCAGTCTGAGAAGCAATCATCCACTACCACTCTCTGCTTTCTCCCACACAGCCAATTTCGAATCCAGTTTACAACCTCTCCATGGATACCAAGTGTCTGAACCTTCTGAACTAACCTCCCATGTGGGACCTTGTCAAAGGCCTTACTAAGGTCCATGTAGACAACATCCACAGCCTTCATCTACTTTCTTGGTAACCTCCTCGAAAAATTCTACAAGGTTCGTTAAACACGACCTACCACGCACAAAGCCATGCTGACTATCCTTAATCAGCCCTTGGCTGTCCAAATAATTATATATCCGATCTCTCAGAACACCTTCCAATAATTTACCAACTACTGACGTCAGGCTCACTGGCCTGTAATTACCCGGTTTACTTTTGGAGCTTTTTTAACATGGGAGTACCTTCACCGCATAGACTGCAGCAGGTGAACAAGGCAACCCACCAGCTGTGAGGGAAATGCCAGCCTTTTTAGCGACACCCAAATCCCAAAAATGAACTTTAAAATATTTTCATCTCATTGTGGAACGACTGTCAGTGTCCTTATAAGGGCAGTGGCCAAACAATTGGTCCAGTTCGTGGACAAACTTATCATCAATGCTTCAGATTGGGAATAAGATGAGGAGAAATTTCCTCATTCAGAGGGTTGTGAATCTTTTCAATTCTCTCCCTCCAGGAGTTGTGGATGCTCAGTCGTTGAATATACTCAAGGCTGGGATAGACAGATGTTTTGCCTCTAAGGAATATGGGAAGCAGGCAGGAAAGTGGGGTTGAGGCAGAAGATCAGCCATGTTCTATTTAAAGGTGGGGCAGACTCGAGGAGCTGTGTCATTTACAATCCTATTTCTTATGTTCCTATTTTCTTACAGTTTATTGACTTCTACAGTGTTGGGGCAGGGAGGAGATAGAGGAGAGAGACTGGGAGAAAAGAGAAAGGTAAATAAGAACATTTAGAAAACAGGATTAAATACAGATTGTAGCTTGTTCTGTTTCCGTGGTAACATGCAGGCCCAATATCACAGCTGTGACTTGCTTCAGAAGATCTCCCTGACTCACATCCTTTAAGTTAAAGTCACTTAATGGGTTTACTGGTTGACAGAATTAACCTGATCTCAGGTCATCGTAAAGCATTTGAATTTGGTACTATTTCACAGCTACTCTTTTATACATGAAGATCACAAAAGTAAGAGGATTTTTTTTACATCCTTTAGCAGATAGCAGATTTCAAAGTAGAGGTTTTTAGGTATCTTACATTTAATCTTAAAAGATTGAAATGAGCAGAACAGGAATGATTTTGGTTAAACAATACTGATGGAATGTAAAAACACTTGACAAAATAATTTCCAACATCTCAAGCTTCAAAATAGCAACACCTACTAATCATGGAATCACAGAAGCAGTCTGAAGACTTAGCACCAATGAGGCCCATTCATCTCAATTTTCCAACAAATCCCCCTGCCCCAAACCTCAGGTCACAGTTTGAGCTCAGGGTGAGTTTTCCCTCCAAACGCCCATTCCGTCACCAAGACCACTTTCAATCTTGGCCACTTCATTCGACCTCCTCCCATCTTGACGAAATCCTCTTGAGTCTGGGAAGAGCGTCCTGCAGTCAGCATCGCGGTGAAACAGTCTGGGAAGAGCGTCCTGCAGTCAGCATCATGGTGAAGCTGTCTGGGAAGAGCGTCCTGCAGTCAGTATCACAGTGAAGCAGTCTGGGAAGAGCGTCCTGCAGTCAGCATCGCGGTGAAACAGTTTGGGAAGAGCGTCCTGCAGTCAGCATCACGGTGAAGCAGTCTGGGAAAAGCGTCCTGCAGTCAGTACCACGGTGAAGCAGTCTGGGAAGAGCGTCCAGCAGTCAGTATCGTGGTGAAGCAGTCTGGGAAGAGTGTCCTGCAGTCAGTATCATGGTGAAGCAGTCTGGGAAGAGTGTCCTGCAGTCAGTATCGCGGTGAAGCAGTCTGGGAAAAGCGTCCTGCAGTCAGTATCACGGTGAAGCAGTCTGGGAAGAACGTCCTGCAGTCAGTATCACGGTGAAACAGTCTGGGAAGAGCGTCCTGCAGTCAGCATTGCAGTGAAGCAGTCTGGGAACAGCGTCCTGCAGTCAGTATCACTGTGAAACAGTCTGGGAAGAGCATCCTGCAGTCAATATCACGGTGAAGCAGTCTGGGAAGAGTGTCCTGCAGTCAGCATTGCGGTGAAGCAGTCAATTCAAAAAGTGACGTCAGCACAAAGGTGAGAGTTGATTGGTGAATAGCAGGTAAGTGTTTTTCTCCAGTTTAAGATAGATTAAGCTAAGGAAAGGTAAGGGTTCTAGTTTTTATTTAAAGTACATAAATAATTTAACTTTTTTTTACTGTATTTAATTTAAAGTAAGGGTTTATTTTTCAACTAGAGGCATGGCAGGGCAGCTCAGTCCCATGTTATGTACTGCCTGCAACATGTGGGAAGTCCTAGATGCTCCTTGCACTCTGACTGACCACGTGTGCAGGAAGTGCCACCAGCTGCAGCTCCCTGAGTTCCGAGTTTTGGAGCTTGAGCGGCAGCTGGAGGCACTGAGGTGCATCCACGAGGCTGATAGCACGTTTTTAGACATAGTCAACCCACAGCTTAAGGAAGTGCAGACAGAGAGGGAATGGATGACCATCAGTCAGAAGAAAGGTGTCAGGCAGGTAGTCAAGAAATCCCCAGGGTGCATCTCACTCAAGAACCGTTTTTCTGTGTTGGAAAACGGTGAGAGTGATGATTCCTCTGGGGAGTGCAGCCGCGCTCATGGCACTGTGAGTGGCTCAGCTGCACAGAGGGGGAGGAAAAAGAGGGGAAGAACAATAGTGGTAGGAGACTCGATAGGAAGGGGAACAGACAGGCATTTCTGTGGCCGTAGACGTGACTCCAGAGTGGTATGTTGCCTCCCTGGTGCCAGGGTCAAGGATGTCACTGAACGGCATTCTAAAGGGGGAGGGCAAACAGACAAAGATCGTGGTACATATTGGTATCAACGACATAGGTAGAAAGAGAGAGGAGGTCCTGCAAGCAGAATTTAGGGAGCTAAGAAACAGATTAAAAAACAGGACCTCAAAAGGTAGTAATTTCTCGATTACTTCTGGTGCATCACACTAGTGAGTATAGAAATAGGAGGTTAGTCCAGATGAATGCGTAGCTGGAGAGATGGTAAAGGAGGGACAGTTTTAGATTTCTGAAACATTGGGGCCATTTATGGGGGCAGTGGGACCAGTACAAGGCAGACGGGTTGCACCTGAACCGTAATGGGATCAACATCCTTGCGGGGAGGTTTGCAACTGCTGTTGGGGAGGGTTTAAACTAATTTGGCAGCGGCATGGGATCCTGAGAGGAGGTTTAGCAGGGAGAGATGCACAGCCAAAATTAGAAAAGAGAGCAAGTGAGTCTGGAAGGCATAGAAATTTTAGGCCAGTTAAGGCACAAGGGAGCTTGGCAACGTTGGATGCTATTTATTTTAATGCAAGGAGTCTAACCAATAAGGCAGATGAGTTGAGAGCACAAATTAACACATGGAAGTATGATGTCATTGCTGTCACAGAGACATGGATGAGAGAGGGGCAGGATTGGCAGCTTAATATTCCAGGATATAGGATTTTCAGGCGAGATAGGAAAGGAGGTAAAATAGGAGGGGGTATCGCAATATTGATCAAGGAATCAATTACAGCAGTAAGGAGGGATGACATCTTAGAAGGCTCCTCAAATGAAGCCATATGGGTAGAACTGAAAAACATAAAAGGAGCAATCACATTGCTGGGAGTGTACTATAGGCCCCCAAACAGTCAGAGAGAAATAGAAGAGCAGATATGTAGGCAAATTTCGGAGAAGTGTAAAAATAATAGGGTAGTAATAGTGGGGGATTTCAACTTCCCCAACATTAACTGCGTTAGTCATAGTATGATAGGTTTAGAGAGAGCGGAATTCTTAAAATGCATCCAGGAGAGCTTTTTAAGCCAGTACGTAGAAGATCCTACAAGAGGGGGGGCGGTCCTGGACTTAATTTTAGGGAAAGAAGCCGGGCAAGTGGTAGAGGTATCAGTGGGGAAGCATTTTGCAGATATTGATCATAACTCCGTTAGATTCAAGGTTGTTATGGAAAAGGACAAGGATGGGACAGAAATCAGAGTTCTAAATTGGGGGAAGGCCGATTTTAATAAGATCAGATATGATTTTGCCAGAGTGAACTGGGAGCAGCTACATTTAGGTAAATCTGCGTCAGAGCAGTGGGACTCATTCAAGAAGGAAACAGGGAGAGTACAGGTCCAACATATCCCAGTGAAGACAAAGAGTGGGACCAACAAATCCAGGGAACTTTGAATGTCAAGGGATATACAGGATTCGATAAAGAGAAAAAGGGAGGCTTATGGCAGATAATGAGGGCTCTGAACAGCGGAAGCTCTAGAGGAGTACAGAATGTGTAGGGGGGAACTTAAAAAGGAAATTAGGAGAGCAAAAAGGAGGCATGCAAAAACATTGTCAGGTAAAATAAAAGGAAAATCCAAAGTTATTTTACAAATACATTAAGAGTAAGAGGATAACTAGGGAGAGAGTAGGGCCCATTAAGGACCATAGTGGTAATTTGCGTGTGGAGCCGGAAGACATAGGTATGATTCTAAATGAATACTTTGTGTCAGTGTTCACAAGTGAGAGGGACAACGTGGGCATGGAAATCAGGCAGAAGGACTATGATATAATTTTTTAAAATAGCATAGAAAGGGAGGGGGTTCTAAGTGCTCTGGCAGGCTTAAAAGTAAATAAATCTCCAGGCCCAGATGAAATGTATCCCAGACTGTTGAGTGAGGCAAGGGAGGAGATAGCAGGGGCAATAATTTTCAATACCTGTCTGACCACAGGAGAGGTGCCAGAGGACTGGAGCCAATGTGGTACCGTTATTCAAGAAGGGAGGAAGGGATAAATCAGGGAACTACAAGCCAGTCAGTCTAACCTCAGTGGTGGGGAAACTATTGGAAGCAATTCTGAGGGACAGAATTAATCTACACTTGGAGAGGCAGGGATTAGTCAAGGACAGTCAGCATGGTTTTATTAAGGGGAGGTCATGTCTGACCAATTTGATTGAATTTTTCGAAGAGGTGACCAGGTGTGTAGATAAGGGCAATGCATTTGATGTAGTCTATTTGGACTTCAGCAAGGCTTTTGATAAGGTCCCGCATGGGAGACTGATAACGAAGGTAAGAGCCCATGGGATCCAAGGCAATTTGACAAATTGGATCCAGAATTGGCTGAGTGGCAGGAAGCAGAGGGTGTTGGTCAAGGGATGTTTTTGTGACTGGATCCCTGTGTCCAGTGGGGTTCCACAGGGATCGATGTTAGGTCCCTTGCTGTTAGTGGTATATATAAACGATTTAGACTTGAATGTAGGAGGGTTGATCAGTAAGTTCGCAGATGACACGAAAATTGGAGGGGTGGTAAATAGTGAGGAGGATAGCCTTAGATTACAAGAAGATATAGACGGGGTGGTCAGATGGGCTGATGAGTGGCAAATGGAATTTAATCGGGATAAGTGTGAGGTGATGCACTTGGATGGGACAAACAAGGCACGGGAATACACGGTGAATGGTAGGATCCTGGGAAGTATCAAGGATCAGAGGGACCTTGGTGTACATGTCCACCGGTCCCTTAAGGTAGCGGGACAGGTAGATGAGGTGGTTAAGAAGGCATATGGGATACTTGCCTTTATTAGTCAAGGCATAGAACATAAGAGCAGGGAGGTTATGCTGGAACTGTATAAAACGCTGGTTAGGCCACAGCTAGAGTATTGCGTGCAGTTCTGGAATCTGCATAATAGGAAGGATGTGATTGCACTAGAGACAGTGCAGAGGAGATTTACCAGGATGTTGCCTGGGCTGGAGAGTTTTAGTTATGAGAAGCGATCAGATAGACTGGGGTTATTTTCTTTGGAGCAGAGGAGATTGAGGGGCGACATGATTGAGGTGTATAAAATAATGAGGGGCACAGATAGGGTAGACAGGAAGGAACTTTTCCCTTTGGTGGAGGGATCAATAACCAGGGGGCATAGATTTAAGGTAAGGGGCAGGAGGTTTAGAGGGGATGTGAGGAAGAATTTTTTCACCCAGAGGGTGTTGGGAATCTGGAACTCACTGCCTGAAAGGGTGGTAGAGGCAGAAACCCTCATAACATTTAAACATTGAAGAAGTATTTGGATGTGCACTTGCGATGCCATGGCATACAAGGCTATGGGCCTAGTGCTGGAAAATGGAATTAGAATAGTTAGGTACTTGTTTGACCGGTGCAGACTTGATGGGTCAAAGGGCCTTTCTCTGTGCTGCAGACCTCTATGACTCTATGAAGATCAATTGCTGTTATACTCAAACTGACCTCTCTGGCTTAATCTCCCATGATTTACAATTTATTCAAAATCTGCGCCACCACCTACAATCCCATCACTGTGCACCTTCGAATTCAGTTGGCTCACTGCGCTCCTATATTTACTTCAAGATGCTTATTGTCACTTTCAAATCCTTTCAGAGCATCATCATACCCTACTTTAACAATCTCCTCCAGAACAATTTTCCAATATGCATCTTTTGACACCAATTTATTCCTTGTGCCCCACTCTCTCTATCAGAGGCTGGACTCTTGTCCTATCTGACTTCCACTCCAGGGGCTGGGTTTTCATGGAGTCAGAGAGCCTCAGTGGAGGGGTGAAAATAGCAGCTGGGACGAGATTCCTGGATTTCCGACCCCATTCCCGGGGTTTCCAATTCTCAGGAGTGCCTTTAAAGGGTACGGGCTGGTACAGGTTAGGAGCCCGCACCCTGCACTCCCAACCTGGCCGTCTCCATTGCACCGACAGGCATGTCCTGGTCCTCTGCAATTTTCATGGAGTCAGGCCTCCTCAGAGGTGTCGTGAAACATAGTTTGGGTAAAGAATCCTTTTAAAAGGTAGGTTCAAAACGTTGTACCCATGCCCCCATGTCAGGCTATGCCACCCCACCCACAACACCCCCCCACCCCCCCATGGCTTCCCATGATCTCCATGCCATGCTATGCCCCTCCATTCATCCCATGGCCCCTCATACCCTCCATGCCAAGCTGCCCATCTATCCACCCCCATTGCCCCTCATATCCTCCATGTTAAGTTATGGTACTTCCATGCCCATCCACCCACTATACATTCTGCACAGAATCAATGAACCCTAGTGACAATAGGTTGTTTTTAAAGCACTTTTATAAAAGTCATGCAGTCATAAAAAAATGTTTTTACTACGGGCCAATAGAAGTGTCAATCATCCAGACCTTTTATAGCATCAATTGCAGAAACTGCAAGCACTTGAAGCCACTTTGTGTAAATAAACATTCTGAAGTTAACAGAAGAGATCAGAGAACCAGAGTTGTCAATCAAACAATGTTTTCCCTGGGGCGCAGGTGTTTCTACAATTCCATGGCTGTCTGGGCTGTCAGCCCAGAATGTTCATGTATTGCTATTGTTTATAGTGATCTATGAACTTGACAACAGGTGAATATGTGTTTCCTATTACAGGTAAAATGCCACCAACCTGAAACTATTAGATATTCTGACTTTCCATTTTGGATTAAAAAAAAGTATCATGGGGGCATTTTCCATTCTGCCCAAGGATTTGTATATTGACTCGACTCCATTTGCCAAGCTGCACATTTTAGTATGAAAGGTCACTCTTTATCTACAGTCAACGCCTTGCCAAAGAATGCAGATTTCTTTAAATCCGCACTCACTCAGTCAAAACCAAAGAAAACCCAAGTTTACATCATGTGACCTATTTTCACAAGCACAGAATAGTTAAAAATAACTTTGTACCAGAGTAAGCAGACCAAACAATACCTCTCAATTATTGGTGAACCACAAAGAACTGCCCATCACAAGGATTTTCAGACTTTTCTGTGCAACATGACAATTCCCAGCTTTGCACGAATCCAGGGCAGAAAAATCTGGCAGGATTTGCTTCAACCAAAATTATTCAGAATACGTAGACACAAGTCTTCAGACCACTACGAAGGTTACTTTAACCAGGTCTACCATTATGCAAGTGGTAATGCTGCCGATGAACCAAGAGCTTCCACGGACTGCACTTTACAGGGGTTGGGTGGAGGGATTGGAGGGTGGACCCCCCCCCAGGAAGGAAAGTCAGCTGGAAGCCGACTTGCTCTGTGCAAGCCCGTCACACGTCCACAATATGTTGCGGGCGGGTTAAATCGGCTCACAGTACGACTTCCGCCCCTCATGGGGCTCCTCCCCACCCTCGGGAGCTGCCAGCCAATCTGATTGGCAGTGCAAAGGGCTCAGTAGTGGGAACTGCCCAGACTGCGAGCAGTCCCTAGAAGGCGGCCCAATAGATCCTGAAGTGGGGTAAGGGTATTTGGTAGGGAGGGTTTGGCGAGCATAGGGAGGGAGCCAGTGGGGTGGGCTTTGGAGAGCAGGTGGGTAGAAAAGAAGGGGGGTAGATACTATCCTAAGGGGGCTTTTCCCGATGTGTAAAGGACACCCGCCCAAAAATAGTATCCCCCTTTCTTCCTGCCCTTTTAAAAACCTTTTTTAAGAAACACCTGCCCTCTCCCACCTCCCTGCCCAACGCTAACCATATTATGGCCTGGGCAGCATATTATTCAGGTCAGCTGGCTTGTTAACAAGCTCAGCTAACCCTTAATTATGTAGTTATATATGGCAGGCAGGCTGCTGATTTCAGCGCCCGTCCACCTACAATGTTATGTGGGTGAGCTTGGAGTTGGGGGGGGAAGGTGGTGGGCTGGGCCCCTGGCCTATACTACATGCCCCTTCACCAAAAACACACCTGGCGGGAGCCCAGAAAATCCAGCCCTATGTCTCAAGTCCATTTGTGAGAATAATGTCCAGTCCTCTTACAGAATTCAAACCTTTGATTTGAAGTTATTTTCTACCAATGCAAAACTAAAGCACCTGGACACTAATGAAAACTGTTCTTACTTAACCAGCCTGGTAATCTTTCCAAGTTTCACAGGGCAAATTGACCTGAAGCAATAGGCTACAGTCCATTACCCTCAATCCTGTGATGTTTTACAGCCAAAGAACGTTACTACAAATCATTTCTTTCCCTTGTGATTTGACCCATTAACTTGTTGCCCTCATCTTTCTCCCGCTTCGAAAAAGGTGCTGCCCAAGTTCAAACACTGAGAAAACTTTCCGTTCTCACTTGTATGTTGAAGAGAGCAGCATTTAACAGTATCCTTGATCTATACTACAACACTATCATGGCAAGGCTCCTGTTAAACTGTGCAGCCATGTAGCCGCACAGCCTTCCAGAACATACCATGCAGAGAACTAATCAGCACACAATCAGCATTTCTGTAATCATACGCACAGGCATGGCCACACGCCAGTGTTAAAGGGGCCAGGCAGCACAACACACAGGCTGTACAGCAAAGAGAAATTAGAGAGAATATTGTTCAAAAGTTCTTCATTATATGTGATGCACTTTGGAAAGTCCAACAGTTAAGAAAAGTGCCATATAAAATGCAAATACTTTTTGTGGATTTTTCCCAATCTTTTATCTCTTTATTTCATTTAAAAAGTAACATGCAAGTAAAATTCGCGCCACACAAGTGCCAGGCAATGACCATCTCCAGCAAGAGAATCTAACCATCTCCTCCTTGACATTCAATGGCATTACCATCGCCCAATCCTCCTCTATCAACATCCTGGGGGTAACCGTTGACTACAAACCTACCTAGGCCAGCCATATAAATACTGTGGCTACAAGAGCAGGTCAGAGGCTGGGAATTCTGCAGTGAGTAACTCACCCCAACCCTGTCCACCATCTACAAGGCACAAGTCAGGAATGTAATGGAATGCTCTCCACTTGCTTGGATGAGTGCAGCTCCCACAACACTCAAGAAGCTTGACACCATCCAGGACAAAGCAGCCCACTTGATTGGCACCCCATCCACCACCTTAAACATTCACTCCCTCCAACACCAACACACAGTGGCAGCAGTGTGTACCATTTACTGCAGCAACTCATCAAGCCTCCTTCAACAGCACCTTCCAAACTGACGGAGTCTACCATGTAGGACAAGGGCAATGGATACATGGGAACACCACCACCTGCAAGTTCCCCTCCAAGCCACACACCATCCTGTCTTGGAAATATATTGCCGTTCCTTCACTGTCGCTGGGTCAAAATCCTGGAACTCCCTCTCTAACAGCACTGTGGGTGTACCTACACCACATGAATTGCAGCTCACCACCTTCTCAAGAAGGCAGCCCACCACCACCTTCTCAAGGGCAATTAGGGATGGGCAATAAATGCTGGCCTAGTAGCAGTGCCTGCATTCTGTGAAAAAATAAATTAAATAAATCATTTAACTCCTCTTTGTTTCAGCCTACTAGCATGGATAGAAAAGGTAGTCAACAGTCAGATGGACAGCTTCAAAAGTTATATTAACAAAGAAATAATAGCACTTACAGAATGATCCTCGGAAAGACGAGTGGTAACTGAACCACTGATTTACAGAACTGAAGATTGCAAAGACAATGGTCAACTCTAACACTGAGACAAAAAGCCAACGTTATCCAGAAACACTGATCAAGCTACACTGTAGCCTGTCCATCCCAGAAATTTATTCTTCAAAAACAACAGTTAGCCAGAATTTTTTTGCACAGACCTAAGCAACACATGGACTCAGCATCATCCACATGCCAATCAAACCCGGCCTGTCCATCCCTCTGGAGCTACAAGGAGTTAATATTTCCGGTGCTCAGACTCCGATGGTTGCCACCTTGCCTATAATTATAGGATCTGGTGCAACTTTGGCCCATAAACAGCATGGCGGCAGTACTGGAGATCGATTCATTCGGTTTGTCCAGCTTTCAGATGGTCTCTCGAATGGAGGTCAGGTCATTTCCACGCCATCTCCAGCATCTCTATGAGCAACGTGCCCAAATCTCCACCTCCTCCTCCTCCTGCTGCATCCACCCGTGTTACCACTGCCTCCCCAGCACTCTCCTGCGCCAATACAACCAGCTCAGAGAATACTGACGAGGAGTCGGCCTCCGTTGCAGATGGTAAAAACACCACTCAGTCCAACAGCTTACAAAACTCACAAGAACTGGGTCAGCTTCAGCAGGTACAGATGGCTGTTGGACAACAGCTGCCATCTCTGATCCAGTAGTAAATTATTCAGACAATTCCACACCATGCTGTTCAAACCATCCAAGGTGTTACCGTATAAGATGAAACTGTATAAAATATCCAGCAACAGGCCTTGCAGAATGCTCACTTATCAACATTGCAGAATCCAACTCAGGTGTTCAACAGAGCTTCAAGTTCAACAGCATCTGGGCAAATAAACTGGCAAACCATTCAGGTGCAGACCATCCAGAACCTTCCAAAATGTCCAGATCGAAGATGCTCAGTAACTTACAGTGATTCCAATAGTCTTCAAGTAACTCGAGTGAAACTGTTATTGCCCAATTTACCCCTCTTACTTTCTTTTCATTTATTTATGGGGCGTGGATGCCACTGGCTAGGCCAGCGTTTATTGCCCATCCCTAAATGCCCTTGAGAAGGTGGTGGTGAGCTGTCTTCTTGAACCGCTGCAGTCCATGTGGTGCAGGTACACCTACAGCACTGTTAGGGAGGGAGTTCCAGGGTTTTGACCCAGCAACAGTGAAGGAACAGCGATATATTTCCAAGTCAGGATTGTGAGTGGCTTGGAGGGGAACTTCCAAGTGGTGGTGTTCCCCTTTATCTGCATCTCTTGTCCTTCTAGGTGGTAGTGGTCATGGGTTTGGAAGGTGCTGTCGAAGGAGCCTTGGTGAGTTTCTGCAGTGCATCTTATTAATGGTACACACTGCTGCCACTGCTCACTGGTGGTGGAGGGAGTGAATGTTTGTTGAAAGTGTTTCAATCAAGTGGTCCTTTGTCCTGGATGGTGTCAAATTTCTTGAGTGTTGTTGGAGCTTCACTCATCCAGGCAAGTGGGGAGTATTCCATCACACTCCTGACTTGTGCCTTGTAGATGGTGGACAGGCTTTGGGGTGTCAGGAGGTGAGTTACTTGCTGCAGGATTCCTAGCCTCTGACCTGTTCTTGTAGCCACAGTATTTATGTGGCTAGTCCAATTCAGTTTCTGGTCAATGGTAACCCCCATGATGTTGATAGAGGGGGATTCAGCGATGATAATGCCATTGAATGTCAAGGAGCAATGGTTAGATCCTCTCTTGGTGAAGATGGTCATTACCGGGCACTTGTGTGGTGTGAATGTTACTTGCCACTTGTCAGCAACCCCCCACCCCACCCCATCATTAAGGATGGGGATGTTTGTGGAGCCTCCCCCTCCAGTGAGTTTTTTTAATTGTCCACCACCATTCACAACTGGATGTGGCAGGACTGCAGAGCTTAAATTCAATCCATTGGTTGTGGGATCGCCTAGCCCTGTCTATCACTTGCTGCTTACGCTGTTTGGCACACACATAGTCCTGTGTTGTAACTTCACCAGGCTAACACCTCATTTTTAGGTATGCCTGGTGCTGCTTCTGGCATGCCCTCCTGCACTCTTCATTGAACCAGGGTTGATCCCCTGGCTTGGTGGTAATGGTAGAGTGGGAGATATGCCGGGTCATGAGGTTACAGATTGTGTTCGAGTACAATTCTGCTGCTGCTGATGGCCCACAGCGCCTCATGGATGCCTGGTCTTGAGTTGCTAAATCTGTTCAAAGTCTATCCCATTTAGCACAGTGGCAATGCCACACAACAAGATGGAAGGTATTCTGAATGTGAAGACTTTTACAGGCATTAGCATTAATTAAATGCTGTCCAATTTGCATCACCAGTTTCCTCAGCATCATTTTAGAGCAGCATTTTGGTAGCAGAAACATGGAAAATACAGCATAAGTAAAGTAATTTTTATTACTGCTTTATAATGTTATCACTGTTTTATGCTTCAGGTAGATATTTATATCTACGCTGTTTTCCAGTTCACACACTTGTGGTTAGTTCTAACATCATTCTATAATGCAGAAAATTCCAAAATCCAGGAATGATTTGCTCCTAAGCATTGCAGACGTGTGAAGTTACAGAGTACTGAATGTCTACCCCTACCCCAACATTGCAAACTTTCTTTGATTATAAATATTCTGGTCTACTGTCTGCTGGGGAAGATGTATTTTCAAAATCAGCTGGAAATGACCAAGGAGGCTTATGTGCCCTTCTTCAGCATTCTACAGAACCAGTTCTATCATATGTTAGACCTGATAGGCTGGCTACAAAAATAAAATGCTCTTGAACTCACAACCGTTGTAAACAATTAAAGTAAGATTGCCAATTTTCTACAATGCTTTCCTAAAGCAAAATAGTGCTCGAAAGCTGAAATAGAAAAAAAACAGAAATACTCAGCAGATCGGACAGCATCTGAAATGTGCAGCCCCATCTCAAAATGATTTATCAAACTAAAAGTCCTGCAAGAACTGAAAGTGGTCAAACTTCATACAGTTTCTTTCCTACGTGTAGAATTCTCCTGGCAAAAAACTGGGCTCTAATCCCTCAAAAGCAGAAATTTAAAATGCCGATTTAACTCATAATTCACGAACCCAAGGTTGTGAAGCATGCATTAGCCCATGGGAAATCTATCACTTCTTGTTCCATCTTCCAGCGCCATTCCTTTCTGTGTTCTGAATCATTACAACAAAATACATAAGAAATGTGAATTTATTAATTGATTAATTAATCAATTATTAATTAATTGGTTCCAGTCGTCCAGGGCAGAAGCATTTGTTAAATATTTGAATTTTTATGCCACCTTTTCTAGGGTTCAACATCACCAGCCACCCTCATGATTGGATCTCATGTTCTCTATGATCTGGACAGTAATCATTTTCTGCCTAGGTAAACAATAAAAAGACCCAAAAGTCTTAAAGGAGAACCCTTACTCTGCATACAAAATGTTAGAATGGATCACATAACACCAGGCAATTTAAAACACAGAGATAAAAACAAAAAGCTAAAAGCTACTGCGGATGCTGGAAATCCAAAACAAAAACAGAATTACCTGGAAAAACTCAGCAGGTCTGGCAGCATCGGTGGAGAAGAAAACAGTTGATGTTTCGAGTCCTCATGACCCTTCGGCAGAACTGAAGTATAGTTAGGAGAGAGGTGAAATATAAGCTGGTCTAAGGTGGGGGGCGGGGGGAGAGAGAAGTTGAGGGTGGGGTGGTTGTGGGGATAAGCAAGCAGTGATAGGAGCAGATAATCAAAAGATGTCACAGACAAAAGGATCAAAGAGGTGTTGAAGGTGGTGATATTATCTAAGAGAATGTGCTAATTAAGAATGGATGGCACGATACTCAAGGTACAGCTCTAGTGGGGGTGGGGTGGAAAGACTAACAAAGTATTAGTTGTAGATTTAAAAATAATGGAAATAGGTGGGAAAAGAAAAATCTATATAAATTATTGAAAAAAACAAAAGGGAGGGGGAAGAAACGGGGTGGGGATTGGGGGAGGGAGTTTAAGATCTAAAGTTGTTGAATTCAATATTCAGCCCGGAAGGCTGTAAAGTGCCTAGTCGGAAGATGAGGTGCTGTTCCTCCAGTTTGCGTTGGGCTTCACTGAAACAATGCAGCAAGCCAAGGACAGACCCCACTAGAGCTGTACTTTGAGTGTCCTGCCATCCATTCTTAATTAGCACTTTTCTTAGATAATATCACCACCTTCAACACCTCTTTGATCCTTTTGTCTGTGACATCTTTTGATTATCTGCTCCTATCGCTGCTTGCTTATCCCTACAACCACCCCACCCTCAACTTCTCTCTCCCCCCGCCCCCCACTTTAGACCAGCTTATATTTCACCTCTCTCCTAACTATACTTCAGTTCTGCCGAAGGGTCATGAGGACTCAAAACGTCAACTGTTTTCTTCTCCACCGATGCTGCCAGACCTGCTGAGTTTTTCCAGGTAATTCTGTTTTAATTTAAAACACAGAATTTTAGCAGGCCAAAACCTCAGGCTCAGTCAACAATTTTGTTGTATTTAAATAAGGTCAGTATGCAAACAAAATGATGAGTCACACTTTTCCGCAAAGGTGCTACACACTTTCTCTCTCAAAAAACGTGTTGAAACACACGTAGACTTCTTGTATCATGGAATCGGCTGTTATTTGAAAATAGCCCCAGCGGTCCAGTTAGCGGGCACAATTTTAAAACACAGAGCTCTTTGTTGCAATGTTGAAATTGGCTTTCTGGTGAAAGAGACTTCCAACACAAATATAATGCCAACCTCTTTGAAGATACACTGAAACAAAAAAAAACAATGGACAACAGCATCTCCTTTAATTACACCGGATTATCAGCATTCCAGCATGAGTATTTACTTCTCGTCAATACTCATTGGATTGCCAACCTTTGACAAAGACGAGGATGTTTGTGACAGCTGTTTAAATGGCTTGAGCCATCTCACACCAACATTTTAGAGAACTGTGCTTTACTTAGCAACTCTCACATTCTGATGCCCTTGACAGCTGGTCTGTCAGATCACTGAGCTAACGGCTATTCCTTAGAAAATTTGTGTGACCTGAGGTTTAAACCTCTTGAATGCTGTTTCTAAATCTACACATTCAAAAATCCCATTTTTTGACACAGCATTTCATTTATTTTATTTTAGATGAATACATAAATTTTAATTTAATGCCATATGAAAAGTATTGGAGGTGTACTTAGAGAAACCTGAAGCATAAAGATTCCCAAGAGGCACTGCATTCAAATAACATTCAACTCCTTGGTTTCAACATCACATCTAATCAATGTTGAGAGAACACAACTTCAAAAGCATTCAAAGACTGGACTAGACAGGAGAGAAATGAAAGGAGAAGTAGATATAATAGCAGGCAGAGAATAAAGTGCTACATACATGTCCAATACACTAAACCACAAATGCCAATCTCTACAATGGCAGGGGGGCAAGAACAATTTACTGGTGAAGAGCGGACTTCAATGAGCAAGAACATAGCTGAGCTGGATATATTGGAGCCAAAGGTTGGCAGGAAAAACAGTAGCTGAACAATGGGCTACCTTCAAAGAGGAGATGGTTTGGACACAGCCATGGTCTGTTCCCTCAAAAGGGAAGGGTAGGACAAACAAATCCAGAGCTCCCTGGGTGACAAAGGAGATAGAAATTAAGTTAAAGAAGAAAAAGTGTGCTTACGACAGGTGCCGTGTAGCAAATACAATTGAGAACCAAGCTGAATACAGAAGGTTCAGAAGGGATGTGAGAAAGCAATAAGAGAAGAAAAGAGGGATTATGAAGAAAGACTGGCAGCTAAGATAAATGGAAATCCCAAAGTATTCTATAAGCACATCAAAAGTAAAAGGGTGGTAAAAGGAGCAGTAGGGCCACCAAAAAGGGGATTTACACACAGAGGCAAGAGGCATGGCTGTTAAATGAATACTTTGCATCTGTCTTTACCTACGAGGTAGATGCTGCCCAGGCCATGGTGACAGAGGAGGAAACTCAGTCACTAGAAGGGTTTAAAATTGATAAGGAGGAGGTATTGGATAAGCTGTCAGTACTTAAAGTTAATAAGGCGCTGGGACTGGATGAGATGCATCCAAGAATATTGAAGGGAGTGAGAGTGGAAATTGCAGAGGCACTGGCAATAATCTTTCAATGTTCCCTGGATTCAGGGGAGGTGCTGGAGGACTGGAGAATTGCAAACATTACACCCTTGTTCAAAAAAAGGTTGTAAAGATCTGCCCTGCAATTACAGACCAGTCAGTTTAACTTCGATGGTGGAGAAACTTCGAGAAACAATTATTCGGAATAGAATTAATAGTCACATGAAAAAATGTGGATTGATTCAGAAGAGTCAGCATGGATTTGTTAAAGGAAAATCGTGTCTAACTAACTTTCCAACAGAGATGGTTGATGAGGGCAAGGCCATAAATGTGGTGTACATGGACTTCCAAAAGGTGTTCGATTTCATGCCACACAACAGACTTGTGAGGAAAGATTATAGATGATGGGATAAAAGGGACAGTAGCAACGTGGATACAAAATTGGCTGAGGGATAGGAAACAGAGAGTAATGGTTAATGGGTACTTTTCAGGCTGGAAGAAGGTTGTAGTGGAGTTCCCCATGGGTCGGTATTGGGACCCTTGCTCTTCCTGATATGTATAAATGATCTAGATCTTGGTATGCAGGGACAATTTCAAAGTTTGCAGATGACACAAAACTTGGGAGAATTGTAAACTGTGAGGTGCACAGTGTAGAACTTCAAAGGACATTGACACATTAGTGGAGTGGGCAGATAGGTGGCAGATGAAGATAAATGCGGAGAAGTGTGAGGTAATACACTTTGGTACAAAGAACATGGAAAGACAGTATACAATAAACGATACTATTCTAAAGGGTGTGCAGAAGCAGAGACCTGGGTGTATATGAACATAAGTCATTAAAGGTGGCAGGACAGGTAGAGAGAGCTGTTACTAAAGCTTACAGTACTCTAGGCTTCATTAATAGGGGCATAGAGTACAAGAGCAGGGAGGTTATGATGAACTTATATAAGACACTGGTTAGACCTCAGCTGGAGTATTGTGTACAGTTCTGGGCGCTACACTACAGGAAGGATGTGAACGCATTGGAGAGAGTGCAGAAGAGGTTTATGAGAATGGTTCCAGGGATGAGACACTTCAGTTATGAGGAAAGATTGGAGAAGTTGGGACTGTTTTCCTTGGAGGGGAGAAGGCTAAGAGGAGACTTGGTAGAAGTTTTCAAAATCATGAGGGGTCTGGATAGAATAGACAGGAAGAAACTGTCCCCACTCATAAACAGATCAAGAACCAGCGGGCACAGTTTTAAAGTGTTTTTCAAAAGAAGCAAATGCAAGGCAAGAAAAAACTTTTTCACACAGCGAGTAGTTAGGGTTTGGAATGCACTGCCTGGAAGTGTAGTGTAGGCAGGTTCAATTAAGGCTTTCAAGAGGGGACTGGGTGATTATTTAAATAGAAACAACGTGCAGGGTTACGGGGAAAAGGCAGGAGATTGGCACTAAGTTAAAATGCTCAGAGAGCCGGTGCAGACACGATGGGCCGAATGGCCTCCTTCTTCACTGTAACAATTCTGTGATTCCGAGTGGCTGAGAGTTTCACTTGTACACCCCCACTTATAGACAAGAAATATAAGAATTTAAAAAGAAACCAAGCATGTCATTCATTGAAAATAAAATCATAAAGTCTACTGTGGAAGGGCAGAAAAGCTCAGAAGGAACTTACTGAAGTTTCTTTTTGGAAGTATTGCAATGCTAGGAATAGTGACCTTCATCTGTGTAACTTGCTGTGTCTACATATTAATCAGTTTTATTTTGCTGCATGCAGAATTTGCAAAACAATTTGGCTGTTTCTCTCAAAGTACCTGATACGAGGCAAGGGCACAGTGAAATTGATAGCCATAACAACTTAAGCACCTTATCCAACAAGCAACATGACCTTTTTAGTGAATCCACGGTAACTAACAGCAGAAGGTCTCCAAGCACGTGATATATCCAATGGGTTGGAAAGCTGAAGGCATGGTGAATTGAAATTTGTATCACTTCTGAAGCACTCCAGTAACATTTCAAAAAATTGGAACATTCCAGGGCAGATTTTGCTGCAACAGGATAAGCAACATCCTCAACTACTAGTTAGGCTTGTACCTGCACTCTGCAGCTCAAATAAAATTTGCTCAAAATGTGACAGCGTCAAAACCCTTCAAAATTTATCTATTTTCATAAAGTGTTCCCATTGGCCAAACCGTGTTTTTTTCCTTTGAATGCCAACCTCTGCAGAGACCCTATTTGTTCACCCTTTGTGCGTGTGCATGCATGTGGAGAATCACAAATTGTATGTTAACCAGTTTTTGCAACTTGTTTTTAAAGGGAAGTTTTGCTTCGTAATAAATCAACCATTCTAAGTTTACTGAAAGAAACCTGGTTAAAGTCTCTTTCATTCTGGGTCAGACGGTCGCAAAAGTATAAACTGCCCATTTTGTTGACTGAATTAAACATTTGCATTCATGGTGCGACCTGTGGAGTAGTGGGGCTAGAAAAACTGCACACTCCTTCCATCCCAGTCTCAACACTGTTAATTACCAGACTTAACTTTTTGTGGTGATTTTATTGACCAATTAATGCACAAATGCAGCAAATTCAGAATGACAGGAAGTTAAAGGTGAGATCCTATTTTCACAAAGAAAATAACAGAAATCGACCAGCAACGTGTGGCAATTCGCAGGGCATCTCTTCCTTGCCGCAAGTTTCCAACTGATTTACATATTATACATAAACCACTGACATTTTATAAATTCACCAGCCGTATTCAACACTTACTGCAAAAAGAAAATCTGTATTTTGTTTGCAAATAATCCTTTGTTGTTGAGCCAAAGAATCAGCGAAATCAGTGAGGGTTACACCACTGTTGGGATTTTGGGTATTTCTGTAGAGTTTTATCATTCAACATCTTGCGAACATGTTCTAAGCCGACCACATACTTACAACCTGAAAACTGCAGCTTCTCACTATCTTCCCGTGCAGTGTGCATGGGCTTGGGGATTTACTCATTCGATTAGGTATCACCAACCACATAACATTTTGTGGGCAGGCCCAGCTTTTATTCACCCAGGCCGAAATATTTTGCTCGTCGGGCAGGCGCATGCCCGACCCGAACAAGTGTAAAATGATGCGCGGTGACATCAGGCGAGCGTCCCAATGCCATCGTGCACTCGCACACTGTTTCGGTCGGTGGGCACGCCTGGGAGTCGGCAGTGTGCCCGCCGACAATTAACGGGCTTATTAAGGCCACTAAAGTACCAGTTAAATGAAAATTTTTTGCTGCCCGTCCAACCTTACGGTTGGCGGACAGGCAAAAAGGCCAAGCAGCCTTTGGATTTTTTAGGAAACCTCATCCACAGGCGGGAGGAGGTTTCCAAGAGCAATTAAAAATTGAGTAAAACTTTTAACATTTCATTAATAACATGTCCCTGCTCATGTGACAGAGTCACATGCGGGGACAAGTTTTATTAACATTTTAAAATTCTTTTTCATTTTTTAAACCTTCAGCTCCCTGAGACAGCTCTGTGCCTCAGGGGACTTTTCCTGCACACGCATGCGCGAATTTGCACACACGCCCTCCTCTCCCCTCCACACGCAAGCAGCACTGAGCGCTGCAGCGCGCATTTCACGCTGGGCGGTCCTTAATTGGCCCACCAGCGTGAAATTGGGGTTGGCAGCCCGATCATGAGAGGCGGTCGGCTTCCCGACCCCTCTCGCTCACCCCCCACCAAGCCCGCCCGACGAGGGCAAAATTCTGGCCTTAATTTATTTCAAGAAGGAAGCCAGTTGAATTCTAAGACACAGCCAAACCATAAATACAACAGAACAGTTTGTAGCTTTAGGAAAAATAATAATTTTCACACTCAAATAGTCAATTTAACATACTCAAAAACTTATATTTGAATCAGATGATAAATTATGATAATTCAATTAATAAAAAATACCAATTCTACACAGAATGGCAGAAATCAATATTAAATCATATCAGCCATAATCTTATTGACTGGCAGAGTAGGCTCGAGAGGCCAAATGTCTACTCCTGCTCCTATTTCTTATGTTCCCATTTGTAATACACACAGCATCTGAAGAAATACAGGAAAAGTGGAGATAATAATCTGTTGTGAGAACCCAGATGCACTAGGAATAATTAAACTTTGGCTGCAAAAGGACAGGACTCGCATCTAAGTACTGCAGGTTGCAGCATAATTAGAAAGGACAGGGGAGGAAGAGCTGTCATGGGGTGGTTGTACTAACTAGAGGTAAGATAATGCAGTTGGAAAAAAGGGACATAACTAGCAGAAAATTAGAATCCATATGGATTGAAATAAAAGACAAGTTCAATCACGTTAATGGGGGTATAGGGTGGAAAGGAGGTGGAGGAAGAAATATTTAAGAAAATATCTGAAATGAGTAAAGGACATAGAAATGTCATCATGGGAGATATTACTGATTCCCAAATAGACTGAAAAAGATTTTAAAAAGGGGTACAAACAATAGAGTTTTTACAATATATGCAGGACACTTTTCTTACCCTGTATGGAAAAAGGCCAACACAAGAGGGAACATTGCTGGATTTAGTGATAATAAATGAACTGGTGCATGTAAGAGAAGTAAGTGTAGGGGAACATCTTGGCAATAACAATCACAAAATAACAAGGATTAAGATAAAAATTGAAAAGGATGTAAGTAAGGAAAAGACAAAAGTAATAAATTTGAAAAATGATTTTAAGGGGTAAGAATTGAACTAGGGGAAATAAACTGGAAAAACATACTTGCCAGCAAAGAAATAGGAGAGCAGTGGGAAAGATTAAAAAACAGTGATCAATACAGTCCCGGAGAAGTATATCCTACTAAAAGCAAGACAAGGCAAGCAGTACTGACACACCATACAGGAATAAAGGAATAAGGTAAAAACTGAAACTAAAGGAAAAAGCATACACTAAGGACATAGACAACAAAAGAGAGGACTACAAAAGGTAATACAAAACGATTAATGAAGAAGTCAAAAAACAATTAGAAAGGCAAAGAAAAACTATGGAATTAAATCATCAAGGAATATAAAAAGAAATAGTCAAGTATTCTGGAGACATAGATAACAAAAGAAAATCAACATAGGGATAGGGGCTCTTATGGATACACACAATAAACTCAACTAATGACATGGAATCCTTACTCAAAGTGCAAAAGAAAAACATCTAAGGCTGGATTTTAGGCAGGGTTGGAGTCCCTGTCAATCAGCATAAATGTCAGAAATGACCTCATCCCTGCCTGACCAGCTCGTTGCTGGGCTATTAATTGGCTTGGAGCAAGCCTTCTGTCACCATCGGGGAGGAAGTCTCCACTCGGAGAGCTGCAGGCCAATTAAATGGCAGACGTCTGATCCTAACAGTGCCAGCAAGGGTGGCATGTACTGCTAGGACAGCAGCAGTCCCAAAGGGAAGCTTGCTACGATGGAGTCTGGAATTTAATGCTAGTCCAATATCTCATCAGGGCTAGGCTGGAGGGCTCCTGCAAGTGGGGAGAAGAGGACGAAGGGGCTGGGTGGACAGGGTAGGGGCAGAGGGGAAACATAAGGGTGGAAAGACCTTGGAGTGGGGGGCCTCCGATGCGCACGGGAGGCCAGTGCAAGAAGATACCCCATCCCTTTGACAGGCCACTAGCCACCCAGTGAAACCTGCCTATGGGTAAAAACGCAGTGGTGGCAGGGTTAAGGGCCTCAATTGGCCCATGGGCAGGTGAACCTCCCCTGCTGTTGGTAAAATTCCAGTGGGGCAGGTGGGTAGGAACCGCGAATAGTGCTCATGGCATGGCACCCAATTTTACAGCCCTTCCCCAACTTACCAAACCCCCTCAAGGACCTGTAAAATCCAGCCCCTAGAAACTGAAAATATAACAGCATGATTTGCGCTCATTCCAAAAGGGAAGATCATGCTTTACTAACCTTACTGAATTATTTGAAGAAAGGCTGGATAAGAGTAATGAATTAGAAGTAATATATTTGGATTACCAAAAGATGTTCAATAAGGTTCCACATTGTAGAGTCATGACTAAAGTCAAAATATATGGAGCCAAAGAACAAATATTCTTCCTTCCATTATGAAATAAGAAGTTGAGATGTTTGCTGATGTTTGCACAATGTTCAGTGCAATTCACAAATCCTCAGATCTGAAGCTGTCCGTATACATATGCAGCAAGACCTGGACAACATGCAGGCTTGGGCTGGTAAGTGGCAAGTAACATTTGATCCATGTAAGTGCCTAGCAAATGACCATTTCGCTTAACATTCAACTGCATTATCACTGCTGAATTCCCTCTTGGGGTCAGCATTGACCAGAGATTGAACTGGGTCAGCCATATAAGTACTGTGGCTACAAAAGCAGGTCAGAAGCTGGGAATTCTGAGGCGAGTAACTCATCTCAAGTCCTCAAAGCCAACTACAAAACACAAATCAGGAGTGTGATGGAATACTCTGCACTTGCCTGGATGAGTGCAGCTCCCACAACACTCAGAAGCTCGGCACCATCCAAGACAAAGCAGCCTGTTTAGTCGGCATCCTATCCATCACCTTAAACATTCACTCCTGCCATCACTGACACACAGTGGCAGCAATGTGTACCATCTACAAGATGCACAGCAGCAACTCATCAAGGATCCTTCCAAAACACAAAACCTCTACCATCTAGAAGGACAAGGGCAGCAGATGAATAGGATCACCACCACCTGGAAGTTCCCCTCCAAGTCACTCACTATCCTGACTTGGAATTATATCGCTGTTCCTTCACTGTCGCTGGGTCAAAATCCTGGATCTCTCTCCCTCAGAGCACTATGGGTGTGCCCACACCAGATTGGCCACAATGATTCACGAAGGCAGCTCACCACCACCTTCTCAAGGGCAACTAGGGTTGGTCAACAAATGGCCTCGCCAGTGATGCTCATGTCCCATAAAAAAAGTAGCAAAATAGATAGCAAGCTGATTCCAAATCAGAAAACAGGGGCAGGGGTTAAAAGTAGTTACTCAGATTGACAATGGTGGATATGATGTTCCACAAGGATTGGCACTGTTTGTTTAGATAAATGACTTGGACTGGGAATTATTAGTATTTATATTAAATCATTCCTCCAATTGGAGTGCTGTATTGTCTACTGCACTATAAAATCAAAGTGACGGGCTATAGAGAGCTCTTTATCTTAAAAGGTTTTTCTGCAATGCTGTTAGCATGTTAAATACAAGTAAAGACTATCCCCCTGGAAAAAATAGTCTTAGATTCAACTGTTTTGACTGCAATTAACACAGATAGTAGGTGATTGTTCAAGCAGTACAAGCAATTTTGTTGCATGGGTATATTTCATAAACTTTGTGTTTTGAGGCAAAGAGATTGAAGTAGGGTGTGGAGGAAGTACACTCGCCGCTTAACATTTTAAGCCTGAGATGGATAGCACTGATAAGAGCACTTTGTGTCACCACAAGAATCCCAATCCTCATCAATAAGATCATATCAATCAAAACAAGTTAACCTTCTCTATGACATCCTCAAAGATGCAAAAATATTGTGAAAGGCATTGCTCCCTTCTCCAGGAACAATGTGCAATATATCAGTATCTGGTAACAATGGACTAATTCTATTTATAGACATCAAGCAACCAGAAACTAATTCATATGTAAAGCCTTTGATTAACTGATTTCACTAATCATCACTGAGAAATTAACAAAATTAGTTTAATTCATCTACACCTCTCACCACCACTTAATAGGCGAAAGGTTGCAGTTATCATTTTCTTTACCAAAATTACAAAGGACTGTGTAAAACCTTGAGGACTGGCGTCTAAACAATACACTTCACTACTGTCTAATAATTTTCTGCTTTCAATCCATAATTGTCCCTCTTTTCTCCACATCAACTTCACCTCTGCAATGCTCCATCCTTTTATGTTGGTTTGCACCTTGTTTGTCAATCCCGCAGCAGCTTTGCTGGTACTTCTGGGCCTATCCAACATCCTTAAAGTACGTTGGCTGAGATGGAGGAGAGGTAAACAACAAAAGGTTGAAGAGATGAAAACACAAACAATAGCTCAGAATGAATCACATGTTGTGTCTGCTGCAGTGAAAGCTTTTCCAGGGGCAAATGTGGAAACTCAATTTTCAAACCAGAATGCTCATGGCTATTCCAAAAACTAAACCTACTCAAAATGACCATACAACCATTTTAATATGTTGCACCTAACTTCATATACCTGTTTGATATATGGTGCAAGATTAAATATGTAGCAAGGCTATGCTGCCAATAAGTATTTTCATTTTACTTTGTAAATTTTGCAATTGAGTCTCCATTATTCACCATAATTACAGGAAGGATGTAATAGCTCTGGAAAGAGTGCAGAGGAGGTTTACAAGAATGTTGCCAGGGTTAGAAAAGTGTAGCTACGAGGAGAGATTAGATAGGTTGGGGTTATTTTCCTTAGAACAAAGAAGGCTGAGAGGTGACTTGATTGAGGTGTACAAAATTATGAGGGGAATAGATAGAGTGGACAGGATAAAATTGTTTCCCTTGGTGGAGAATTCCAGAACCAGGGGACATAGATTCAAGGTAAGTGGCAGAAGGTGTAGGGGGGACATGAGGAAGAACCTTTTTACGCAGAGGGTAGTGGGTGTCTGGAATTCGCTGCCCAAGTTGGTGGTAGAGGCAGAAACTCTTTTAAAAAGTATCTGGATCTGCACCTTAAGTGCTGTAAGCTGCAGGGCTATGGGCCGGGTGCAGGAAGGTGGGATTAGAAAGGGCACCTGGGTGTCCTCAGGCTGGCATGGAAAAGATGGGCTAAATGGCCTCCTTCTGTGCTGTAACTTTTCTATGGTTCTATAATGAAGCCAACCACCACTTTCTCCAAAACATAATCAAGATCCTCAAATTCTGGTCCTACACCTAAAGTATAGTAAATACTTTAAACACACTAAACAAAAGAAGCCTTACGTAGCTCTATTCACCAAGAAAATGATGAAATGCAAATGGCAAAAGATGGTATGCAATGTGGTAATGCCTTGTGCAAGGCTTTGTTCTGTTAAAATTCTGCTAAATAATAGATGGTTGGATAGTGTAGGTTCTATTGAATCTTTTGTGTATCAATTTTGTACATTAACAGACAGTGGAAGACATGAATGTTGGTTTAACAAAGGGGCAATTCACACACAAGCTATGCTCAATTCAAAATGGAGATAACGTCCACAAAAAGAAAACTCCTTTGTAAACAAATACAATTCCATGACGAATCATAATGAAACATGATATCACTTGCACATGACAGTGACCCAAATGCCATGCAGCATTTATGTCTTACTTCTTCACAAAGACATTGCTCTTTTATCACATCAAATTTACTGAAATTAAAATCTTGAAGGAGGGCTCTAAGGCAAATCAGAATAGAGGGCCGTTGAGATTAACTGTGACGAGATGAAACAAGATTTGAAATAAAAATTATGCATACAAAAACAGACCACATCTTTCAAAATGTCATTTTGACAGTAGTGAGTTTTTAGACATAGGAATATAGGGACAGGAGAAGACCATTTTGCTCCTTGATTTCCTGTCACTCAGTGAGATCAGGGCTAATGTGTGACCTAACTTCATATACCTGCATTTGCCCAATATCCCTTAATTCTTTTGGTTAACGAAAACCTATCAATTTCAGATTTAATATAACAATTGATCAAGCATTAATTGCCATTTTCAGAACAAAGTTCCAAAATTCCACCATGATTTGTGTTTCCTATTTTCACTCATGTCAAGGTCTGGTTCTAATTTTTTGGGCAATACCATGTTCCTAGATCCCAAACTAATGGAACAGTTTCTCACTATCCACCCTACCTGTTCCCCTTCACATCTTGAAAGCTTTAATCAAATCACCCTTAACCTTCTAAATTCAAGGAAGACAATTTCTATAATCTGCCCTCATAATTTAACCCTTGTTGAATCCACTTATCATTCTGGCCAGTCAACACTGCACTCCCTCCAAGGTCAATGTATTCTTCCTAAGGTGTGGTCCCCAGGACTGCTCACAGCACTCTAGGTATGGTCTAACCTCTAGGTATAGTCTAGCATGGCTTCCACCACTTGTATATAAAAGCCAGCATTCCATTGGCTTTTTTGATTATTTTCTGTGCCTGTTCATATTTTAATGATCTATGTACCTGAACCCTCAAGTTTCCTTGGATATCCACTGTTCATACTATTCATCATTTAGAAAGCGCCCTGCTCTATCCCTTTTATGTGAAAAGTAGATGACCTCACCAACACTGTATAGAACATTGGTCAGCCTCAACTGGAGTATTGTGTCCAGTTCTAGGCAACACACTAGGAAAGACATGAAGTGCAAAAAAGATTCATGAAAATGTTTCTAGGGATGAGGAGCTTCAGTTACGTAGATAGATTAGAAAGGTTGGGACTGTTTTCCTTGTAGAAGAGAAGGCTGAGATTTGATAGAAGTATTCAAAATCATGGGGGGTTCTGGACAGTGTAGATAGGGAGAATCTGTTCCCATTGTTGGAAGGATCGAGAACCAAAGGGCACAGATTTTAGGTAATTGGCAAAAGAAGCAATGGCGACACCAGGAGAAACTTTTTCATGCAGCAAGTGGTTGAGATCTGGAATGCACTGCCTGAGAGTGTGGTGGAGGCAGGTTCAATCGAGGCATTCAAGAGGGAGTTGGATTATTTATTATCTGAAAAAGGAAGAATGTGCAGAGCTACGGGGAGAAGGCCAGGGAGTGGCACTAGGTGAATTGCTCCTTTGGAGAGCTGGCACAGACACAACTGGCCAACTGCCCTCCTTCTGTGCTGAAACCATTCTGTGATTTTGATTCTGTGATCCTCTGTGACCTCACATTTACCTACATTGCAATCCATTTGCCGCAATCATCACTGTCATTGTCCACCACTCGAATTGAAGTTGTTTTATGATACAACAATTGCAATGTTCTCTGACAATTAATACTGACCATGATTTCGCTTTAAAGAAATTAACAATTGAAATTTGAACAGTAAATTACTGCAGTTTAGCTCAATCTTAGACTGGTCCTTCTAACAAATTTGAGGCTTGATTTTATTTACAATGTTCATCATATGACACATAGTTAAGCACATAGAAATTGATCATCGAGATGGCCAAAAAATGGGTTGTATAATTCCACACATGCGCTCGAACTATTATTCCAGAGATAATTCTAGGTACGTGGTCATTTTCTTCACCATATTGTCAAGACTATTCCACACAAGACAATAAGAGGAACACGTGCATCCGTGCGCTCAGTCCAATATGTATTTCCCATGAGGTGGATATGCTGAAGTGAAACAGAGGTGGCTGAATTCACTTAAAAGGGCAGTGTACCCATAATAATGCTGTTTGTAAACCACCTCCTTGTTGGCGCTATTACCTCAACTGTGAAGTCGCCCCACTACAAGTGTTTAATTCCAGGTAAAATTAATAAAATGCCATTGCAAAAACATGCATTGCGAGTGATATCAGGAAAATGTGCACGATATTATGGCAGTGTTACAGGTGAACTGTCAGAACAGGTGTCCCTGGTTTCTCCAGGAAGTGAACTTGCGGGGTAAGTTTCCAAAACTCCTCCTCCCCTGTAATGTTGCTGTAACACCCTCCCTTTAAGGTCGTCTTTCTCTGACTATACGTCCATTTAGTTTATCAACTTTTAAAGGTTAGCTCAGAAAATCCACACTTAAAAACCTGCGCCCAAATCTGTTTCTGAATTATTGACAGATCCGGGAATGATTGACAAATACACACACACACACACACACACATTCATTTGGTTTCAAGCGGACTGTAATTTGCTTTCACCTGTCGGCTACACTGCCACAAACCCCACTGTGCCTCGGCTTCTATTGTTTGTTTACCAGACATATAACATCACATATAATAAATCTGTGCTTTTGCTTTGTGGGATTTAAAGCACTGCTGTTATACCCATGATGTTATCAGTAAAGCGGCTGAGACAATAAAGGGAGTGCGTTCAATCGCTGGCCACAAGCATCAGCTGCACAACTTGTTTGTTAACCAGATTCCGAATATATTGAGGGGGAAAAAATCTCTCAAAACTACCGGCTTAATTTTAATAGAGGAAATGGCACTCATTGACTGCATCACGCCATTAAAATGACTTAAACACTTGACAGTACCATGCCAGAAGATTTAACCATTTAGCAAAACCGATTGGTTTTTTTTTAAACAATTTGACAAAACAAGAAACCAAAACCCAACACAGTTTAAATTCTGAGGCAGCATTCTGGAAACTGGAATAACAGATTTAATGTCAGAATCATCAAGTCGTTTTAGATCAGTGTGGCAGAGCGACCGAACGGTGTATTTTAATCTAAAAGGGTTATTTCAAATACAACAAAAACAGAGACGTGGAAATAATGAATAGTCCCTTATGAATGACAGGGGGCTGATGCTACTCCAAACGCCTTCTGCTTGATGGGGTGGTGAGGGGGGGGGAATGATGGATTCTGTGGATAAATAAATAGCACAGTCGCTGTATTCTCCCCAAGCACTGAGAATACAGCATCTCTCCTCATTAAATCATGGCAGACAGAGGGGACGGACAGAGAGCAATTGCTGGGACTCACCTTTTCACAGGCTGGGAGCCCTGACACCACAGCAGCGATGAGAAGCGAGCCCAGGATGAAAGCGCTCACCACCCAGGTGCCAGAAGCAGCCTCTGGCACAAACAGCTGGCTGCCTCTCCTCGCTGTCGATTGCATCGCGAACCCGCCTCAATCACTGCAAACAAACACAGGTTAGAGGGGATCTCTGGATTCTGCTTCCTATATTAAACCCCCACCCCCGCCCCCCTCCTCCTCCTCCTCCTCCTCCTGTCTCTGCTACACATCAACCAAAATCCCTTTCCTCCTCCTCCCTCCACCTCCCTCCTCCACCCAGACTGCGCGTGCCCTTCCAGGGAACCGGCCGGCACGTCATGCGCGCGCCCGCCACGCCGCGCGCCCCCGAGGCCTGGCGGGCGCACACGAGCGCGCACCGGGGCTCCACACTGCCTCGGGCACGGCCCGGGGGGAAGGGTTGGAATGCCTTATCCTACATTTCGAACTTGGTTTGTGTTTGTGGGTCTGCGCCTGATTTATTAAAGCATCCTCTGCGATCACCGTCAGGACATTGCATGTCCCTAAATGTGGATCACAGGCTCACACCCTGGCTTCCTGCCTAACCCAGTGTTTCCCAGAATATGGAATCAGTGTTACTTCCTCCATCCTTCCAGCTCCAAACCACGCCCCCCCCCCCCCAAGCCTGCAAATAGAACATCACTTTTTCTTTACAGAAAGCACCAGCTGAGAATTAAGATTTATGCTTCAGCCCTGATAATGTAATGCTTTGTGCCAAAATTTGAAATAAACCATCAACATAAATAACCGTAAGTAAACAACTTAAGTATTGAATCAAATAGACCTATATTCCCCAGAGTCTCTAGACCTCTTTTTTTTTATTCATCCACAGGATGTGGACTTCTCCGGCTGGGCCAGCATTTATTGCCCATCCCTAGTTGCCCTTGAGAAGGTGGTAGTGATCTGCCTTCTTAACCCGCTGCATTCCATGTGGTGTAGGTACACCCACAGTGCTGTTAGGGAGGGAGTTCCAGCATTTTGACCCAGCGACTGTGAAGGAACAGCCGATATGTTTCCAAGTCAGGATGGTGAGTGACTTGGAGGGTAACTTCCAGGTGGTGGAGTTCCCATCTACCTGCTGCCCTTGTACTTCTACAGATGGTAGCGTTCGTGGGTTTTGAAGGTGCTGTCGAAGGAGCCTTGGTGAATTCCTGCAATGCATCTTATAGATGGTACACGCTGCTGCTACTGTGGGTCAGTAGTGGAGGGAGTGAATGTTTGTGGATGTGGTACCAATCAAGTGGGCTGCTTTGTCCTAGATGGTGCCAAGCTTCCTGAGTGTTGTGGGAGCTGCACTCATCCAGGCAAGTGGGGAGTATTCCATCACACTCCTGACCTGTGCCTTGTAGATGGTGGACAGGCTTTGGGGAGTCAGGAGGTGAGTTTCTCATCGCAAGATTCCTAGCCTCTGTCCTGCTCTTGTAGCCACAGTATTTATATGGCTAATTTAGTTCAGTTTCTGGTAAATGGTAACCCCCAGGATGTTGATGGTGGGGGATTCAGTGATGGTAATGCCAATGAGCATCAAAGGGCATTGGTTGTATTCTTTCTTGTTGGAGATGGTCATTGCCTGGCACTTGTGTGGCACGAATGTTATTTGCCACTTGTCAGCCCAAGCCTGAATATTGTCCAGGTCTTGCTGCATTTGGACATGGACTGCTTCAGTATCTGAGGAGTCGTGAATGGTGCTGAACATTGTGCAATCATCAGTGAACATCCCCACTTCTGACCTTATGATGGAAGGAAGGTCATTGATGAAGCAGCTGAAGATGGTTGGGCCTAGGACACTATCCTGAGGAACTCCTGCAGTGATGTCCTGGAGCTGAGATGATTGACCTCCAACAACCACAACCATCTTCCTTTGTGCTAGGTATGACTTCAACCAGTGGAGAGTTTTCCCCCTGATTCCCATTGACTCCAGTTTTGCTAGGGCTCCTTGATGCCACACTCAGTCAAATGCTGCCTTGATGTCAAGGGCAGTCACTCTCACCTCACCTCGAGAGTTCAGCTCTTTTGTCCATGTTTGAACCAAGGCTGTAATGTGGTCAGGAGCTTAGTGGCCCTGGCGGAACCCAACCTGGGTGTCAGTGAGCAGGTTATTGCTCAGCAAGTGCCGCTTGATAGTGCTGTTGATGACCCCTTCCATTACTTTACTGATGATAGAGAGTAGACTGATGGAGTAGTAATTGGCCAGCTTGGATTTGTCCTGCTTTTTGTGTACAGGACACACTTGGGCAATTTTCCACATAGCCGGGTAAATGCCAGTGTTGTAGCTATACTGGAACAGCTTGGCTAGGGGTGCAGCAAGTTCTAGAGCACAAGTCTTCAGTACTATTGCCGGAATGTTGTCAAGACCCTTAGCCTTTGCACTTTCCAGTGCCTGCAGCTGATTCTTCATATCATGTGGAGTGAATCGAATTGGCTGAAGACTGGCATCTGTGATGCTGGGGACCTCCAGAGGAGGCCGAGATGGATCATCCACTCGGCACTTCTGGCTGAAGATTGTTGCAAATGCTGCAGCCTTATATTTTGCACTGATGCGCCAGGCTCCTCCATCATTGAGGATTTGTGGCATCTCCTCCTCCAGTGAGTTATTGTCCACCACCATTCATGATTGGATGTGGCAGGACTGCAGAGCTTAGATCTGATCCGTTGGCTGTGGGATTGCTTAGCTCTGCCTATCACTTGCTTCTTATGCTGTTTTGCATGCAAGTAGCCCTGTGTTGTAGCTTCACCAGGTTGACACCTCATTTTTAGGTATGCCTGGTGCTGCTCCTGGCATGTCCTCCTGCACTCTTCATTGAATCAGGGTTGATCCCCTGGCTTGATGGTAATGGTAGAGTGGGGGATATGCCGGGCTATGAGGTTACAGATTGTGTTCGAGTACAATTCTGCTGCTGCTCATGGCCCACAGCACCTCATGGATACTCAGTCTTGAGTAGCTAGATCTGTTCGAAATTTATCCCATTTAGCATGGTGGTAGTGCCACACAACATGATGGAGGGTATCCTCAATGTGAAGCCGGGACTTTCTCTCCACAATGACTGTGCAGTGCTCATTCCTACCCATACTGTCATGGACAGATGCATCTGCGGCAGGCAGGTTGGTGAGGATAAGGTCAAATATGTTTTTCCCTCTTGTTGGTTTCCTCACCACCTGTTGCAGGCCAGTCTAGCAGCTATGTCATTTAGGACTCTGCCAGCTAGGTCAGTAGTGGTGCTACCGAGCCACTCTTGGTGATGGGCATTGAAGTCCCCCACCCAGAGTACATTATGCACCCTTGCCACCCTCAGTGCTTCCTCCAAGTGGTGTTCAACATGGAGGAGCACTGATTCATCAGCTGAGGGAGGGTGCTATGTGGTAATCAACATGAGGTTTCCTTGCCCATGTTTGACCTGATGCCATGAGACTTCATGGGGTCCAGAGTCGATGTGAGGACTCCCAGGGCAACTCCCTCCCGACTGTATACCGCTGTGCCACCACCTATGCTGGACCTGTTTTGCCGGTGGGACAGGACATACCCAGGGACGGTGATGATGGTGTCTGGGACATTTTCTGTAAGGTATGATTCTGTGAGGATGACTATGTCAGGCTGTTGCTTGACTAGTCTGTGAGACAGCTCTCCCAATTTTGGCACTGGCCCCCAGATGTTAGTAAGGAGGGTTTTGCAGGGTTGACTGAGCTGAGATTGCCGGTGTCATTTCCGGTGCCTAGGTCAATGCCGGGTGGTCTGTCTTGTTTCATTCCTTTTTTGTGACTTTGTAGCAGTTTGTTATAACTGAGTGGCTTTTCAGTGGGTATTTAAGAGTCAACCACTTTGCTGTAGGTCTGGAGTCACGTAGGTAAGGACGACAGAATTCCTTCCCTAAACCAATCGACAATGGTTCCATGGTCATCATTAGACTTTTAATTCCAGATTTTTATTCAATTCTGTGCCATGGCAGGATTCGAACCCAGGTTCCCAAAGCATTACTCTGGGCCTCTGGATTACTAGTCTAGCGACAATAGCACTATGCCATCGCGTTGGACCTCTTTGAAAAGTTTAATGTTATTAAGAGACTCGATGCTAGGAGGATGTTTTCCCTGGCTGGAGGGTCTTAGTCTCAGAAAAAGGGTCAGCCATTTAGGACTGAGATGAGGAGAAATATCTTCATTCAGAGGGTTGTGGATGGTTAGAATTCTCTACCCCAGAGTGTTGTGAATGTTCAGTCACTGGGTATATCAAGGTTGAAATGGGTGGTTTTTGGATATCTGGGGAATGAAGGGATATGGGGATGGTGTGGGAAGGTGGAGTTGAGTTATAAGATCAGCCATGAGCAAGCTCCAGGAGATTGGCTCTTGGGTGAACTTGAAATTGGAACAGGTTGGGGAGAGCCCTTCTCCCATTTTCCAACATATGGTTGTGTATTGCCTTGGCTCCTTAGGTGACATGCAGGTGGTTCGATGGTTGTCTTTCTGTCTCTGACCAGCTTTTTGCTGAATTTTTAAGGTAGACCATAAAAATGGCTTCCTCACCATGTGACCTGGACAAGTTCAAAATCCTTTTTCCAAAAACAGGTGGTGTGTTGATTACGCCTCCTGTGTTGTTATTGACACTTCAACATTCACCCAGTCAGGTTTGTATGAGAGACAATCATAATACAATGGAAGGTTGATGGGACCCACTCACATTCGTCTAACACACATTGAGTTTCGATGTTTCTTTTGTCCATGCTGAGGCGTGCTATAGTTCTTTTGTTGATGGGCCATCCTTAAACAAAGGGATGTGGGAATTCTCTAGATGGCTGTAAGTGTCCATATTTATTTAGGTATTTGCTTAAGATTCAGGACTGACTGGAGCTCAGAAGCCAAAAGGTCACATGGTTTGCAATGGCCATTTTAATAGACTGTTTGTGTTCAAACTTTTTGAAGTAGTGACTGGAAATTCATAATATACCGGAACATGACATTAGGTTTAAAACACGAGGGGCTGGATTTTCGCTACTGAAGCAGGCAGTTCAAGTCGAGAAATTTCCCGACTTACTGGACCCGGCTTGGTGACAAGTATTCCAAAATCCAAATCGCACAATTTTCGCTCTGGGGGTGGGGCAAGATGGAGTCAGACCCACTGAGTCCAGAAGCAAAGCATAGGCAGCCAGGGAGGTGAGTGCTGAGGCAAGCTGGTTAGAGGCTCACTTCAGTTCTCTGGGACTTTGTCCTAGCTGATTTAGAAGCTGTTAGGCTCTCTAACCCTGACCCCTCATGCCCCCTCATGACCCCAACCATCCCACATAGCCCCTCATATGCTTTGCGTCACCTCCATAGCCACTTACCCACTATCCACCATGAGCAGACCTCAGGAGACTTGTGGTGATTAAAAAATATAAACTTCTAACAATTTAATACAGCTCTCACTCCTACACACTTGATAGTGAAAAAACTCCCATTCATAGAACCCATTCAAATCTTTAAATCTCTTAACGTAGTTAATCTCTCATAAAAACAAACTTTCATTCAGAACCCACATCAAAAGCAGTTAATTCTTTATTAGCATTGCTAAACTGTCAGTAAAAGTGTGAATTCAGTTCCCCTGCTGAAATAATTGTAGGTTTTGAAACTCAGCCAAGCATTCATAATGACATAGTCATGGCCCTTGGGAAATTTTCAATGAAGAACACTATTGAAATTGCGTAACCAGGTGCTACTGCTATTTTTAACCTGCAGCAGGTAGTCTGTCAATCAAAGTAGTCCATTAACTCTCAGTGACAACTGCAACCTGTTTTTTCTTCAAGTTTAAAGAGCAGGGTATTTTTAAAAAAACTTCAAGGCAAGTGTGTTTAGCTCTACTCCATCAATTTGTGACTCCCACATTGATGGTTAAGGCCCTTGGAAAAGCCAAAATGTGTTTTGGTTGAACTCAGCACTGAGTTCAAATGGTCCTGCTGAGTTCTGGTTACCCTCCTGTGTGAGTCTATTCCCCTTTCCATTTCCTGCAAAAAATTCAGATTTCAGTGAGCTCAGCCAGGCACTGCTAGCCAGGGAACAAGGTTAAACTAGTTACCTAATTAATTAACTGCAGCTGCCTCTACCAGGGAGCTTGTTTAACACTGACTAAGACTGAAAAAAAACACAGTTTACCGTTACAGTTATGTTAAATGCTAAATGCAAACTTGATTAGATTTTAGAAAGAGATCAATCCTTAAAACTTCCTCACGTACCAAATTCCCGGATTTAAGCACTCGGTCTCCGCACTCAATCTCCAGCTGTCACCTTTGCGCGACTTTCTACAACATTCTCACATACAGAAAGGTTTCTCAGAACAGTTTGCAGGGCGGAAGACCAGGCAGAAACCATGGAACATTTGAGGTATTATCCTAATTTATTTAAAATTTTGTAAGTGCAAAGCTTTTCGGGCATTCTCCTTCCACTGGTCTCTCCAGGATACATACTTGCCTGTAGCTGAGAAGATGGACGGAAGATCTATGCCTACATTAGTGATTGTCTACTCTAAACTAATCCGTGAGCTGCTCCCCAACATGGCAAAGATCCAATTGGTTTAGTGACAGACTCACAATTATGGCATTGCATCTCCAAACTCATCACCATCCATGTTTAATCTTTTTAGTTTTCCCCTTTCTCACATTTACTTTTATTTGTTCTTGGGCTAGAAGGCAGCATTTAATGTCCATTCCTTATTGCCTGGAGAAGGTGGTGATGAGCTTTAACTTAAACCTGCAGTAGCCGCCATTTTCCTGTGATGGTACTTCAAACCTTTCATTGGACAATATAAGCACCTGCATATTGTTTGGGGAAAATACTCAGCATAAGAGCAATTAGGCTTTTAAAGTGGAGTATTTATCTAAATGTCCATGTTTTATCCCCAAACATGATAAATTAAAAGTATATCCACCTCAGCAACAACCTTACATTGTATTTACCTTTAACATGGTAAAATTCCCAAAGCACTTTACAGGAGTGTTATCAAACGCAATTTGACACTAGGCCACATCAGGAAATATTATGGCAAATGACCAAAGCTTGGTCAAAGATAAAGCAAAATACTGAGGATGCTGGAGATCCAAAATAAAAAACAGAAAGTGCTGGAAAAATTCAGCAGGTCTGATGGCATCTGTGGAGAGAGAAACGGAGCTAACATTTTGTGTCTGTATGACTCTTCTTCGGAACTGCTTGGTCAAAGAGGTAGGTTTTAAAGAGCATCTTAAAGGAGGAAATTGAGGTAGAGAGTGAAAGAGGTTTAGCCGGGAGGATTCCAGAGCCAAGCACCTCCATTAGATCAACAAATTTAGCCAATAACTGGCTGTGTCAAAGAGGTTTCCTGGTTCAATCCCCAGTTTATGCTAACACAGAAACAGCCAATGATATTCCAAGCCAGCAGAAACATGCTATACTTGCCCTCAGTACTCATTTATAAAGGAAGGAAAAAGTTAGCCTCATTGTAGTCCTAATTGCCACCTAGGGACCTGAGTTCATGTATAGATATGTGGAAATGAAGCAAGGACAGAATTGCATTTGGCTATGATACCCAATTCACTGAAAATGCCTGGCAACACTCATAGTCAATGCTCAAACATGAACGATAGTCACTTAGACGAGATATTGGAGGGTGACTAGTGTTCATGGAGTCACATACTGGCAAAGAGTTACCAGGAAAGGAATGGAAGGAGATTGCATCAGAGAAAAACGCTAACAAAACTAAAGCATTCCACCAATAACATCATTGAAATTTCATAATTATAACACAACAAATACAATTTAGATTGTTGGAGTACTAAGTTTTTTCTACAACAGGCTGCTATGTTTAAATTGAAAATGGCAAACATCATTTTTTTTATTAATTTCAATTAAAAGCTTATAATATAAGGATCTTGGTGATGCTGTGGGTTAAACACTGGCATATTCCGTCTGGGAACATGGGGCTAACTTCTGCCCAGACTGTTGCGATAAGAGTCTCTTCTGTCTGCTGATTACATGAAAGCCAGCATGAGAAATGGAAAAATGACACTCTGGTGTGGTAGCAACTGCTGTTTTCAGGTTGAGCAGGCACAATGTTTGGCCTGAGCTCTATTTTGCATCTAACTGTGCTATAACTGATCCAGAAGTATTTGAAGTTGATAGATTATCCAAAATAGGAAATGTCAGATTCATCAGCATGAACATTAATTTGTAACGTAACGCAATAGATCATTTTCCATGGACATTGATTAGAAGTGTGCTGTGACTGTCGGAGGGGAAGATTTCCTATTTTATGTCCAGGCCAAATGCATGGCTGAGTGAGTTCTGAAGAAGAGTCATACTGACTCAAAACTTTAACTGTTTCTCTCTCCACAGATGCTGCCAGACCTGTTGAATTTTTCCAGTATTTTCTATTTTTATCTCCATCCCTCTTTGACCTTGCTGCATCTGGGAAATTGATGCTCTCCAAGTACGATGAAGAGGAAGATTGGCTTGAATGAATTTTGTAGGCAGAATTCTTGGGGGCAATTTTAACTCTTGGTACAATGAGTGAGATTGAATTGCTGACTACAGGTCATTTTGTTTTTTAAGAGGCATGTGCAAATCAAACCTTGCCACTCAATGTGCCCTTGCATTTGGGGTAAATTAATTCATTTACATTGTACTCGTTCCAAAATATATTTAGCCAAACAGAGCGGAAGAAAGACTTGCCTCTCTCTCAGTGTTATTCTGCAGCTGCTAAAGAGCCACATGTGGCTTGAACAACACAATGTGATCCATCCCTTATTTAGAGCTTTATAAAAAGACTTACAAAACTGTACTTATTTTCTCTTTAGAAAGGAAGATTAAGGGCAATATGATTCAGACTTATTAAATGCTAAGAGACACGGGTGAATGTTGATGTAAGCAGGCCACTTAACTTGGATTATAAACATAAAACTTCAAATTAGCAGATTAAAATGAATAAACTTCAAGTAAAACTCGTGTTGAGGCAATTTTTATTTGGTAGAGGAGTGGATATGAGGAACAGGCAGCAAATAAAAGGAGGCAATGGTGTTATTTTCTTCGTCAATTCTTCTTCAAAATAGGTAAGGATAAACATCTGGTTAGAAATTAAATTAAAGTTCATAAGATTGGGTATTCTCTAAGGTAATCAAATGTTCCATCAGGCATGATAATCCTGTGCTCTTTAGATAGAAATGGTTTCTGTGAGACAGCACAACAAGGTTGAATAGTTCAGTTTGATAGTGGTTGGCTGTATTGCCTTTGAGCACTAAAAAGATAAGTATACATGTGGAAGACATTCACTCTACTTAATTCATCTTTCCATAGAAACCCATCGTTCTCTATTCCAGCATCCAACTAACTCTTGAGTAAATCCAGTTTTTACCTCCACTAACCTGCCCAGAAGACCATTCTAGATTATTACTGTCTGAAATCACGCTCACTGAATCAGTTCTTAACGTCTCTTGGTAGATTTTTAGTACTTGGAGCGAGGGACTTCAGTTACATGAAGAGACGAGTGAAGCTGGGTCAATAGCCAGAAAACACAGATTTAAAGTGATTGACAAAATGATTCTTTCTCACCTCTGAGTTGGAATTGTGGGTTCAAGACCCACATCAGCACTTGCACACACAACCTAGGCTAACACTCCATTGCAATACTGAGAATGTTCTCAGCTAACATGTTAGCATGTCTCCCAATCCTGAGGTTCAGATGAATATTTAAGATCCCATTGCATTCTTTGAAGAAGAACAGTGTGTCAAAATTCCTCCCTCAACCAAAAACAGATTAACTTGGTCATTGGTTCAGTTATTGTTTGTAAGATCTCGCTATGTGCAAATTGGCAGCAGACTCAGCTACACAACAACAGTGACTACCCTTGAAAGGAATTAATTGAATTTGAAGCACTTTGAAATGATTTTAAGCGATTTGAAAACATCCTAAATAAATGCAAGTTCTTTCTGTGACCTGTGTTGCCTTATCCCGTAAATAAAGTTTACCTTGCAATAGTGCTTTGGGTTAACGTTTTTTTTTACTACATTTAATACCTTAATAACTGTAGCAAATTCTCTTTCATTCATCCCCTTTGAAGGCTGAAGAGTGACGTTTTTTGTAACCATAACAGCTTTCTAAAATAAAGTCTTGCTTTTCTATAGCGCCTTTCATGAGCTCAGGATATCCCAAAACACTTCAAGAGGCTTAAAATGAAGTAAGTGTAGTCACCGATCCAATGTAGGCAATGTGGGAACCAAAATGAGCACAGCAAGATCCCATAAACAGCAATGGGATAATGGTTAAATAATTTGTTCCTTAGTGGTAAAAACAAAAAACTGGGGATGCTGGAAATCCAAAACAAAAAATAAAAAATACCTGGAAAAACTCAGCAGGTCTGGCAGCATCGGCGGAGAAGAGTACAGTTGACGTTTCGAGTCCTCATGACCCTTCTTAGTTCTACTTAGTTCTGTTGAAGGGTCATGAGGACTCGAAACGTCAACTGTACTCTTCTCCGCCGATGCTGCCAGACCTGCCGAGTTTTTCCAGGTATTTTTTATTTTTTGTTTTGTTCCTTAGTGGTGTTAGTTGAGGGATAAATATTGGTCAAGTATTTATACTGAACTGCCTATGAAATTCCTTAGCTAAAATCACAAAATGTTAAACTGTAGAAATTCAACAAAAATTGTCAGGGGAAAATCTTGTCAGTTTTATAAAATGCTACCAAACAAGTATTATTAATGTAACGTCTAACATTAGCATTTTTATAAATCAGAAAATATCAACTTTTGTTTGAATTATGAGAATAATGTATTTTTTATAGAATATATTACAGCACAGGAGGCCATTCAGTCCATCGAGTCTGCACCAGCTCTTTTGAAGAGAAATCGAGTGAATTCCACTCTCCTGCTCTTTCCCCGTATCTCTGCAAGGTATTTTTTTGCTTTCAACTAATAATTCAATTCTCTTTTGGAAAGCTACAATCGAATCTATTTCCACCACCCAATCAAACAGGGCATTTCAAATCCTATACGCCTGCTGTTGTCATGATTTATTTTAAACAACTTCCTTCAAAATATGTTTGCAGTGAAATTGGCAAGTTCTGTCTAATCTGAGATGTAATACAGTTCCACAGCATCTGAAATGTAAAAGCACTTTAATGTTTCCTTAGACAAAACTGATCGATTTTGATATTTTGACATTATTTTTGAAAAGCTTGCCGGCCAAAGCTCTTTTTTAAAATCATTTAGTCATAAATGTATTCCAAAAACAATTGGACAGGCGGTTATGTCTCAATTGACAACTGCAAGGAAATGAATTATCGCACCAAACAAGTATTATTAATGTAACGTCAAACATTAGCATTTAACTTGTGAATTCAGTGGGGGTAATGCTTTATTTCATTTCTTTCATTTCCTGACCTAAATTCAAAACTATAATTTTGATCACGGATTAATTAAAATCTCATTTACCCCCATTTTTGTTTTGACAAAAGGACTGGAAATCTGAACTAAAGCAGAAAATGCTGAAAATACACAGCAAAGCAGTCAGCATCTGAAAGGGATTAACACCTCAGTTTTAATATTGTCAGCAGAATCAATTATTCCTGATGAAATTAACCTATCCTTAGCTCAGGTGCTTTCTGTACATTTCAAACATTTACATAAAATAAAAACAGAAAATGCTGGAAGTATAGAACAGGGTCTGCAAGTACCTGAAAGGGGGAAGTATATTAACATTTCAGTTTTGATTCTTCAGCCAAAGTAGCCAATTTTTTGTTTGTCTGCACTCAGCTGTACATTGCTTCTGGTGCAGTAAATTGGATGTAAACTGTCTTCAGCTTGATTCTGTTTGAAAGCAGTAATTATGTGTAATTTAGCTGATTTATGTTGTACTAATGTTCTAAGAAAATTCAGGCACTTTTGTTCTGATTTACATCGACAATGACTTCAAAGCATAATGTGCAAGTTATTTCAAACTTAACAATTACTGGGAGGACAATTTGAAACATAATTCAATCAAAACATAACTTTGCTATAGAGAAAACAAAGTGAAAAACTTACATTTGCATAGTACCAGGTATGACAAAGCATGTTACAGCCAAATGAAATATTTTCTTTAAGTATAGTCACTGTTGTAATAAAGAAATTCAACTTGCACAAAATGGGTGGTGTGACCTGAATATGTGCTCAAGGAGGAGGCATGAGCAAAGTTGATGTTTGTGCTGCGTTTGCCAAGATTCCTGCACCACCTATGATGTTGATTGGCAGCTTGATGATTAAAGAGTGACAAATTGGGCATTGATGACACCCTTTAAAGGCACTCTGCTCCTTTTAGAGGGTGGGCTTTAGCTGCGGTATTCTGGATTAAAGTTGAGTAGGTGAAATGGCAGGCAAAGGCATTGCAAGTATCCTTCCCCACTTCCACCTTTCTGATGTTGCTTTTGGTTGAGGAGGAGCCGGAGGAGGGGCTCTGCTATTTCTCCTGATGGCAGGAGTCTTCGTCACATGGCTGAACTGGTCAGAGGTGTTGAAATTGGTGAATGCCAGGAGAATACAGCAGACTGCAATGCCGAATGAAATTTCGTGATCCCACTATAGCTATGAAGTTAAGACTCCTACTTAAATCTCTCTTACTCTCCCCTTAGTCCGGTGGCACTTACAAGCCTTCCTTGCCCCGCTTCTAATCACGCTCCTCCAATCACAGTAACACACTTCACTCTACCTCTTCCTGTTGCTGATAACATAAACTGCAATAGCTACCATCCTCACCATCTCTCCCCTCCACCCTCACTTCCTCCTGATCATTTGGCTCTAATGTTTCAATCTTCTTTTAAATGAGAGAAAAGAAACTGATGCAACAACTCCTCTTGGAACTAAAAGATAGTGATGACAAAAATTGAGTGCAGGACGGAGTTGTGTAACCCAGATCCTTGACCTATGCTGAGTTATTTGATCTCTATTTGTGCAAGTTTTCAAAACTCTCAGGTCTCGCTCCCCTGTGCCTGTATCCTCTCCTAGCCCCACAACCCTCCAAGAAGTCTGCACTTCTCTAATTCTGGCCTCTTGACTATCCCAGTTTAAATTGCTCCACCATTGGTGGCCGTAACTTTGGCTGCCTGGGCCTGAGGCTCTAAGATTCCCTCTCCAGATTACTCTGCCTCTCTATCTCACTCTCCTCCTTTAAGACACTCCTCAAAATCTAGCTCTTTGCTCAAGCTTTTGGTCATCTGCCCTAACATCACTTTATGTGGCTCAGTGTCGAATTTTGTTTGATAATTTTGTCATGAGGCTATTGACGAGAAATTTTGCACTTTAAACTGAGACAGAGCAAACTGCTTAAAAATGCAAGGCCATGTTCCAGGATGAAGGTGAGAAACAAACAAATCACCCTGAAATGAGTGCGAAGAGAGAGACATTTCCTGTAATCCAGACACACATCAAAACTCATAACTGTTTAAAGAAGAGACACTAAAATGCAAAGTACTGATACTGAAACAATGGCTGTGACCAGCCGCCAGAGAGAGATTGCAAGTGACACAGGCAGTGTCCAGAAAGTCTTCAGCAGAGGAAACAGGTTGAAGGCTGCTCTCCCTCCCTCTCTCTCTCTTTTGGAATAAGTATGTCACCTGTTTCGAGAAGCCAACGCTACCAGAAACCTGCCAGCAAAATGAGATCTCATAATAATTGCAACATCTTCTACATCTGATCACATCCAAGAAGCCAGCTAATCCAAATTGGCTGCAGTGTTCAAAGACAATCAAAGGACACCTTTTTTATTGGACTCTAATTCCCTTATTTCTGATACCTTTGTGTGTGTGTGTGTGTGTGTGTGTGTCTGTGTGTGTGTGTGTGTGTCTGTGTGTGCCTGTGTGTCTGTGTGTGCCTGTGTGTCTGCATGTGTGTCTGCGTGTGTGTCTGCGTGTGCCTGTGCGTCTGTGTCTGCGTGTGTGTGTCTGTGTGTGTGTGTGTGTGTCTGCATGTGTGTCTGTGTGTGTGTGTCTGCGTGTGCCTGTGTGTCTGTGTCTGTGTGTGTGGGCCTGAATGACCGCATCAGGGCCAAAGACTTGATATTGCGTTTTATTATTTTTCTTCGGTTTAGCGGTTAGTAAATTTGCTCTTCCTTTAGCTCAAGAAAACCTTGTTTGATTGGCTCCTTATTGCTTACATCTTAAATAGTTAAATAGATTTTGATTTGGAAAAGGCATATCCTGATGAAAAAGAAACTTAAACCTTTGTGGTGACCAGCCGAAGAGGTTGAATAAAGGGGAGCCAGTTCACTGCTTCTCACCAGGTCATAACATAATGCTCCTTGGGATGTTTCACTATATTAAAAGTGTTAACTAAATATAAGTTATTGTATTGTAGTTGGGATCTTACAATTGGCTTCAATGCTAACTTTTTCATACTAATTTTCCAATTAGAATGACTGTGCCACCAACAAATTAGCAAGCGTCCCCCTTTTAAAGGGACACAACCAATAAACTGTAGCTTATTTAAAAAATAATGAAAACTGAACAGATTAAATTAAAATTTGGTCCTGGGTTGATGCTGCACTCCCTCCAGCTGGAAACATGCAATATTTCCATTCCTGAGCACCCATCCCCACTACAAAATGCACAGTGTAGACATCAGATTAGAATAGGATAAATGGGACTGTGATGATCTCTGCGCTCAAATAGCCTGGGTAGGGTTATGTTATAAAGAATGGCAACTTTCATGGAGGAGATCCTTAGGCATATGTAGAATAATGCACCAGCAAGTGCTGGTGTCTGTGAGAGAGTAGAAAATGGGAGATAGCTTTTCTTTTCTACAATTCTGAAAATGAGAAGCCGCAGTTTAATTTAAGGTGGCTGTAGAATTTAAAATTGGAAGATTACTATCTTGAACAGATTTTGAACAGTTTTTGGATACTCCTCCTTTAATCCTCTGTTTTCACTAATCCTTTTGGATTCGTTTTTACCAGGATGTTGTAAATCTCCAGGATCTTACTGTTTAGTATAGCCTGTAAATCAAAGACATGTATGAGTGTGGGATGGGCCGCATACCATGCCTACACGTTCCTTGCTTAAAGGAACAGAGTAAAACTGGTTAGACCTGCTAAAGTTAGCAAAACCTTTTTTTAAATTCGTTTACTGGATGTGGGCGTCGCTGGTTAAGCCAGCATTTATTGCCCATCCCTAATTGCCCTTGAGAAGGTGGTAATGAGTGCTTTCTTGAACCACTGCAATCCCTGTAACGAGGAAATGTGGGTTTGTAAATACATAAATGATCGTCACCCATTTCACCAGAGCTGCCAAGGAAAGAAAACAGATTTCATTTCCTGGGCAGACATGCGTTAAGGACAGTCGCAAAAGTACATTTTTGTTCCTGCTCATTTAACAAATCAAAAGTGGCCATGAGATCAGTAACATAGGAGCTTAAATTCATGCCCTAAATGGCAGCAATTAATACCAGGGCTGACTGGACAGGCCTGAGGACTAAATTAAATTTGTCCACGCAAGGCTTCATCAGAATAAATCTCATTGGCAATCTCAGCAGGGGCCTGACCAATGTAACTCAGCGCTGATCGAGGCCCACAAGCCTGGGAGAGTAGAGGTGATTGGGAGCAGGCTGGGAGAAGAAGTTACAATTGTTTCGGAGAGCCAGGAGGAGTGTTCCAGCTCCTTCCAACCCCACACAATGCATACATTTTAGAAAATATTTGGCTCACTTTGAGCAACCTCCAGTGGTTCCCTTAAATACCACCAGTTAGGCTGCTCATGACCTGAAAAAAAGAAAGACTTGCATTAATATAACATCTTCCATAACCACAAGACATGCTGAAGAATTTACATCCAATGAAGTTCCTTTTGAATTTAGTCACTGTTGAAATATGGGAAACACAGCAGCCAATTTGCACACAGCAAGCTCCCACAAACAGCACGGTGATAATGACCGTACAATCTGTTTATTGAGGGATTTGCCAGTAACTGTGGATAACTCCCTTATTCTTCTTTAAAATAGTGTCGTGAGATCTTTTACATCAACTTGAAATGGCACCACATCCGAAAGTTAACATATCTGACAATGCAGCACTCCGTTGGTACTGCACCCAAGTATCAGCCTAAATTTTTGTGCACAAGACCTGGGCCAGGATTTTTCGGTTGACCCGCGGGGGTGGGCCCGACACGCCAGCGGATAAAATGACGCTTGATGACGTCGGGCGCGCATCCCGAAATCATCACGCTGTCTCGCGATGTTTCGTTCGGCGGGCGCGCACCAGAGTCGGCTGCTCACCCGCCGATATTCAAAAGGCCCATTAAGGCCATTAAGGAAGTGATTAAGGTCAACTTTATGCTGCCCGTCCGACCTTCTGGTTGGTGGGCAGGCGAAAAGGCCAGGCCTGAATTTTTCACGCGTCAGGCGGGCTGGGTGAGAGCAGGCGGGGGCAGCCGCAGAGTCGACCACCATCTACAATCAGCTCCGTGCCACCATTTTACGAGGGCCTGTAAGGCGCGAGCAGTAGCGCTTGGTGATACCTGTGCGAGCAGGGGAGGAGGGAGAGTCGGGCCAGCGCTCTTTAGCGCAGGCGCACATAAGAGCGCAACAATCTCCCTGAGGCACGGGACTACCTCAGGGAGATTGAAGCACTTCTGAAATAAATAAATAAATAAATAAATGGGGAGAAAATTAATTAAACGTGTCCCCTCATGTGACTGTGTCACATGACACGGGACATGTTTTTATATTTCGGAAATTTTTTTTTATTTAATTCAAAAAATCTTTCGGAAATCTCATCCCAACTTAATTGACCCGCCCACATAAAATGGCGGTGTGGAGCCAATGGCGGGCAACGGTGGGTGCCCACTCCCGCCGAGCCTGCCCGACACGGGAAAAATTCAGGCCCTGGAGTGGGACTTGAGCCACAATATCGTGATTTTTTAAAAATTTATTCTTTCACAGGATGTGAGCGTCGCTGGTTTGTTATGGCACAGCCGATGGTAAACGCTGAGCTGCTCAAATCCCAGAGGGAAACTTGAAACAACTGCCATAACTGGATTTGCAATCTGTATAAACTTGGCGATGCAAGCCTTGAATTCAGCCGTAATAATACACCAAGTCTTATAGGTTTCTTACAAAACTAAATTAAACCAATTATTAATAGAAGAAATGATTTTGAAGACCTACATAGATCTATAAATTACTACTATGATAACTTCTAAATCCCCTAATTAATCTAACTTCCAGTTACACTTTCGCTAAGGCAACAGTAAAGCAAGTCGATTTTAAAAGGCTCAGGCGAAGAAACATGATACAATGAACAATCCAATTCAAAGTGAGTTTTCTTAACTTCGAATCCATGTAGACAGCATCTTGAGGCTTAGATGCTGAAAACTTTTCACATTTGTTAGATCTTAAAGTGCCTCCCCTTACACACAACCTTCACTCCTTTATACATATTTTCCTCTTTGAATGCAAATTCCCATTGTTTCAGTATGTCTTTGGGCTTTACCTCTCTGATAATAGAAATCTCTCATAGTACTAATTTTACCAGTAATCTCTGGGAAAAATAAACACTTTCTGAACTTCACTAGGCTAGGTGGCACATTTCACCCCTCCTTTGAAATCAATTTAGTGTGGTTTATTTAAAAATGCAAATGTTCCCTTTACCCCTATGTCTACCTATTTAACATTTCAAACCTAACTTATCTTCTAATACATCAAAGCCATCAGACCAGCTGCCTTTAATTAAATTAAATCTCACACACACAGACGTAGACACAGGTCCCACTGTTACTCTACTTAACAACAAATTCCAATAACATTATGACGATTATTATATCTTCCTAATATGGTTAGGCCAGGATTTATTGCCCATTCTTAATTGACCCTGAGAAGATGGGGGTGAGCTGCCTTCTTGAACTGCTGCATCCATCTGATGTAGGTACACCCATAATGCTGCTAGGAAGGGGAGTTCCAGGTTTCTGACAGTGAAGGTCCTGCAATATAATTCAAAGTCAGGATGGTGTGTGGCTTGAAGGGGAACTTGCAGATAGCGGTGTTCCAGGCCTCTGCTACCTTTGTTCTTCTAGGGGGCAGAATTTTGCCCTTGTCGGGCAGGCTTGGCAGGGACGGGCGGGGGGTTGTCGGGTAGCCGGCTGCCACCCGTGATTGGGGTCAGACCGCGATTTCACGCCAGCAGGCCAATTAAAGCCAGCCCAGCATGAAACGCGAGTGGCGGTGCTTAGCGCTCGCTGCCTGTGCGAGCAGAGGAGGAGGGCGAGTGGGGAGCTTCACACGTGCGTGCGAGTGAGCGCTTGAAAATCTCCCTGAGGCGCAGAGCTGCCTCACGGAAATGAAGAATTTTAAAAATTAAAAATAAAGATTTTTTTTAAAATATTATAAAACACGTCCCTCATGTGACTCTGTCACATGAACAGGGACATGTTATAAATGAGATTTTAAAAATTTTATTTTATTTTATTTGATGTTGGAAACCTCATCTCGCCCATGGATGAGGTTTCCAAAAAAAATGCAAAGGCTGCTTGGTCTTTTCGCCCGCCCGCCAACCGTAAGGTTGTACAAGCAGTGAAAAATTTAAGTTAATTGGTACTTAAATGGCCTTAATAGGCCTTTTAATTGTTGGCGGGCACACTACCGATTCCCACGCGTGCCCGCCGACCGTACTATTGTGCGACTGCGCGTTGACGGTGAGGCACTCGTCCGGCGTTGTTACGCATTCATTTCACACTCGGGCGGGTCGGCCGTGCGCCCACCCACCCGCCCGCCGAGATGAAAATTCTGACCTCGGTGTCAGAGGTCGTGTTCTCGGAGGGCACTGTCAAAGGAACCATGGTAAGTTGCTGCAGTGCATCTTGCATGTGGTACACGCTGCTACCACTGTGCGTCGGTGGTGGAGGGAATGAATGTTTGTGGATGGGGCATCAATCAAGCGGTAAGATAAAAGCAAAATACTGAGGATGCTAGAAATCTGAAATAAAATCAGAAAATGCGAGAAAAGCACAGCAGGTCTGACAGCATCTGTGAAGAGGGAAAGAGTTAATATTTCGAGTCCGTATGACCCTTCTCCAGAGCTAAAAAGCCCTGGTTTATTTCTCCAGTCTGTCAAAATTCAGTCAGTTGCATAGCGACTGGAGAAATACAATCCCATAATAGTCAGGCAGCAGAATGACACATTGGACTCTCTTTCTAAGTTTTATGAGGGTAGTTTTGGGAAAATCTCATTTGAAGGTGTTGACTTTACATGAGTAGCTTTGCTCAGATTTACTTTTACCAATATCAAAATTCAACATGACATTGCTAATGTTGTTGGTTTCTTGTATATTGCTTTTTGGTCAGCTGTTTCTTATCTTATGAAGCAGGTCGCCAGCATTTCTTTCATTTCCACACATATTGTATTTGTTGAAACCAAGGCTTAAATGTTTGTTTGTGTGACCTTGCACCATGAATTAGTTGCAAGAAATGATCCCTGCATCTGAACAGGTAGAACAGTTCACTGAATGCATAATGGTTTGAATACATATCCTACTCTTAAGGCAGAATTTTCTGCCTGTCGGGCGGATGGGCCCGACCCAATCTCCGGCGGGCGGGGAGCCGATCCCCACCGGAGATGCAGACCCCGCCGCCATTTTATGTGGGCAGGCCAATTAAGGCCCACCCAGCGTGACGCCCGGCGGGAAGCGCTATGCACTCCCTGTGCGGGCGGGGGGATTCCCCAAAAGCGAGACTGTGCTCTTTCACTCATGCGCACGACAGAGCGCACATCTCCCTGAGGCTAAGCGCTGCCTCAGGGAAATCGCTGACACCTTTGAAAATATTAAAAATAGAAGAAAAAAAAGAACCTTAACATGTCCCCTCATGTGACAATGTCACATGAGATGGGACATGTTCATAAATTACAGTAAAACGTTATTAAACTTTATAAAACCCTGCATGAAACCTCATCCCGCCGGTGGATGAGGTTTCATGTTTTCTCTATTTGCTGCCGGGGCTCCTGGCCAACCTGACAACCTTAAGGTTGGACGGGCAGGCCCTTTAATTGTTTAAATGATCCTGTCAATGGCCTCAATTGGCCATTAACATGTCAGCGGGCCCGCAGCTGATTTTGCTGCGCCCCCGCCTTCCTGAAAATTTAAATGGGGCGGGATTACGTTGGGGGTTCCACCCGATGTCATCCCACCCCCTGCTCGCCGACGGCAAAATTCTGCCCTTAATTTTCACATTGTATTGAGGATCTATGTATATTTTTTAAAATGTAGGAGCATATTAAAAGATGAGCACTGGTGATACCTGAGGAATTGTTTAAGAAAGTGCAACAGAATCTATTTAGGGGTAGTTTATATACACTCAAGGAGTTTGACGCCAGGCAGGACAAAGCAACCTGCTGGACTGTACCTCATCCACCATCTTAAAAATCCATTCCCTCCATCACAGGCACGCTGTGACTGGAGTGTGTACCATCCACAGCAGGTACAGAAAGTCACCAACGTTTCTTCTGTAGCATCGCCCAAACTCACGGCCTCCACCACCTAGGAGGACAAGGGGTGGGTGCATGAGAACTCAGACATCTCCCAGGTCTTCAGTTGGTGAATCACCAGTTACAAGAGAGAAGCCTATCATTGCAGGCAAGAGGTTAGTGCTCTCATGTCTTGCTTCACTGTGTTTGTGGGGAAGGAGATGTCGATATTCCAAGAGCCTCAGTGACCTCCCTGATACACAGCAGCACGCTTACGAATTGTGAGATGTCACTGATGTCATCTGCTACCGTTTGAAAGGAGATGGCACCATAAAACTTATGAGGTGCGAAGACCTTGACTGTCAAAGGTAGAATTGTCCGTACGCTGGCGCGAGGCTGCAGCAGGTGACATTGCTCAGGAACAACCTCCTTTGTAAAGCAAAGGCAGCTCAAGAATTGCTCCTGATTAAAGTTAATGGAGGAGAAATGCCCTCTGAATGCTCACTATGGATTTGGTCTCCTGTGCAGTGACCTGCTCTTTCGTTATCTTCTTATGACACCCACTTTGGTTCTGTGCTGTCCTCCTTTCTCTCCATCTCATCCTCCAGCCTCAAAGATAGTCAATCATGGCTCCAGCCAAACTGTCTATGGGGAAGTCAACAAGGAAGTGCAACGCCACTAAAATCTTATTCTTTGCAGAGAAAGCTAACTATGACAAAACATATCAAGAATCGCCCAGGTTGACCAGCAGCCTAGAAGGCCAAACCAAAACCTATCTTGTAGATTCTACTTGATACCTTTTAAATAGGATTGGTGAGGAACTTTTCTTGGAAATTAATGCTACATGTTGCTGTATGAATTCAGCATGTCGGGGGTCAAACACTGGGGCGTACCAAAATCAGAAAAAGATCCTTCAAGAAATACAAGGCCCGAATTTAAATAACTTATTGAATCTTTTAAATTCAGGTGGTGTTCTTGGTGGGTTGTCATGGACAGGAGGGGGTTTAATTTAACAGCCCTGATTTCTCCTCTCATACCCTCCATAAACAGAAAGATGTTTTGATTTTGATTTCCCCCTTTATAAGCAGGGAAATTGCTCAACCCCTCAGTTTTGGTATGATACAATTTATAAAAATAACCCCACAGCAAACTCAAGATAGGGTAAACTCAGGGTTTATTCGCACACACTCAAACATGAGAGGAGGGTCGCAACATAGCCTCCTTTTCACTCATACAATAAAAGACAGGGGAATAGAGAAAGAAAGGTAACAGGGCAAAGACCACAGAGCAAGGAATTATTCTTTCACATGAGTCCAGAGTCCAGAATCAAAGCCCAATGGTGTATTCCTTCACAGAGGTTGGCAGGTTAAAAACTGATGCTGGATAATTCACTTTCCCAATAGAGATGGCTTCCACAATGAGATAGGCATGCAGAGATGAATTAGCCTTATAGGCAATGGTATAGAATTTCAGAAGATCAGGTAAAAGCAGTGTAGATGGGGGCCAGGCATTCAAACCTGGACAAAGCCCTTTTTCTGTGCTGCTGCTTGGTAGATGAAAGATGGCAAGCTGATTTGCAGTACAGCAAGACAGTACAACTGGTTCTCCCACCTAGGGGTGTCATGTCACATGACTCCCACCTCTCCACTTAAGCTTGGACGAAGTGTATAATCCTTTGTCTGGGTTCCTGAGTTTGCTAATTGTTCAACTATGAAGAATTTGAAAGGAAAGGTGACGGGTCCTTTGACCTAGCAGACTGGTACACTCTGGTGGCTAGGCCTGGCTTATGAAATGTAGATGGCCTCTGTATAATTTCGTTTGAATTTGGTCTCTGCAGTCCGCCGGGCGTTAGCGTCTCTTCAGAGATAACGAGGTGTCAGCTTCTCCGATACTGCCAGAAAGTTATTTTTGTCCGGGGCTATAGGCAGACATAGCTTCAGCCTTTTTAAAGTTTTTGTCCAGGTTTTAAAATTTTAGGAAGTAGCCATGGTGTGGTATAGTCATGATAATATAGTATGAGGTCTTAGCTCTGTTACAGGGTGATTAACTTTCAACTGGTTATCTGTGCTACCTGCCCACCACACTGATGTTTAGAGAACCGTTTTGAGCAGCTGAGATTCAGATTCTGTGCAGTTAAATTTCCAATAATTCTTATCAATCAGCTGCTCTTTCAGTGTTGCAGCTTCCTTTCTCTTCACAGTCCCTTCTGCAATAACGATACATCAGCTTTTGTATTAAGCTGCATGGATGTACAAAACAAATCAACTGTGAATAATTGCGCATTCACTGAAACCACTGTCGGTAGCTCAGTAACCAAGGAGCAATGGTCACCACCTACCCTTCAGCCACAGATGATATGCGATGTAGAGAAACTACAGAATGAGAAATGGAGAAAATAATTTTTAAAATTTCCGTTAAATTGAGGATGAATGTTATTAAGCAGATTACTCTCGTATCATGCTGAGAAATCTGTGTTTGGATGACCTTTTTGTAACACATAAGATTGCAAAACATCATTCAATTCCTCACCGCACTTATTCATTTTCCATGTATCTCATGTCTTATAAACAATAATTCAACTGCTAATCAAAATAACCACAAATCTCTGGGGTAAGACGTAAATTGCTCAAAAGGATCCTGCAGCTGGTGAAATGTTTGCAAAGAGAGAATTGTTTTCAAAGGGATAACATTTCCAAACTCAACCATGAACAGCTTCAGGGGAGATGGGAGTGTGATGGCAAGCATGAAATTGAAAATGAGAAGTGTGTGACAGAGGTTGAAGATAATTCCCTAAATCTGGCTATGTTCCAGACCAACTAGACATGTGACCTTCATATTAGAAGCTGTAAGCACTAAATATATATTTTTGTGCTTATCAGTTTAAATATTGTTAACACTGTGGAAAAAATGCCTCTAGCTTTTTTTCACCAACCAAGAATTCCCAATTAAACAGGTGCAGCAGAGCAGAGTACATGCCAAATCTCTCGGTTATCTCAGCGCTCCGTTACATCACCAATTGCAAATTGTTCCATATCTATATCTTCTCTGAGTCAGGCTCCAATTTATTTATAAAATAGAAACCTCAAGCTCAACATTAACTCCCAGCTGAGCTCTGCCCAACAAGGTGAGTGGATTGCACACCCAGAGGTGATGGCAGGCTGGTTCAACTGATTTGAGCCTCGGAAAGGGGCTGTGACAAGAGGCTGAAATCAGGCAGAAAGATGCCAACACTAGCGACCCACAGGAATAGCTCCTGGCATGAGGTTAGTGATGGAGAGGTGTCAGGAATGGGAGAAGTGCACAGCGTTGGGGGAGGGTGTCTAGGGAGGCATAATGTTTCCTTATAGAGCTGAAAGAATGCTCCTGCTCCTTCTGGCCAACAAGGAAACTTAAAAAAGAGCATGAACTTACCGCTTTAGGCACAGGTCCCATTCCTGACAGATTTGGAAAGCCATTACTACTCCCTTGCTCGGGCCCAAAGGAATCATGAGATGCAACCAGCATCATAAACCAACAGCTCACCACTGACCAACAGCAGAGATCCCAGGCATTGATTTCCTTCGAAGACAGTGGACGGTGTTCAACCAAATCCCCAAAGGACATGGATGAGGCGGCCACCTGCTCCATAAGTGGAAAATGAGGAACAAGCTGAAGTGCAATGGCGGCCATGAGTCCCAGGCAATGCAACACATCACAGTAACCTGTCCACTAAGATCTGTTCAAGGGTGCACCTCATTTCTCCATTCAGCATCTCAGCAGGCCTCATTCACAAGAATGATTCTAGAGATGAGGGACTTCTGTCACAGAGATAGAATTGAGAAGCTGGGACTGTTCTCCTTGGAGAAGAGAGGGTCGAGAGCTGATTGACAGAGGTATTCAAAATCATGAGAGATCTGGACAGAGTAGATAGGGAGAAACTGTTCCCATTGTTGGAAGGATTGAGAACCAAGGGACACCGATTTACAGTGATTGGCAAAAGAAGCAACGGCAACATTATGCAGCAAGCTGTTAGGATCTGGAATGCACTGCCTGAGAGTGTGGTGAAGGCAGATACAATCATGGCTTTCTAAAAATTGGTTCATTATCTAAAGAGGAAAAATTTGCAGGGCTATGCGTACAAGGCGGGAGAGTGACACCAAGCGAATTGGTCTTGCAGAGAGCCAGTTTGTACATGATGGGCCAAGTGGCCTTCTTCTGTGCTGTAACCATTCTATGATTCAATTATCATTGAATGAATAGTCAAACTAGACATCCATTGGGCAGAATTTTCTGTCCCACAGGAACGCTCGCGCCCGACCCGATCGGGCATAAAATAGCGTGCGGTGACGTTGGGCGAGCGTCCCGATGTCATCGCGCACTCGCGCGATATTTCAGTCAGCAGGCGCACGCGAGAGTTGGCAGCTCACCCACTGACAATTAAGAGCCATCAAAGTATTAATTAAGAGAGATTTTTCGCTGTCTGTCCAATCTTACAATTGGCGGGATGCCGAATCAACCAGGCAGCCTTTGCATTTTTGGGGAAACGTCATCCACAGGTGGGATGAGGCATTCGACATTAATCTTTTTAAAAGTGAAAATATTTTGACATAATTTTTATTATCTTTATGTTCATGTGAGCGAGTCCTACGAGGGGACATTTTTTTCAGAATTCCCAAATCTTTATTTTTGATTTTAAAATTCTTCAGCTCCCTGAGGCAGCTCTCTGCCTTCAGGGAGATTTCATTGCACACTCTCCTGCACCTGCACTGACTTCAGCATTCGCCCTCCTCCCGCCCCCACCCCAGCAGCGCTGAGCCTTTCAACAAGAGTTTCATGCTGGCTAGCCATTAATTGGCTACCCAGCATGAAATTGGGGTCTGGGGGCTGATCGCGGGCAGCGGACCCTTTCCCGACAACTCCCAGGCCCGCCTGCAGCGCCCACCCAGTGACCCGAAAATCCTGCCTATTATAAACTTTTCCCTTCATATGAACCAGTAGACCAGTAGTAGTAGGGTCCCGAAGACATCATTGGAACCCAACCTGCATATTTAAAGTGGAAATGCGTGGGTATGTCTCTCATTCAATTTAAGTGCCGCCCACACACACCTTATTTCCACATTTAGAATGAATTTCCACATACCCTCTGTTATAATCATCTATTCCTGATAGATGTCATATTTTTACAGTTACAGCCACCACAGCAGTGGGTGTACCTACACCACATGGACGGCAGCGGTTCAAGAAGGCAACTGGCCACCACCTTCTCAAGGGCAATTAAAGATGGGCAATAAATGCTGGCCTATCCAGTGACGCTCTCATCCCAAGAACAAATAAAACAAATGCTTGTGCCATACCATCTTTCTCCCATTTCTGTCATGCATTTCCTAATGTTATTGTCATTCTTCTATTACTCTTAGTCACTTGTATGAGTCTTGCATTACCTGGCTTCCAGGTCCACCTCCCAGGTAAATCTCCTGCTTAGATGGTGTGGGCATCAGTTTCTGACATTTGAAGCCATGTTTCACAGCTGGCAGGGTCCCTGTATAAAAGATCTTCCAGAATATCCTTCGCAACAACTGAGCCCCACACATGTATGACAATACCTGGTCCTGTACACACATGTATGACAATACCTGGCCCTGTACAACATGTATGACAATACCTGGCCCTGTACACACATGTATGACAATACCTGGCCCTGTACACACATGTATGACAATACCTGGCCCTGTACTCACATGTATGACAATAACTGGCCCTGTACACACATGCAAAGTTCCACAAACATGGAGTCAGAATCCTAATACTTCTGTATTGATCTGCTCCTGAAACCAGTTCATATTGCCAGAGGTGCAGTTCATTAGACCATTTTCCCAGTGGTGGGACGTGGTTAGAAAGGTTAACCTGCCCTTGAATGGCAGGTGGTTAATTCAGTGAATTAAATGGCCTATTAAGGCCTATTATCAGAGGCCAACTGAAATTTCCCAGTCAGCCTGCATCACCCCCACACCCCCCAACCGCCACCCCCCACCCCTGAGGTGTTGGGGTTAGTGCAGCTGCCTGAAAGATGCCCCCTGGCAGTAGACCAGGGAGCCAGAGTTCCAGCCGAGCTTTGAGACCCTCCCCACCCGCCTGGGTGCAGCAGCCACATGTCACCTTGAGGTGGGGTATCCCTGCAATAATGATGAGGGCATTTTTAAATTTTGAAATTTAAAACGTTGGACAGAGGGTGTCGCAAGGTGGAGGCGCCATCTCCCTCTCCCTTAACTGAACTGCAGGCTACTGCTCCTTCTGTGGAGGGCCTTCTATTGGCCTTTCAGTGTTGGAGGCCTCCTATTGGCCCTTACGTCCACTCACCGCCTTTAATTAGATGGTAAGCCCACTCTCTGGCTATAATTGTCCAATTAGGGGAAAATCACTACCAGGTTAGATAGATTTTTGTTTGACATGGGAGTCAATGGTTTTGGGAACAGGCAGGAAACTGGAATTAAGGTCACAATCAGATCAGCCATGATGTTACTGCAGAGCAAGCTCGACAGGTCAAATGACCTACTCCTGCTCACATTTCTTATGCTGTTATGTACTTAGACAACAGCTTCCCCGATGTCAGACACCAAGCCCAAAGCCCAAAATTCTGCCTGATTAGTCAAACTCCATTAACCCAAGGATAAAAGCAAAAAACTGCGGATGCTGGAAATCCAAAACAAAAATAAAAATACTTGGAAAAACTCAGCAGGTCTGGCAGCATCTGCGGAGAGGAACACAGTTAACGTTTCGAGTCCGCATGACCCTTCAACAGAACTAAGGAAAAATAGAAAAGGGGTGAAATATAAAGCTTTTTACTTAGTTCTGTTGAAGAGTCATACGGACTCGAAACGTTAACTGTGTTCCTCTCTGCAGATGCTGCCAGACCTGCTGAGTTTTTCCAGGTATTTTTATTTTTGTTTTCCATTAACCCAAAGCCTGCCCAAAAATAGGATACTTTTTCTTATCAATTGTAGTGATCACTTTCTGCTAAAAAACGAAACAAAATCCTTTGTTAGAGGGAAGAAAGAAGAATCAGAGCAAGTTAATATTTTCAGATGTAACAGGATTGCCTGTTCTCAGTGCTGCTTAGCTGTTTAAGGTGCTAATGAAAGCATGCAGTCCTGTGAAACATTTAAATTTAGCCTTTATTCATTCTTAGCATAAACTCTTAACATTTTATCAGTGACATAAAATTAAATGAAATTGATCTTTATAATTGGAAGACACTTTGGATGGTGTACTGACTGTTGGATAGGGAGTACAATAACTGTTTCTCAATCAATTGATTAAATCCCCAGTTAACTCCTCAACTTATTGAATTAAAGTCCAAACAAAGACTGTGCTTTTTAAAATGTATTATTTAATGGGATTTGGGTGCCACTGGAAAGACCAACCCCTAATTGATAGACCATTTCAGAAGGCAGTTAAGAGTCAACCACTTTGTGGATCTAGAGTGACATGAAGGCCAAGCCAGGTAAGATTTCCTTCCCTAAAGTACATTAGTGAACCAGATGGGTTTTTCCATCCATCGATGATGGTGGGACAATTCCTGAGATTAGCTTTCAATTCCAGATTTTATTAATTGAATTTAAATTCAACCAGTTGGATTTAAACCCATGTCCCCATTGCATTATGCCTGGGCCTCATGATTACTAGTCCAGTGACATTACCACCAGGCCACTGTCTCATTGTTAGGAGTTGATACCTCGGTATAGTAATTGAAAGTATAGCCTTTCCTACTGCCTATCAGAGGTCACATGACTGTTCTTGGAGACTCCGACCAATGAGCCCTCAGCATGGGTAATCCGGGGGGGGGGGGGGGGGGGGCGTGGTTTTCTAGTTGAGGATCTGGATCAAGCATGTAGCTTCTGAAAAAGCTGTCTGTAATAAAGTTACCCATTTCAAATAGAAACTGTCCGGTTCTTCAAGTCATTACACTCGGAAACATCAAACCCTTTTTCTTTAAGGACTCAGAATAAGTATTTACTCATTTTGAGCCCTTTTAACCTGTTGTGTTATTCATCTTGCTTGGATTATTGGTGGGCATGTGGGTCATGTTAGTGAATAGATAGAGGAAATAATTGTTTACTATATTAATAGTGTTATGTTTATCCTGACTCTCAGACTAGCTAACAACCTTTAGCCTCAATCCCTATCCATCTCTTTCCTCCTTTAAGATGCGCTTTAAAACCTACCTATTTGACTAAGCTTCAGGTCACCTATATCTCTTTGTGTGGCTTGGTGTCACATTTTGTCTGATAATGCTCCTTAGAAGCACCTTGGGATGTTCTACTCAGTTAAAGGTGCTATATTAATATAAGTTGTTGTTGAAATTGCTAAGGGTGAAGTTGAAAGAGAAGATTCTTGGTAGACTCAATGCTAAATATGTCCAAGCAATGCAGAGCAGCAATCAACCAAGTTAATAAGAGGTTGAACAGTCAAAACTTAAAGCACTGGAGGTCATGCCCAAAGTGTATAATGCTCTGGTCGGACCACACCAAGAATGTGGCATCTAGTTCACTCTTGCCAAGAAATAGAGAAAAACTCAAATGTTGGAGGCAGAAGAAAGAAAAGATACAATCCTAATTTCTGTTCTCAGGGCTCAGAGTACTGAGGAAAGACTGGATAAACTAAGACTTTTTATCCTTGGGAAGGGAGATGTCTGAGGGAGGTATATAAGATGGTTAAACAAACAGAACAAGTTAACCCGGAATATTATTTTAAACTTTTTGGGAGTAGAACTAGGGGAGATAAATTCAAACTAGTAAAAAGGTAATTTTAGGACTGTTAGCAATTTTTTCCTTCATATTCATAAAGGGTGATCAACATGTGAACTAAACTTCCAGCGCAGTGCACAAAAGACCCCTGAAATCACTTAATAAATAATTGGATGCTACAACTGGGGGTCAGTAGGATCTCTCTGGATGGGTTAAGGTACAGACCAAATTGCCTTAATAAACCTATATATTGTGATATTGTTACTTGTAAAACACATATCTAATAACTGCAACTGGAAATTTGAAACAGAAACAGGAAATGTTGAAAATACTCAGCGTCAGGTGACATCTGTAAAGAAAGGGGAATGTTAAGAAGCTTCCCTATCTTCAGATATCACCCATTTTGAGTGCTTCCAGTGTCTCTGCTTTGGTTTCAAAACACACACTTCTTAAAATTTTGTTTAAATGGGTTTGTAATAAGCTTGGGCCCAGTCCTTTAATTACTGATCAAATTCAGTTGCATCCTATAATTTTAACATATTTTATTCCCTCCCAACTCTAAAACAAAGTCTGACTGAGATTTTGCTATTGGCAGCTTGCTAAGATGATCATTGATGATAAAAACAGAAACATTTTGCGAGTCTGGCAGCACCTGTGGAGAGAGAAAAAAAGTTAATGAGCCCAATTTTAACTCTGTGCAAATGGTTAGGTTTTGAATTGTTTAAAATTAGGCTCAATGTTTCGGAGTGATGATCTTTCACCATGTAATAGCACCCTCTCGTGGCCATTTGTGCATGTATGTGTATATAGTGTCACCAGGCTATCCCCCGTTATATTTTAAAGATACGATTTTTCAACTTTCAACTGACTGGAAATTTTGCAACTCGAAATAAGACAGAACAAACTACTTAAAAATGCAAGGCCACCTTCCCCAAGGTGAAAGTGAAAAAAGTAACCAACTTTCGAAGATCCATTGAAACTCATCCCTATCTAAGGAAGAGACATTGAAATGCAAAATGCTGGATATTGAAACAATATCACAGACAGACAGACTCACCCCAATCCCCTTGGAAGTACACAATGGGTGAAGTATAACAGGCCAGGCTGCAGAGAGATTGCAAGAAAGACTTCATCAGAAGAGACAGGCTGAAAGCGGCTCACTCTCTCTCTTTCTTCCTCTGTCTTTTGGAACAACTGTATTACCCAGTTCGGAAGCTAACTTTACTAGAAATCTACCAGCGAAGCGAGATGTCGTGATAACTGCAGCATCTTCTACATCTGACTGCATCCACAAAACCAGCTAATCCAAATTGGCCACAGCATTTAAAAATCTACACCTCCAGGGCAGTCAAAGGACACAAAACCGTATATTCTTCTAGCTATTCTTATTGAACTCGAACTTTCCTTAATTCTGTTACCTGTGTGAGAGACGTTGCGTTTTTATTATTTTTTTCCCTCGGGTTTAGTGATTAATAAGTTTGCTCTTTCTTTGGCACAAGAAAAGCTGGTTTGATTGCTCCTTAGCGCTGACAATTTAAGTAGTTAACTACATTTGGATTCGGAAAAGGCATATCCTTGTGAAAAAGAAACTTAAACCTTTGTTGTTACCTGTTGAAGAGCTGGTTCACTCCACACCTGGTCATAACAATAGTCAGTTTGGAATAAACTAGTTTTCAGTTAGGTACTTTGAATTCCATGTATGCACATAATCTTTTTTCAGAAAGGAGACAGCTGCCTTGCAAAGATATCACAGTATGGCAACAAGCTGGGGTTGATTCTCTAGCCAAACAAATTTGGGTTAGAGAAGCTGCTGGCAAACCAATAGAGGAATTGTGATGTTTCTTTTGCTGAGAAATAGTTTTAAAAATCCAATCTTAGTGAAAGCTGTTTCTGGGTGGACTGACCTTCGAAGATGGTTGCATCATTATGTATTATTGGGCGACTGGAAGAGTATAGAAACATAGAAACATAGAAAATAGGGGCAGGAGTAGGCCATTCGGCCCTTTGAGCCTGCTCCGCCATTCATTATGATCATGGCTGATCATCCAACTCAATAACCTGCTCCTGCTTTCTCCCTATATCCTTTGACCACTTTCGCCCTGGTCAAGAGTCTTCCAATGCATATGTGGAGCGGCTAGAGATGTTTTTCACTGATAATATCTTTGATGCTCATGATAATCCAGCTGTTAATCAGGCAGCTGGGGAAAGGAAAAGGACGATTCTTTTTTAATTTATTCATTCACAGTTTGTGGGTGCCGCTGGTTAGGCCAGCATTTATTTCCCATTCCTAATTGCCCTTGAGAAGGTGGTGGTGAGCCACCTTCATGAACTCCTGCAGTCCATATGGTGTAGGTGCACCCACAGTGCTATTAGGGAGGATGTTCCAGGGTTTTGACCAAGTAACAGTGAAAGAACGGTGATATAACTCCAAGTCAGGATGGTGAGTGACTTGGAGGGAAACTCCTAGGTGGTGTTCCCATCTATCTGCTGCCCTTGTCCTTCTAGATGGTAGTGGTCGTGGGTTTGGAAGGTGCTGTCAAAGGAGGAGCTTTGGTGAATTCCTGCAGTGCATCTTGTAGATGGTACACACTGCTGCTACTGTGCATCGGTGGTGGAGGGAGTGAATGTTTGTGGATGGGATGCCAATCAAGTGGGCTGCTTTATCCCAGATGTTGTCAAGCTTCTTGAGTTGTTGGACCTGCACTCATCCAGGCAAGTGGAAAGTATTCCATCACACTTGTGACTTGTGCCTTGTAGATGGTGCACAGGCTTTGGGGAGTCAGGGGGTGAGTTACTCGCCACAGAATTCCCTGCCTCTGACTTGCTCTTGAATTTATATGGCTGGTCCAGTTCAGTTTCTGGTCAATGGTAACGACAGGACGTTTTTGACTGAAGAAGCCTAGGAGTGTATGAAACTCTGAAGAATTTGTTGGTCCCTGCTAAACCAAAAGACTTGCCGTTGTCGGACATTTTGTGCAAGTTTGAGCAGTCCCAATCCATTAGAGATTGCAGAAAGCTATTAGTTTGGAACCAAGAAACAGTTGCCCAGTGAAGACATTGGAGACTTTATTGTGGCTTTGAAAAAGCTGCCCATCCATTGTAATTTTGGAGAATTTCAAGAGAGCTTTGTGGGACAGATTTGTGTGCAGTTCAAATAGTGAATGCCTTCGCAATAAGTTGCCAACATCGCCAAAGTTAACTTTCGACATAGCTTGTCAAACAACATTGTCCATGGACATGACAGAGCGTGACTCGAGAGGAGTCAGAGTTAGCAACCTCCAGTCATCTGCTGAAGTAAATAGGCTGCAGCTGAGTAAGCAGAAGGCCCTAACAACAGCAGTTAGTAGTAGCAAAGGTACGACAAAATCCTATTACTAGTGCTTAGACTAACATTGGGCACAGTATTGTTAATTTGTGAAGACAGAGTGCTAAAACTGCAAGAAGATGAGTCATCTTGGCAAGACATGTCAAAAGAATGTAAACAGAGAAAGCACTGGCTGCAGGAACTGGCAGTCACTGGATACGGTTGTCAAACAACAGCTTGAGGGGTCAGTTGAGACCAACATGATCTGAAGCACAAGGATGTCCAGTGGAAATTCAGAGGGCACCAAAGTCCAGGTAGCGTTGGACGGAGCTCCAGTAAACATGGAGATCAGCACAGTTGCATCAGTCAGCGTGATTCCTGAATCACTATACCGTTAAAAATTAAGCCAGCATCAGCTGGATAAATCACGCATAGAATTACAGAATTATGGAGGAGAGAAAAATCCCCAAAATGGGAAGTGTGTCAGTACCAATCACATACAGGGAGCACTGTGCAAAATTGCCCATCATTGTGGTGAAGGGTGAAAAGCCAGCCTTGTTAGGAAGAAACTGGTGAACAGCACTGAAGTTAAACCGGAGTGAGATTTTTTGTGTCAAATTAAAATTCACAACACAAGATGATGTGATCGCCAAGTACCCTCATGTGTTTAGTGTGATTGGCAAACTGGTTCAAGGAAACAAGGCCAATGTGTGGGTGCAGAGGAATGCAAGAAAATTTATTGGAGGCCTTGTGCAGTACAATCTGCTCTAAAAGAGAAAGCAGATCAAGAACTAAAAAGACTTGAGACTGGGAACATTATCCCTAAAATAGAATTACTCCCATAGTGGTAGTACAAAAGTCAGATGGTAGTGTAAAAGTATGTGGTGATTATAAGGTAACTAAATCAGGAATTGGAATGTAACCCACCTGATACTTTACCAAGCATGGAAGACCTGTTCACAATGTGGTCAGGAGGCTACATTTCTTCAAAATTATTCCTGACCAATGCCCAACTGCAACTTGAGTTAAATGGTGAGCCTAGGGCAGAATTTTCCATGCCCCCTGGCATCGGGCATGTTTGATGGCATGAGCGGACAATATGGCGAGAAGGCCAAAAATCGGTTTCATGATTGTGAAACTAGTTTGCAATCGTCCGCTCTACCCGTCAATGGCAGGTCGCGTTTCCCGCTGTCAGATGTCGGGAATCTCATTGTAATACATCTGCATATCATTATAAGGCCAGCTTTCCAGAATCATCCCCCCGTGATTGCACGCCGACATGTTTCACACCTGAACAAAAGCGACGTGCACCTGGGGAGCTGCACTTCACTCGGGACTTCGAGGCTTGTTTGTCTACCTTGCTTCGAACAACACTCATGGTCATCAGCGCCAGGCTTCACAGACAGCACCAGATCACTTTTAGGGGGGCTCATGGGCAGGTCTCTACCTGCCAGACCAGCCATAAGCGGGGGTGACTTCTCAACGGCTGCAGGGGAAGGGGAGAAGTGGCCTCAGGCAAGAGAAGAGGCTGCAGGGAGAGGGCTGTACTGGGGAAGGGGAGTATTCCAGGGCGTGTGTGGGGGCAGAGGTTGACCTGTGCAAGTGGCCTCGAGATGGTGAGCACTGAGGAGACTGAGGAGGCAGAGGAGATGAGGCCAGATGGAGATGTGAGGATGTGTATGAGAATGGGTGGTGATGTCCCTTGAGCTGGCAGTGAGTGATATGCCAGTGAATGTGTGATGGGCTTGAGTGTGTGAGTTTAGAGCGATGAGATGGTTGCCTTACCCTAGTGGCACGGATGAGATGATTACTCCTCTATCTGCATTGGACGGCCAACTTCTTCTTTGCAGCATTGGCACTGATCACCACTGCTATTGCCTACCAAGCCGGAGTGGTAATGTTGCTGCCCCTCCCGTGGCCAGAGCTGGGGTGGAAGACATCACGATGGGCCTCCACGGTGTCCAAAAGGCGCTCGAGGGATGCATCACTAAATCGGGGGCTGCAGTCTTCTTGCCTTTCAGGGCCATGTCTTCTTTGCACCAGCCCTGGGCTGGAAGCACTGAGGGATGTGCGCACAGCTGCATTTTAAATGTGGCACCCGGCATGACGAAGCAGCGAGGTAACGGTATGGTGGCTGAATGAGAGCCCGCCCGCCATCGAAATGGCATGTTTCCCGGGAATGCATATTTAATGCGGTGGGTTTGGGATGATGTGACATGAAAAGCCACCATTGTGGCCAGCAGCTAAAACATTCTTTTTCCCGCTCGCTACCGCACTTAGTACATATCTGGGACCATTCCGCCCTAAGTCATATTTGGCTATCAATACACGCATGAGTCTGCTTCAGTTTTTTAGGCTGCCATACGGTGTTCCTTCACTCCTGGAATTTTTCAAGGGGTAATGAACCAAATTTTGAATGGAATTCTGGGAGTGGTGTGCTATTTGGATGACATATTTATTTCAACTCCAACAGGCAGATCCATGACGACAGGCTGAATAAAATACTCCAACGTTTGGAAAAGCACGGAGTTCAGGCGAAGGCACACAAAAGTGAAATGTTTCAAAACTCTGTGGAGTATTTGGGTCACAAGGTAGACAAAGACGGGTTACCATCCTACCAAGAGTAAGGTTCAAGAATAATAATTATGCCACACCCTCAGGATATCTGTTTTGAGCTTAGTGAATTACTGTGGTAAATTCATAGCAAATTTGGCAACCTTACTGCGTCCATTGATTGAACTCTTGAGGAAGAGTGTTTTGTGGATTTGGACAAAGATGTGTGACAAAGCATTCCAGTTGTGTATAAGTAAATTGGTAGATGGTACAATGCTTGTACATTACGATGTGTCCAAAAAGATTAAGCTAGCATGTGATGCCTCTCTATAGGGAGTAGGTGCTGTGATCTCTCCATATGTTGGATAATGGTGAGGAGAGACCGACTGCATTTACCTCATGCACCCTCGGTGCCAGTGAGTGGAATTATGCTCAGATAGAACATGAACATTGTCTTTAATTTTTGGAGTAAGAAGATTACATAAATACTTGTATGGTCATGGTTCCACAATCAAAACTGATCATAAGCCACTGATGGCTATTTTGAATCCAAAATCTCCACTATCCACTTTAGCTATAGCCCAAATGCTGAGATGAGCTTTTGTTTTGTCTGCTTATCGGTATGACATTAAATACAGACAATCGGAAGATCATTGTAATGCCGATGCGATGTCTAGATTACCATCCCCATCTGAACTAGAGCCCAACAGGGAAGATGTATTTTTCTTTTCAAATGTAGATGAGTTGCCAGTCACAGAAGATGACATTGGCAGAACAACTCGCGGGGACCATGTATTGCCAAAGGTGAATGACTATATCATAAATTGGTGGCCAACCCAGGTACAGGATTTAGAAATCAAGCCATTTTTTATGTGTAAGAATGAGTTGTCCATTGATAAAGACTGTGTTATGTGGGGATCCAGAGTTGTAATTCCTGAAAGGTACAGATCGCAGTTGCTATGTGATCTTCATGATCAACACCTAGGGATGAGCTTGACAAAGAGTCTAGCAAGAAGCTATCTTTGGTGGCCAGAGTTAGATTAGGACATAGAAGGCAGGGTTTTTATTGCTGGAGCCACATTTAGCACAGTCAGTAGAAGTGCAACAATCCGGGCAGAAAGAGAATCATGATAGGGGTAGAGTTATGAGCCCAGTTGATGCTAATACAGGGCAAGTCAGACCCGAGTGAACCTGGCTTGATAGATCCTAACTTTGTTTTTCTTTAGAAACTGGAGAAAAGTGACTGAACAAATTCACAGGAGTCTGCTGATGAATTTTTAACAAAGAATAAAATATTTACTAAACAAGAAAAATGAATTATATTACACAAGGCAAAAAAGGAAAGATTTCAACATCAACACAAGAAAATGATTCAAATCACACTATTTACTCCAGCAATATCTGTACAGACACATACAAATTCAGACAAATAAACAATTTGCAATAACTATCTTATACTCTAACATCAGGATACATATGAGGTACATATGAATTAACAGGCAAATTGTGGTCAGACACACCACACTCCAAGATAAATGGCAGATGCAGCCAAAGCAGATTCCATGGATTTTTCAACAACCCACCCAGACGTTTGTCACATTGTGAGCCAACTAGTCTCATGGAAACTGTCTTTCTCATGAGGGTTTCAAATATCCACATTTGAAGAACTCGCCTTGGAATTCTCTCCAAATATCACTATCACTTGGACGGCTGCAACAATGGCCCACCTCCAGGGTTTCAATCTTGCCTTTTGGGATTCTTTTCCCTGGATCACTGAGTACACTCAAACTTCAACTTCCAAGCATAATTTCAGATCCTCAGCTATGCCAAGCAGAACATCACTGCTCCAAAGGTCCCGCAGTAAGGAGTCACCAACCTTTGACTGCCTCCTCAGATCTTCAGGGCTTCTCTCGAGCTCACTTTGCTTCAAGTCTGCACCCCACAGCTCTCTCTTTAACTCAGGGCCTATCTCTCTGCTCCGCTCCTTCAACTTTACTTATGGCGACCTATGTCTGATCCCTGTCTCTGTACCTGACCTGGGGCTTTCTTCAGGGACCTGTTTCTGAACGCTGTCTTTTGTCCGTGCCTGGAGCTTTCTTCTGGGACATCTCCCTGTCCCCGTCCCCGTGTCCTGCTCTCTGGGACACCATCTCTGGAAAAGCGTCCCGGTTCAGGTCACCTGACCCGCTTTTCATGCCATTTGTACTTTTCTTCAGCACAGGTGCCAGCTCACGGCCTAAAGAATGGAAAAGATACCAATTGCACATGTGCGGCCACTTCCCAGCTGGCACATGCACACGAAACCCAAGTTTCCGACCTCTGATTTAAAATTAAGGGAAGCATTTGTGTTTCTTAACAGTAGAGTGAGAGAAAGAAGTCCGAGTTGAACCAGAAGGTTAAGGTGAAAGAGTATCATCATAAGTGGTTGAAGTGGTTACCAGGAAGATTTGTGAAAACATGTGGTTCTGGCACATGTGTTGTTCAAGATGTTTGGTACTGGAAAGGTTAGATTTGTACCTTTAGATTATGTTTCACCTTCAGAGGGTCATGAAGAAGGGAGTGTGGAAGAATGAAATGAGTCTAATGAATTGGATAGTTGGGATATGAGTAGAGTACTCCAACACTAGCCTAAAACCAGTTCAGAGTCTGATGAAATGGAAAATTCAATTAAAGCTCAAGATCAAAATCAGTCTTTGTTAGAGAAAACTCTTCCTCAGACTTGGGCCAAAATGGGTCAAGGTCCTTCCCCAAGTTCTGGAAGTTTGGGTCAAGAAAGGAGGTATTAGAGTCGACAAGCAGTGGGAATGAGCAATACCAGGAGCAGGGATATAAACAATACAGAAAAGGCAAGAGTTCAGTCGGAGCAGCAGGAAAGAGTGAGACGAGGAGCGGAGATATAAAGCAGCTATTCCACCGGGAGCCAGTTGGAGCCTGCATTCAGAGACAAAAAAAGTGACATCACAAGAAATCTGTAAGTTAATTGGTTGGTGAGTAATGGCTGTTAGGGAGTGTCTAAATAGCTGAAAATTAGAAATTAAATAACCCTTTATTAGCTGTCTTATAATTAATTAAGAGACACTCGGAGGAAGGAAGTAAGAAGCTGACAAATCTACTGCTTTATTTCACTTTCAAGTGGTCAAGTTTATAGTATTACTAAGTAGTGGTGAGGAGAGGCATTAATTAAAAGAATCATTTTAAAAAATCAGTAATTAGCTAATTGGAGAGCAGCGGGAAGGAGTGAGAGTTGAACGGGACATAGAAAGTGGCTGGCAGGAGCTCAGCACAGGCAGAGTTCAAACGTGACGTCAGGAATAAAAAGTGACGATCACAGAGGGGAAGGAGCTGATTGGTGTGTAGCTGATAAGTAATTCTACTTTCTAGTCTCCAGTTTATAATAAATAGCCTGTAAAGTTAAGGCATGGCAAGGCAGTTCAGCAACATGGAATGTGCATACTGCGACATGTGGTAAGTCATGGACACTTCCCATGGCCTAGACAACCAAATGTACAGGAAGTGTCACCAACTGCAGAAACTTGAGCTCTGGGCTTTGGGACTCGAGCGACGGCTGGAGTCAGGGTGGCATATCTGCGAGGCTCAGAACTACATGGATAGCACATTTAGGGAGGTGGTCACACTGCAAGTTAAGAGAGTGCAGGCAGAGGAGGAATGGGTGACTGCCTGACAGACTAGGAGTACTTGGCAAGTAGTGTAGGAGTCCCCTGGGTTCATCCCACTCACTAACCGATTTTCAATTTTTTACACTGGTGAAGGCAATGGTTCCTTGAGGAGTGCAGCCAGAGCCAAGTCTGTTGCACCACGGGTAGCTCAGCTGCACAGGTAGGGAGGAAGAGGAGTGGAAGAGAAATAGTGGTAGGGGATTCAACAGTTAGGGGAATAGACAGATGCTTCTGCAGCTGTAGACGTAACTCCAGGATGGGATGGTGTGTTGCCTCCCTGGTGCCAGGGTCAAGGACGTTACAGCGTGGCTGCAGGATGTTCTTATGGGAGGGGATGAACAGACAGAGTTTGTGGTCCACGTCAGTACCAACAACACAGGTAAAAAGAGGGATGAGGTCCTGAAAGCAGATTTCAGAGAGCCAGGAAAGGGATTAAAAAGCAGAACGTCAAAGGCAGTAATATCAGCTCTGAAGAAGAGTCATACGGACTCGAAATGTTAACTGTCTTTCTCTCCACAGATGCTGTCAGACCTGCTGAGATTTTCCAGCAATTTTTGTTTTTGTTTCAATAATCTCAGGATTACTCCCAGTGCCACATGCTAGTGAGTACAGAAGTAGGAAAATAGAACAAATGAATGTGTGGCTGAAGAGATGGTGCAGAATGGAGGGCTTTAGATTTCTGAGACATTGGGACCAGTTCTGGGGCAGGTGGGATCTGTACAAGGAGGACAGGCTATACCTTAGCAGGACCAATATCCTTAGCAAGACCAGGGCCAATATCCTGACCGAGAGACTTGCTAGTGCTGTTGGGGAGGGTTTAAATTAGCTTGGCAGGGCATTGGAACCTGAGAGGGAATTCAGATAGCAGAGAAACAAAGCTGATAATGGCAGGAAGAAAAATAGAAAGCAAAATTAGAAGGCGGCGAAAACAAAGGCCAGCAACAAATAGGGTCAAAATACGGAAAAATGTTAAAAAGACAAATTTAAAGGCACTCTCTCTGAATGCATGCAGCATTCACAACAAGGCAGACGAATTGATGGCACAAATATAAGTAAACGGCTACAATCTAATTGCCTTTACAGAGAAGTGGCTGCAGGTGACCAAGGCTGGAAACGGAATAATCAAGGGTATTCCACATTTAGGAAAGATCAATGTATTAGTGAGTGAGGACCTTAAATTGGAAGATCAAGATGTTGGGTGGAACTAAGAAACAGCAAGGGGCAGCAAACATTGGTGGGAGTTATTTATAGGCCACCAAACAGTAGTAGTAATGCAGGGGATGGTACAAATCAAGAAATTAGTGGTGCATGTAACAAGGATAATACAGTAATCATAGGCGACTTCAATCTACACATAGATTGGATAAATCTACTTAGCAATAATGCTGTGGAGGATAAATTCCTGAAATGTATACAAGATGGTTTTCTAGAACAGTGTGTTGAGGAACCAACTAGAGCTCAGGCTATTTTAGATCTAGTATTGTACAATGAGAAAGGACTAACTAACAATCTTGTTGTAAAGGAGCCTTTGGGGAAGAGTAACCATAATATGTAGGAACTTTACATTAACTGTGAAAATGATCAATCCAACACGAGGGTATTAAATCTAAACAAAGGAAACTAAGAAGGTATGAGGGGCAAGTTGGCTGTGGTAGGTTGGGAAACTACATTAAAAGGTATGATGGTAAACGGACAATGGCTAGCATTTAAAGAATTAATTTACAACAAATATATATTTCTTTGAGGCACAAAAAATCAACAGGAAAAGTGATCCAGTATGACTAACAAATAAGTTAAAGATTGTATTAGATCAAAGGAAGAGGCTTATAAAGTTGCCAAAACAAAGTATTAAGCCTGAGGATTGGAAGCTTTTAGAATTCAGCAAAGGAGGACCAAGAAGCTGATAAATAAAGGGAACCTAGAAGAAAAAACCATTTCGGGCCAGTACTCTTATTTCCCGGTTTTTACTGGTGTTCCATTTTAAGGTATGCAAGACCAGTTCAGTCCAGTATTCTTATTTCCCAGTTTTTACTGGTGTTCCATTTTAAGGTATACAAGACCAGTTCAGTCCAGTATTCTTATTTCCCAGTTTTTACTGGTGTTCCATTTTAAGGTATATAAGATCAGTTCAGTCCAACATTCTTATTTCCCAGTTTTTACTGTTTTTTTCCTTCTGGGAAAATAGAATATGAATGTAAACTAGTGGGAAACATAAAAACTGACATGTAAAATCTTCTATATGTACGTAAGAATGAAAAGATTTGCAAAGACAAATGTGGGCCCTGTACAGGCAGGGACAGGAACATTTATAATGGGGAATAAGGAAATGGCAGAGAAGCTAAACAAACACTTTGTATCTTACAAAACAAACCCCAGAAATACAAGAGGTACAAGGGATTAGCATGAATGAGGAACTGAAAAAAAATTAGTATGAGTAAAAAATTAGTACTGGTGAAATTAACGGGACTGAAAATTGGAAAATCACCTGGACCTGATGCTCTACATCCCAGAATGTTGAAAGAGGTGGCTATCGGGATAGTAGATGCATTGGTACCCATCTTCCAAAATTCTACAGATTTTGGCAAGATTGCTGCAGATTGGAAGGTAGCAAATGTAACCCCACTATTTAAGGAGGACAGAAAAAATGGGGAACTACAGACCTGTTAGCCTGACATCAGTAGTAGGAAAAATGCTAGAACCTATTACTAAGGATAAGATAACTGAACAGTTAGAAAATAATGGTAGGATTGAGCAAAGTCAACATGAATTTATGAAAGGAAATCATGCTTGACATGTCTGAGGATGCAACTTGCAGAATAGATAAGAGGTAACCAGTGAATGTGGTGCATTTAGATTTTCAGAAAGCTTTCAAAATGGTCCCACACAAGAGGTTAGGAAACAAAATTACAGCACATGGGATTGGCGGTAATATACTGACATGGATTGAAAATTGATTAATGGACAGAAAACAGGATGGCAGGCTGTGACTAGTGGGGTATTGCAAGGATCATTATTTGGGCCCAAGCGGGACCAAATGTAATAATTCAAAGTTTGCTGATGACACAAAACTTGGTGAGAATGTGAGTTGTGAGGAAAATGCAAAGAGACTTCAAGGGGATTTAGCCAGGCAAAGTGAGTGGACAAGAGCATGGCAGATGGAATATGATCTGGAAAAATGTGAAGTTGTCCACTTTGGTAGGAAAAACAAAAATGCCGAGTATTTCTTAAATGGTAAGAGATTGAAGAGACCTGGGTGTCCTTATTCATGAGTCACTGAAAGCTAACATAGGTGCAGCAAGCAATTAGGTACACAAATGGTATGTTGGCCTTTATAGCAAAAGGATTTGAGTACAGGAGTAAAGATGGCATGCTGCAATTGTTTTGAACCTTGATGACACTGCACCTGGAGTATTGTACAGTTTTGGTCTCCTTACCTAAAGAAGAATATACTTGCCATAGATGGAGTGCAATGAAGGTTCACCAAATCCTGGGATGGTGGGATTTGTCCTATGAGGAGAGATTGTATTCCCTAGGGTTTAGAAGAATGAGAGATGATCTCATTGAAAAATTCAAAATTCTTACAGGGCTTGATAGGGTAGATGCAGGAAAGATGTTTCCCCTGGCTGGGTTGTCCAGAACCAGGAGACAGAGTTGCAGATTAAGAGATAGGCCATTTAGGACTGAGATGAGGAGGAATTTCCTCACTCAGAGGGTGATGATTCTTTGGAATTCTCTACCCCAGGGGGCTGTGGAGGCTCAGTCATTGAGTATGTTCATGATAGAGATTGATAGATCTTGAGACATTAAAGACCTCAAGGCGTATGGGGATATACGGAAAAATGACGTTGAGATAGAAGATCAGCCGCGATCTAACTGAACGTAGGAGCAGGCTTGACAGGCCGAATGGCCTACTCCTGCTCTTATTTCCCATGTTCTCATGGATCCTCTTGGGAAACCTGCGGTTAGGCTGGGTTTGTAAAGACAAGAAATATATCAATCGGATTAAATTGGAACTCTATAGTGTACAACTTTTTCATTAAAGGGGGAGGGGGGGGGGGAAGTTAAGAGCCTCCTCTTGCGGCCGTTTGTGCGGATAAACTGCAATGGGCGACTTATCCATTCTCTCTAATTTTCCTTAAGTTCTGCTGGAGAGTCACTCGGGCTGGAACTCTTGTTCTTTCCTTTTCTGTCCTGTATCACCAGCAAAAATCGGCTGTGGGGAACCCAGCAGGTCTGACAGCCTCTGTGGAGAGAGGGAGACAGAGTCTCAACCTTTCCGGCTCTGATCAACTGTCATCCGCGCGAAATTCTGTCCCTTTCTCTCCACAGGATCGTCCGACCGGATTTCCCGCCCCCCGGGTATTTTCTGTTATTCCGGATTTCCCGCCCCCGGGTATTTCCAGCATTTTCTGTTATTCCGGATCTCCGACAGCCGCAGTTAAATTTGATGTTGTGTCCGGCGGTCAAGGTGTTGTTTACAAGCCGGTGGTGGTAGTGGTGAGGGAGGGGGTAGGCCGCGTTGCCATGGCAGCCGGGCGGATGTGAGGTCAGGTGGGCTTCCGGCGGCCGCTGAGGGAGAGGGAGCGGGGGGTTTTTTTTCTCTCCATCCTGGTATTTTATCATCCTGGTCTCTTTGGACGTTGTCAAAAAAGTGCCCGTACTTCAAAACAGGAAGTAAGTAAATGCAGCAAAGATTGTGCTGGAGGCGGGAGGGAGACGGAGTGAGTGAGGGTGGGAGGGAGTGAGGGCCGGAGCCGGGGACAGGGACAGACAGACAGACAGAGGGGCGGCTCAACATGGCGCCGGCTGCTCTCCCTCCCTCACTCACAATAGAGCCGCAAGGCCACTGCCCGCCCGGGGGCCACTGGGCCACTGCCCGCCCGGGGGCCACTGGGCCACTGCCCGCCCGGGGGCCACTGGCCGCCTGGGGCCTCTGGGCCACTGCCCGCTCGGGGGCCACTGCCCGCCCGGGGGCCACTGGGCCATTGCCCGCCCGGGGTCACAGGGCCACTGGCAGCCCGGGGTCACTGGCCGCCCGGGGTCACTGGGCCACTGGCCGCCCGGGGTCACTGGGCCACTGGCCGCCCGGGGTCACTGGGCCACTGGCAGCCTGGGGTCACGGGGCCACTGGCAGCCCTGGGCCACTGCCTGCCTGGGGCCACTGGCCGCCCGGGGTCACTGGGCCACTGCCCGCCCTGGGCCACTGGCCGCCCGGGGTCACTGGGCCACTGGCAGCTTGGGGCCACTGGCAGCCTGGGGTCACAGGGCCACTGGCAGCCCTGGGCCACTGCCTGCCTGGGGCCATTGCCCGCCCTGGGCCACCGGCAGCCCGGGGCCTCTGGGCCACCGCCCGCTCGGGGCCACTGCCAGCCTGGAGCCACAGGGCCACTGCCCATCCAGAGCTCCTGGGCCAGCACCCATCTGGAGTCATGGGGCCACTGCCCGCCCGGGGCCACTGGGTTCCTGGGACCACTGAGCCACTGCCCGCATGGGGCTACTGGCTGCCTGGGGCCACTGGCTTCCCGGGACTGACGGGGCTACTGGCTTCCCAGGGCCAATGGGCCACTGCCCAACCGGGGCCATGGGGCCGCTGCCCAACCGGGACCACTGGCTGGCCCCGGGCTGGTGGGTTCTTGGGGCCACTGGGCCATCGCCAGCCCGTGGCCACTACTAGGCCTGATTATTGTCCCAACAGCTCCTGCTCTGTTGTTTCAATGACCATCACCAATTCTAATTTAACAAAGCAAATTTGGTTTATTCATTTGTTTGTTTTAAAACACAATAAAAATGTTGATATTGTCTGTTCAACCTGTTTTGTTTATTTTGTCTTGACATTCCTTGTAGCAATTGTTTTTAAACGGTTTGTATTTATATATGGATTTAATGTATTTGTATGCGTATATGCAGATCTATATGTTTCTATGTATCATCAAATTTGTGTGTATCATGTTTATTTATATTTGTGTGTGTATGTTTTTTTTCATTCATTCACGGGATGCGAGTGTCACTGGCCAGGCCAGTATTTATTACCCATCCTTAATTGCTCTTGAGAAAGTGGTGGTGAACTGGCCTCTTGAACCGCTGCAGTCCACGTGGTGTAGGTACATACACAGTGCTGTTAGGGAAGGAGTTCCAGGATTTTCACCTAGTGCCGGTTAAGGGACGGCAATATATTTCCACGTCACGATGGTGAATGGATCGGAGGGGAACTTGCATCTGCTGCCCTTGTTCTTCTACGTGATAGATGTTGTGGGTTTGGAAGATGCTGTCGAAGGAGCCTTGGCGAGTTGCTGCAGTACATCTTGTAGATAGTACACACTGCTACTGTTGTGTGTTGTTCGTAGAGGGAGTGAATGTTGAAGGAGGTGAATGGTGTGCCAATCAAGCGAGCTGCTTTTTCCTGGATGGCGTCGAGCTTCTTGACTGTCGTTGGAGCTGCTCTCATCTAGATTCTCAAGGATTAATCTACAAGGAGAGATTGCATAAACTGGGGGTTATATTGCCTGGAATTTAGAAGGTTAAGTGATGATTTGATTGGAGTTTTCAAGATATTATGGGGAACTGATAGGGTAGATAGAATCTATCTCCCCTGGTTGGGGAGGCTAGGACTGGGGACCATAGTCTAAAAAAATTAGAGCCAGACTTTTTAGGAGTGAAATTAAGAAACATTTCTTCACAAAGAATGTGGTATAAGTTTGGAACTCTCTTCTGCTAGTGGCTATCGATGCTGGATCAGTTAATTTTAAGACTGACCATTGATTGATTTGTGATCTAAAAGTATTAAGTGATATGGGGCAAAGCTGGGTATGTGAGTTAGGTCACAGATCAGGCACGATCTTATTAAATGGCAAAACAGGCTTGAGAGTCTGAATGACCCCCTGTTCTTATTTTCCAATGTTCCCATTTTCCTGTGTGTGTATAATTATCGCGGTAATTGTGTTGGTGTTTGCTTACTGCTGTAAACGTACTCCTGAGGACACAAGCGTAAGACTTAAGTTTCTAAGTTATTCTTAAATTACTAACAAATAATTATTCTAATAAAACCACAAATGCACAGAAGCCTGTCCTTCCGAAAAAGAAAACCAGAAGCCTGTCCTTCCGAAAAAGAAAACACTGAAGAAAAATGCACCGTTTTCATAGCAGGTCAACCCGTATCTGATGGGAATGTTTCATCAGATGGCCTTTTGGAGCAGTCTTTACAAGTGAACTAGTCAAATTCTGGATGGATTTGTATATTAATTTCTTCTCAATATTTTTATAGGTGAGTGGGGGGTATGGTAAGCTTAAGTATTTTTCAGATTTTTAGTCAGATATATTTGGGAGAGTTCGTAGGAAACTTGAGGGATCTTTTTGGCCGCTTGAAATTAGGGCCACATTTAATACGACAGTAAAATTGTACACTTCCTTTTAAAGTATAAAAACATTCCAAAGCACCAGAAGGAAGAGATGTGAGGCCCTTGCCATCTGTATGACTGAAAGCGGTGACTACAGGGTGGACCATGGCATCATGGTACAGGAAGCCATTCAAGCAGGAGAGTTAATAGGAATATAATGGTAGTTCAGGACAGTACAGTCGGAGGACAGACACAATTCTCTGCAGCCGAGAGCGTGAGTCCAGACAGCTGTGTTGCCTGTCAGATGCCAAGGTTCATGATGTTTGCTCTGTGCTGGGGAGTATCCCGTGGTCCACATAGGTACCAACAACATAGGTAGAACTAGGAAAGAGGCTCTGCTGAGGGACTGTGAGCAGCTAAGGGCTAAATTGAAAAGTAGAACCCGAAAGGTGGTAGTTTGTAGACTACTACCTGACTCACAAGCAAATTGTCAAAGCGTAAATAAGATTAGTGAGTTGAATGCATGGCTCAAAGATTGCTGTGGGAGAAATGGATTGCGATTTATGGGGCACTGGAACCAGTACTGGGGAAAGTGGGAGCTGTGTCGTTGGTGCGGTCTTCATCTGACCTGTGCTGAGACCAGTGTTCTGCTGAATTGTACAACTAGGGCAGTAGAGAGGGCTTTAAATGAATGGTGGGGGTGACGAATCAAATTTGGAAAGATGTGATAAATAGAGAAGACAAGGCAAGAGAAGGAGGTTGGAATAAGGGAAATGATGATCAGAGCGTGGCAGGAAGGGACCTAGTGTGCTAACTTATGAGGGCACCAGCAGATAATGCTAGAGGTTACAAAAATAGTAAATAATACTGTATCTGAATGCACCTAGTGTCTGTAACAAAACGGATGAATTGACAGCTTAAATAGAAATAAATATGTATGATCTGATAGCCATTACAGAGGTATGGTTGCAAGATGACAAAGGCTGCGACCTAATTATCCTTGGGTGCATGACATTTAGGAAGGACAGGAAGCTAGGAAATGATGAAGGGGTAGCTCTATTAATTAAGGATGACGTTTGTACAATAGAGGGAGATGATCTTAGTTTTGGAGATCAAGACGTAGAATCAATTTGGGTAGATATGAGAAATAGTAAAGGTAAGAAGTCACTTGTGGGAGTGGTTTCTAGACCCCCTAACAGTAACCATACTGTAGGACGGAGTATACAGGAAGAAATAATAGGGTCTTGTGAGAAAGGTATGGTGATATTGGGTCATTTTAATCTGCATATAGATTGGACAAATCAGATTGGTAAAGGTAGCCTGGATGTTGAGCTCATAGAGTGTTTTCAGGACTGTTTCTTAGAGTAGCACGTTTTAGTACCAACCAGACAGCAAGCTATACTAGATCTGGTAATGTGCAATGAGACAGGATTAATTAATGACCTCATAGTGAAGGCTCCCCTTGGTAGCAGTAATCATAATATGATTGAATTTCACATTGTTTGCAGGAAAGAGGAGTAGATCTAAGACTAATGTTTTAAACTTAAGGACAATTATGAGGGCATGAAGACAGAACTGAAGTAAACTGGAAGATTAAGGATAGGTCATTAGAGATGCTTTGGCAGACATTTGTGGAAATATTTCAGAACATTCAGAAAATTACATTCGAGTAAGAAAGAAAGACTTCAGGGGATGATACACCAGCCATGGCTATCTAAGGATGTTAACGATAGCATCAGATTGAAAGAAAAAACGTATAAAAGATTGGACAAAATATAAAGAACAGCAAAAAATGACTAAGATTAATAAGGGGGGAGAAATTAGAGTACAAGAGAAAGCTAGCTAGAAATGTAAAAACAGATGGTAAGAGTTTCTACAGGTAGTTGAAAAGGAAAAAAGTAATGTGAGCGTTGGTTCTCGAGAGACTATAATAATGGAAAATAAAAAAATGACAGATGAATTGAACAGATATTTTGCATCTGTCTTCACTGTAGAGGATGCAAATAATTCCTCAGAATTAATTGTGAATCAGGAGGTGAAAGGGAGGGAGGAACTTAAAATAATTACAATCAGAAAATTAATAGAACTAAAAACTGACAAGTCCCCAGGCCCTGATGGACTTCATCCTAGAGTCTTAAAAGAAGTGACTGCTGAGATAGTAGATTCTGGAAAGGTCCCATCCGATTGGAAAATAATGAATGTGACTCCTAGTCAAGAAAAGGATGAGAGTAGGAAACTACGGGCCATTTAGTTTAACGTCCATAGGGATGTTTCTGGAATCTATTATTAAGGAGGTTATAGCGGGCACTTAGAAAATTTCAATGCAATCAGGTAGAGTCAACATGGTTTTGTGAAAGGGAAATCATGTGTGATTAATTTACTGGAGTTCTTTGAGGAAGTAACAAGCAACATGGATAAAGGGGAACCTGTGGATGTGCTGTACTTGGATTTCCAGAAGGCACTTGACAATGTGTCACATCAAAGATTACTACATAAAATAAGAGCTCAAGGTGTTGGGGGGTAACATATTAGCATGGATAGAGGATTGGTTAGATAACTGGAAACAAAGATAAGGCATAAATGGATCATTTTTGAGTTGGCAAGATGAGATGAGTAGAGTGCCACAGGGATCAGTGTTGGGGCCTCAGCTTTTTACAATTTAAACCAATAACTTGGATGAAGGGACTGAATGTTTGGTTGCTAAGTTTGCTGGTGAGACAAAGATAGGAAAGTTAGTTGTGGTAGTTGTGGAGAGGACAAAAGGAGTCTGCAAAGGGATATACATAGGTTGTTAGTGGGCAAAAATTTGGCAGATGGAGTATAATGTGGGAAATTATGAACTTGCCCACTTTCATAGGTAGAATGAAAAAGCAGAATGTTATTTAAATGGGGAGAGATTGCAGAACTCTGGTATCTGGGTGTCCTGGTACATGAATCAGGAAAAGTTAGTTTGCAAGTACAGCAAGTGAATGAGAAGGCAAATGGAATGTTGGTGTGCTGCAAGGGGAATGGAATATAAAAGTAGGGATAAAAACAACATGATAGGGTCCCCCTTGTCCTCACTTATCACCCCACCAGCCTCCGCATTCAAAGGATCATCCTCCGCCAACTCCAGCATGATGCCACCACCAAACACATCTTCCCTTCACCCCCCCTGGTGGCATTCCTTAGGGATCGTTCCCTTCGGGACACCCTGGTCCACTCCTCCATCACCCCCTACTCCTCAACCCCCACCTATGGCACCTCCCCATGCCCACGCAGAAGATTCAACACCTGCCCCTTCACTTCCTCTCTCCTCACCATCCAAGGGCCCAAACACTCCTTTCAAGTGAAGCAGCATTTCACTTGCATTTCCCCTAACTTAGTCTACTGCATTCGTTGCTCCCAATGCGGTCTCCTCTACATTGGAGAGACCAAACGTAAACTGGGCGACCGTTATGCAGAACACCTGCGGTCTGTCCCCAAGAAAGACCCAAACCTCCCTGTCGCTTGCCATTTTAACACTCCACCCTGCTCTCTTGCCCATATGTCTGTCCTTGGCTTGCTGCATTGTTCCAGTGAAGCCCAACGCAGACTGGAGGAACAGCACCTCATCTTCCGACTAGGTACTTTACAGCTTTCCGGGCTGAATATTGAATTCAACAACTTTAGATCTTGAAATCCCTCCCCCATCCCCACCCCGTTTCTTCCCCCTCCCTTTTGTTTTTTCAATAATTTATATAGATTTTTCTTTTCCCACCTATTTCCATTATTTTTAAATCTATACTTGTAATGCCCTGTCAGTCTTTCCACCCCACTCCCACTAGAGCTGTACCTTGAGTGTCCTGCCATCCATTCTTAATTAGCACATTCTCTTAGATAATATCACCACCTTCAACACCTCTTTGTTCCTTTGTCTGTGACATCTTTTGATTATCTGCTCCTATCACTGCTTGCTTGTCCCTACTACCAACCCCCACCCCCCCAACTTCTTTCCCCCCTCCCCACCCCCCACCTTAAACCAGCTTATATTTCACCCCTCTCCTAACTTTACTCAGTTCTGCTGAAGGGTCATGAGGACTTGAAACGTCAACTCTTTTCTTCTCCGCCGATGCTGCCGGACCTGCTGAGTTTTTCCAGGTAATTCTGTTTTTGTTATAAAAGTAGGGATGTTTTGCTGCAGTTGTATAGGGCATTGGTAAGACCACATCTAGAATACTGTATATGGTTTTGGTCCCCTTAATTAAGAAAGGATATAAATGCATTAAAAGCAGTTCAGAGAAGGTTCACTTGACTGATACCCGGGATGAGGGGCTTATCTTACAAGGAAATGTTGGAAAGACTGGGCCTGTATCCATTGGAGTTTAGAAGATTGAGAAGTGACCTCATTGAAACATATAAGATCCTGAGGAGACTTGACAGGGTGGATGCTGAAACGATGAAAGCAAAATGCTACGGATGCTGGAAATCTAGAACAAAAACAAAAATACCTGGAAAAACTTAGCAGGTCTGACAGCATCTGCGGAGAGGGATACAGTTGACATTTCGAGTCTGTATGACCCTTCATCAGAACATGAAAAAATGTTTCCCTGGTGGGAGAGACTAGAACTAGGGGACACAGTTTAAAAATAAGGGGCCTCCCATTTAAGTCAGAGATGAGGAGAAATATTTTTCTCTCAGAGTTGTGAATCTTTGAAACTCAGTCCCCGGAGAGTGGTGAAGGCAGGGTCATTGAATATTTTCAAAACAGTGGTAAATAGATTCTTGACTAACAAAGGAGTCAAAGGTTATTGGGAGTAGGTGACTTTACCATCAACTGGTGCATTCTCCATGGCGACGCCTCTACCAATCAGAGTCCACTTGCCAACCAATCAGCACTCTCTTCTCATACAGTATAAATACGTTGTTTCTCTGACATTGGTATTTTCTGGTGAATTCTGCTGAGGAGTGCAAGACAAAAGCTTCAACAAAAAATACCTCTCTTTTTAAGCAATACATCACAAACCGTGAACTGCATAGTCCATAACAATACGAAACTTTACTGTAGAGTTTGATTGCTGTAATTCTTACTCTTAAAAACATTTTCATCAAGAAATAGAACCTTCCTGTATGCTAGAGAAAAAGTTATTTCTTTCATTTGGGGAAATGGTAGTGAATGTTTGATCTATTGTGAACACTAGAGGGAACCAGAACAATGTAATGGACATTAAAACAGAATGTGCTGGAAAAACTCAACAGGTCGGGCAGCATTAGTGGAGAGAGAAACAGTTAACTTTTCAGGTCCAGTAATACTCTTCCTCAGGACCCGATGCTGCCAAACCTGCTAAGTTTTTCCAGAGATAAAAACAAAAAACTAAAAGCTACTGCGGATGTTGGAAATCCAAAACAAAAACAGAATTACCTGGAAAAACTCAGCAGGTCTGGCAGCATCGGTGGAGAAGAAATCAGTTTGCTCCACCGATGCTGCCAGACCTGCTGAGTTTTTCCAGGTAATTCTGTTCTTGTTTTAAGTTTTTCCAGCACTTGCGTTTTTATTTCAGATTTCCAGCATCCACAGTCTTTTGCTTTTATTTCAATGTAATTGACAGTTTTTTTTAACTTCCAGCTCAGTGGCTCAGTGTGTAGCACTCAGTTCTGAGTCAGAAGGTTGTGGGTTCAAGTACTACTCCAAAGATTCGAGCACAAAGTTGAGGCTGGAACTCCAGTACAGTACTGAGGGAGTGCTGAGCTGGTGAAGATGCCATCTTTCGGATGAGATGTTAAACTGAGGCCTCGTCTATTTGTACTTTTGGGTGGATGTTAAAGATACTTGGCGCTGTTTTAAAGAAGAGCAGGGGAATTACCTGGTATCCAAACTAATATTTATCCCTCAAAGAACATCTCAAAAATGGATTATTTGGTCATTATGACATTGCTGTTTGTAGAAGCTTGCAATGAAATGAAACCCAAATCGGCTGCCACATTGCTTGTATTACAACAATGACTACGTTTCGTAAGTAGTTTGTTGACTGAAAACGCTTTGCGGCATCGGAAAGCCTTGAAAGGTGTGATATAAGTGCCTTTGTCTCTTTCTAAAACATATGGTAAACCTTCAAGTAGCTATTTGTCTGACCAAAAGCCATTTATTTGGGGATGACAATTAGCTAAATGATACTGATACCTGTGTCACCAACTAGATATTAAGAGAGAAAAGCTACATAGGAAAATGCTTAATGATGCCAAGTTAGAATAAACTCAGCAAATATACACTGACTGAACTATAAACAAAATAAAGTTCTCTGCCTTTTTTAAAAGTAGATTGTATGTAAAGGTACATGCAAATGACAATATCTTCTGAGATATGACATCTAATGTTATACCCTTGCATTATGCATTCATACCATTAGGTGTCGGAGCAGGTGTGTACACTCTCAGGAGTAACCAGCACTGCTTTGCCAAAGAGAATATCTAAGGCAGACATAAAGTCTCTGATAGTATGGTGGGATGTGTGAAATGCAGAGAAAGATTCTTTACTCCCAGGTTCTTTACCTTACTCCAGTGTTACTGATTGCTGATGTTCTGTCAGTGATGGACAAGAGTGGTCCTAGCACCGATCCTTGTGGAAAACCACTTGCCACCAAGGAATAGAGGGTTATGATGGTAGATTTAGATGAGGAAAGATGGGAGGAAGCTCAAGTGGAGCATAAACACCGGCATGTTTTGGTTGGGTCGAATGGCCTGCTTCTGTGCCTTATATTGTACGTAATCCTATGTAAGGAGTCATATCAAGAAACGCTTTTTCCACACAAAGGGTAGTGGAAATCTAGAATTCTTTCCCCTCGCATAAGGCTGGAAGTTACTGGGTCAGTTGAAATTTTCAAGACTGAGATCAGTATATTTTGATTAGATAAGAGTATCAAAGGTTATGGATGAAATGGAGTTGAGATACAGAGCAGCTATGATCCATTGAATTGCAGAATACAGTTGAGGGGCAGAATGTTGTCTTCCTGTTCCTGTGTCTTCTTGTAACAGTTTACTTCATCAGTTTACAATTCCATTTTCACCTACCCATTGAGCACCATAAACCAGAAATGGATTTTCTGCCTTAAGGATGCATTAATTTCTTCAGCAAGTTCCTAATGTAGGGATTAGCTAGAAAGCAAAAGAGTACATATTATGGCCATATTTCTCTTGCTCACTATTGCATCCAGCTTCTCAAATTAGTATTATTTCCCACTTAGATCTAGTGCATAATAGACTCATAATCAGCTGGAAACGGAATAAAGCGCCAGTTGGCATAGCTAACCACTGTTTGCAAATAAAATATTGATATCTTGAAAATACCAATCCCAAGTTTAAGCTGCTTAATAGAGTCAATAAGATGGTTTTGAGCAGGATGTTGGTACTTTAGATAAACATTCAACTTTCCAATCAAAAGATTCAGACCAGGCAGGATTCCACATTCTATTCAAGGGGCTGCACGCTATTGGTTTATTGCAGTGGTTTAATGAAAAATGTGCTACAGATTGGCCAAGGGATAGAAATACTTTAATGAATGGGGAAGACCAGCTAATCAAATAGAAAGGGAAGCACACCCTTCAATCCAAGTGTGAAAGGGTGATGTCATCAGCTCACCAGAAGTCCTACATGAGATTCAACTGCACGATTCTCAGACTGACTCTGACTGCGGAAAGATATTCAAATTTGTTTCCAACGACACACAGAACCTAACTATCTCTATTGAAATAAAGGGAGTCAAGCTTTCTTACACAACTTGAGTGGATTAAGTTATCCGTGAAAGAAACATATTCTAAAGTGGTACAAAAAACCCCAACCATGAGCGGTTGTCCCATTTGGCAGTTATAACAAATACATGATCCTTTGCTGAATCCTGTAATACCAAGCTATCCCCACACCTTAATCTTAGTGTATTTTCTTGCAACAGATGATTTGGCTGAACTATTAAACTGTTTGCACTGTTACATTGTCATGAAATTAAACCATATGATTCCTTCATTGAAATGAAAGCCACAGAATTTGCTAATCACATCTTACCTGATTTCTCCAATCACAAACCACAAGCATTGTGTTTTATTCCCCCACAGCAAAGAGCATTGCTCACTGTATTCTATACGAGCTTCTTCATGTTGTTTAGTAAAAGAATCCCCACTACAACCGTACATAGGCAAGCAAGTCTCAAAGTTTGCTTTCTTGAATGCTATTATGTAAACAATCACTGTTAAAGCACAGAGTATGAACATAAATGTTTTATTACAGGCACATGATTTAATCTCTTTGGCAGCTACAAGGCCAGTTTCACTGATATAATAAATATAGTTGTTGTCAAGTGTCCTCACTTTACATTGGGAGCATTTGTTAGTTTTTCTAACAACATTGATATTTTGAAATTGAAATTAAATGTTGACACCTGTATTCCATGAATAAAAAGAAACGTAAGGTATAAACATTCACCACTTAAGGTGCTGGAGGTCCACTAACATCTGTCAAATTAAAGTTAATATATGCCACCCTCGTGGAGGGGGGCGGAATTATGTATCTGAATATCGTTATAGTGCCTCCAGCAAGATGTCCAGCCAGAGTTGGGAACCTCTCACTCTTGTGACTAAGCGTTAGTTTGGCTCATTGGTGTCATGTCAGCTTTGATCAGAAAGTTGTGATTTTAACGCTGGTTCCAGAACTTGAGAACATCGTTTAGGGTATCCTTTCAGTGCAATACTGAGGACGTGTATGTTCTCAAAAGGCGGTTTCTCTTAGATGAAACATTAAATCTAGACCCCGTACTGGTAAATGGCAAAAATCCTGTGTCACTTTCACAAAGGAAAACAGGGAATTCTCCTGAAGTCCTGGCCAAAATTTATCACTATACCAACAACAATTTGTATTTATTTAGTGCCTTTAATGTAATAAAACATCCCTAAGCATTGCTCAAGTTATTCCAAGATGCACATATATTAAATTTTGTGTCTTTTTTCTTTCAGATTGAGTATGAACACAATTGAGGACGAATCTGGCACAGTAACCTTGGAAACAATCAGCTCAGTAACCCTAGCCCAAGACACAGAAGGCAACCTGATCTTGCATTGCCCTCAAAACAGTAAGCTGGATCATGCATTATTTTTTCCATTTTATGCTCTTTTGAAAAATAATCAGTTCCTTTGTATATTACTGGATATGTGTATTCAGAAGGAAGCATAGTTTTAATCTTACTGCCGCTTCTACTTTTTTTCTACTTCTCATTCTTTCCTTCACTGCATCTTTTTCTCTCTCGTTTCTGGGTGGTGGGTGGTTTAGCCAAGAAGATAAACACTGCAGATGAATTTTCCAAGTGCATGATGTCAGTCAGAGAAAGATCCAGCCAGGGCCACAAGCCATCAAGTTGTAAATGCCTTCTGGGTGACAAGTGGCAGATAGTCAGATGGAATGGAAGGGAAGACCATGAAGATCCTGTTTTTGTTTAACCAGCAAATACTGCTGTTATTCTTGCAAAGTTTTAAGATGAAAAGATCCCATAGGGAATCCACTGGCCGCTGCACTTCTTCCATCGCCCAGGCCTCTGAAAAGCTCCTGCACGCTCACCCTGCCAAGACCCCAAACTTCACCAGCTACTGCAACTCTCATCTGCCCATCCAGACCCTGAGCCCCAGCTGGTGGTTGACACCTCTCTCCGTGCACCAAGAACTAGAATCATCAATGATGGTGAATGCCCTACCACACAACTGGATGTGCCACTCTGGCCTCAGAAATATTGGGCAGCTGGGACAACAGCAGTAGGTGCAAGGAGAAGGATTCATAGAAAATGTAACAGGGCACATTTAGAATCATAGAATGATTACAGCACAGAAGGAGACCATTGGCTTTGTCGTGTCTGTGCCAGCTCTCTGCAAGAGTAATTTAGCTAGTCCTACTCCCCAAACCTTTCACCATAGCCCTGCAGTTTTGTTTTCCTTTCCAGTACTTATCCAATTCCCTTTTGAAATTGAACCTGCCTCTACCACTCTTGGGCAGTGCATTCCGGATCGTAAAAAAGCTTTTCCTCATGTCACCTTTGAATTGTTTGCCAGTTCCTTAAATCTCTGCCCTCTTGTTCTTAACCCTCCACCAATAGGAATATTTTCTTGCTATCTACCCCATCCAGGGTGGGCTGGGGGGAGAGGAGCGGCAGCTGTGACTCTGAGGACAGGCAAGGTCAGATCCTCACAGTCGTTTTGTGGAGCTCCACAAAAATGCAATATATAATTCTGATCGTTGCAGATCAAAATGGCTGTGCAGTTGGGTAGGGTGTGCGCTATGCAAGCTTTGCCCGTAAGTTGAGTGGGTGGGCAAATACATGGCAGATGCAGTATAAGTGGATAAGAGTGAAGTTATCCACTTTGGTAGGAAAAACAGAATGGCACAGTATTATTTAAATGGTGATAGATTGGGAAATGTTGATGTACAAAGGGACCTGACTCCCCAAAGCCTGTTCACCATCTACGAGGCACAAGTCAGGAGTGTGATGGAATACTCTCCACTTGTCTGGATGAGTGCAGCTCCAACAACACTCGAGAAGCTTGACACCATCCGGGACAAAGCAGCCTCCTTGATTGGTACCCATCCACAAACGTTCAATCCCTCCACCACCGACACACAATGGCAGCAGTGTGCACCCATCTACAAGATGCACTTAAGGAGCTCATCAAGGCTCCTTAGTCAGTCCCTTCCAAACCTACGATCTCTACCACCTAGAAGGTCAAGGGCAGCAGGCACGTGGGAACACCACCATCTGGAAGTTTCCTTCCAAGCCACTCACCATCCTGACTTGGAAATATATTGTCATCCCTTCACTGTTGCTGGATCAAAATCCTGTAACTAACTTCTTAACGGGAATGTGGGTGAACCTACACCACGTGGACTGCAGTGGTTCAAGAAGGCAGCTCACCACCACCTTCTCAAGGAAAGTTAAGGATGGGCAATAAATGATGGCCTAGCCAGCGATGCCCACATCCCATGAATGAATAAAAAGAAAACTTACAAGATTCAATTGGTTTTAAATAAACAAAAATAAACTTTAAATAAAAGGTCAGAAAGATAAAATTTTACAATATCTATATTATAGTTATGATCCCAGCTGATGTTACTAGTGGACAAGTCAGATCCCAGGGTGGAACCCGGCTTGATAGATCTTAACTTTTATTTTTTGGTTTAGAAACGTGGAGAATGGCTACTGAACAGAGTCACAGGAGTCAGCTGATGAACTTTTAACAAAAGAATAAAACATTTATTAAACAAGAAAAGATTAACTATATTACCATAGAACAATACTCCTTCACTCACAACCATATCTTTACAGATTTATACAGATTTGTAAGGATAACATAAGTTACAAAAGCTATCTTATACTCTAATGTTCACAGTAAGTACACAGTCCATGTAAACCAGTCGGCAACCTGTGGTCAGACATACCACACTCTGAAACCAAGTGACAGATGCTATGGATCTTTCATCAACTCCCCCAGGCACTTGTCACCCCAAGACTCAACCGGTCTCGCTGAACTCCACCTTTCACATGAGGGTTTCCAATCTCCACTCCCCGAAGAATCACTTTGGAATCTTCTCCCAAATGACGCTTTGTCCCGGATGCTTTCCACAAGGATCCACCTCCAGGCTTTTGATCTCTCCTTCCAATGTTCCTCTCCCCGGATCACCAGGTGCATTCAAGCTTTGCCTTCCCCACACACTCTCCCAGATACTCATCTGTGCCAGCAGAACACCACTGCTTCATAGGTCCGTAGTAAAGAGTTATAGACCTTCGGCTGTCTCCTTGGATCTTCTGGCTTGTCGCGAGCTGATTTTGATTTAAGTCTGCGTCCTGCTGCTTTCTCTCTTTGGACTTGGACCTTCCTCTGCTCCTCACTCTTCACTTAACAGGACCTTTTCCAGATTCCTGTTCATTTCCTTTGACTAGAAGGTCTTGGGACACTCTTTCTTTTGTTCTTTTGGGAAATTTGCTTCCTGCATCTCCCTCCTGTCCAGCTTCTCCTAGCTCTTGTTTCCAACTGAACTAAAAAACTGTTTTCTGTTTCTCTGTGTCTGTGGGGCCCCTTGTTGCTAGGCAGCAGCCCAGTTTTTCTACTTCGAGATAAAATCTCATTAAAATGCAGGTATACAAACAAACCCACAGACTTGCAGGCAACATGCTTTGAAGTGAAACTAGACCCAGGTTTCACCCTATTAATCCACAAATAAAACATATAACTTACTTAAACTTAAAGCTATAGCTTATTCCTAACACCTACAAATACAACTTACTTCAACTATATCTAGTTCCTAACCCTTATACTCTAACATTCAGGGTGAATATGAGGTACATGTGAATTAACAGGAAAACAGAGGTCAAACATACCACACTGCACAATAAATGGAAGATGCAACCAAGACCGATTCCACAGATTTCTCAACAACCCAAACAGATGTCAGTGATGCTCTGAGTCAACCAATCTTGTGGAAACTCTGTCTTTCGCACAAGGATTCCAGTCTTCACCTTTAAGGATCTTGCTTTGGAATTCTCTCCAAAAGTTTCTATGACTGGGCCAACTTTGACAATGGCGCAGGGTTTCAGTCTCGTGTCCCGAGACACTCTTTCCCTGGATTCCCGAGCTTGCACTCCAGCACCCACTCTCAAATATAGCTTCAGCTCTTTGGCTTTGCTGAGCAGAATACTGCTGCTCCAAAGTGTCACCTGCACCCTAATGGCCCGCAGCATTGAGTTACCAACCTTCTGCTGCCTCCTTTGATCGCCAGGGCTTCTCCTGAGCCATCTCCACTTAAGGTCTGCCAACTGCAGCCCTATTTCCACTTGGAACCTCCCTCTTTGCTCCTCCCTTTCAGCCTTCATAACTGGGACCTCTCCCTGTACCCTGCTTGGGACTTCCTTCTGATTATGGCGCTCTGCTTTCGATCACACGATTGGGACTTTTGTCCCATTTTTACGTAGGCACACTGGGGCTGTCCTTGGCACAAAGAACTACAAAAATGCCCGATTGAGCCTGTGTGCCCGCTCCTGGCCTGCGTGTGTGTAAACTTCTGAGGTGTGTCGGGACTTGGAGTTCCTGGACCCGCTATCAGAGAGAAAGTAAGACGGATCTCGTAACAATCATCATAGTTTGTTGTTCCAAAACCACAGCCAGAATTTAATGCTGTAATTTCTCTCGAATAGTTCCACGGGAGTATAGCATTCTTATAAGGGGTACTACGTCAGGCAATCTCCAATTTCATATCTGCAGTCATTTCTCAGCTTTCACTTGGCCATATTGTGAGCAGCTCTTGTCATCCCACTTCGTGGTCAATTTAGGAGACACTAGTAATTTTGTTCGAGGGCAGTGGCTGAAAGAAGTTGTATTGAAGGAACAAGGCTCTCCCAGAACATTAGCATCTCCCACTATTTTGTTTCTCTGTAGCCTGCCACAGTGGTACTTTGGAATAAGGGATTTTTGAGGCAAAGTCGTTTCTGGATTTTAGCCGGTTAGAAAGTAGGCGGTGAAGTTTAGAACAACTAAAAATAAGGCTGCTTTGGAGACAGATAAGTTTTTCCTGTTACTAAAATGTCATATATTTGCTCTCTGCTTCATGCAAGGTTTCCCAATTAGAGTGAATAGCTGACTATTCCCAGACACCTACCCAGACACATTACTTTTGGTCCAGCTAATAAGAAAGCCCAAGATGACTTGTTTGCCTTTGCGATTTCCCCATTCCTTGTGGTGTTATGACATGGCAGATGATGTGTGCCAGATGGATCAAATCCACAAGGGAGGCTTAATCGCGCTATCACAACGGTTTTGCAATTTGTATTTATTTCGAGATGCATGCCCTGAATTCAGAAGTAATAAGTCCACCGAGACTTTAGAGATTTAAATAAAAAACTAAAACTAAAATATTTATTAACAAAAGAAAAGATTTCAAGCGCCTACATAAAACTACCAATTACTACTATAATAACTGCTAAAATCCCTAATTAACCTGCCCCCCACCACCCCCCGCAGTTACACCCCCTTTAAGGCAATGGTTCAAAAATAGATTTTAGATTTTAAACAGATCCAGCAAATTAACACAATACACTGGGCAGCGAAATTCAAAATGGCTTTCTCCAGCTTCAGTTTCTGTAGACAGGTTTATGCACAAATACTGAAGGCTTCACACAATTCTGCTAGGTCTTACAATGCCTTCTCCTGACACACAGCCTCATTCTCCTTTACATATGTTTCACCTTTTTTAATATGTAAATTCCATTGTTTCCATATGCCTTTGGAACATTTACCTTTCTTATAAATCATTTCATGTTGCTACTATTCTCAATAGCCTCTTTAAAATTCAAATCCCCCTCATGTCTCTAAAAATTTACACCTTACATGCTAAGACCCCAGCCATGTTTGCTCATTAGCATATTAAAGACACTTCTACACCTTCTTTTGATTATTTCAACTTGCAGTCTGCTTGGCTACAAAATGTAATTAAATCACGCACACAGAAAAATAACCCCCATAAACCTACTTTACAATAAACCAGAAAAATATTGTTAAAATTATTATACCTTCATGACAGTGAGAAAGATCATAATCTCCCCCTCCCTGCAGGAAAGATTTATAGCTTGTTGGCGTCTCACCTAGTTTGGGAATATATCATTTGGTTGAATCGAAGATGGTTATGACGATGCATTTTTCTATCAGTAATACTCGTCGATCTTTCTGCTTATATTTAATGTTTCTGTATCATTCACGATAATAAGGGTGACCTAAAATTTGCTACAATGTTCTTTTTCCTTTTATCCTACAAGAACTACTTATTCTCTCTATCAAATGTAGATTTAGAATCTGAGGACAATCAAGAACCTCTACACAAAAGGCTTTGTTTGTCGACCGAAGATGACGCTAGTCTTGAATCCACAGGGATTGGTGGCCCATTTGCAGCAGTACAATCAGTTGTTACACTTCCAAGTAAGACCATGACAAATATTTGCCATAATTCATTAATGTTAGTTAATTTCATCTTGTATAAATGTGATTTTAGCTGATGAAAAAAATAGATTTTTAAAGTAGTATAAAATTATTTTTAAATTTTGTTTATGATATTTCAGCTTCTATCTTAATCCCATGTGTATACCTCAATCTTTATTTTGCTACCTTTAAAATGATTCACAAGTGAAGAATAATTAGTGGTTTTTACTTTCTGGCTTTTTGCCTGTGAAAATTCTCCAATGTGATTAGCTGCTTAGCTTGCTTGATGACATCACTGTTGCTGGATGACTCAAGATCCTCTGTAGCTGACGTCTGAATGAGATTAACTTTAAGAAAAGTGAAATCCATGCCAGAAATCGCTAGATCTTTGTGGGCAGCTTTTTCCATAGTCAGTAGCAAGTATTGTTTAAGGGAATTGAAATACAAATAATCATAATGTCTCTAAATTCTTCTGACTGTTGCAGTTAAGAATCAGTTTGTGCAAACTACCTGTTCACTGGTGTTCAGTAACGAGCTACACTTCAAGTCTGCTACATTATTTTCAAAATTGTAAATCATGAAAATCCTGATTGTGACAAAGATTGAAAATGGTAATGTTAATTAGCACTTTTATTAAAAAAATATATTTTGCAAAGTATGTTTTCTTTTGGTATTAATTACATAAATAATGTTGGGCAGGATGTATAAGGGGATGAGGAGACCCACGCATTATGAACCAGACAAATTCCTAACCCTAGGTTTTTTTTAGCCGTCCTTGTGAAAATGAGCTGGAAGTCCTGCCATCATGTTGCAAACAAAAGACCTGCACAATTATTTTAATGGATTTGTGATGAACATTCATTTAAAAAGAAAATTGATCATGGCCTTGGTCTATAAACATTTCATTCTACAAAATTGCTGCTCATTTCTACACATAGGGACTATAGCATTGAACATATCTCAAGAACATAAGAACTAGGAGCAGGAATAGGTAATTCAGCCCCTTAAGCCTGCCCCGCCATTCAATACGACCATGGCTGATCTAATTACGGCCTCAACTCCAATTTCCCGCCCTCTCCCCATATTCTTTCAACCGGTTACTAATTTAAAAATCTGTCTATCTCCTCCTTAAATTTATTCAGCGTCCCGGCATCCACTGCACTCTGACGTAGTGAATTCCACAGATTCACGACCCTTTGAGAAAAGTAATTCCTCCTCATCGTTGATTTAATTCTACCACCCCTTAGCCTAAAACTATGGCGCCTCGTTCTAAAATGTCCCACTAGGGGAAACATCCGCTCCACATCTACTTTGTCTATCCCCTTTAGCATCTTATATACCTCAAATAGATCTCCTGTCATCCTTCTAAACTAGCGAGTATAGGCCTAAACTGCTCAATCTCTCCTCATAAGACAAGCCCCACATCCCTGGATTCAATCTAGTGAACCTCCTCCAATGCAACTACATCCTTCCTCAAGTAAGGGGACGAAAACTGCACAGTACTCCAGGTGCGGTCTCGCTAATGCCTCGTACAGTTACAACAATACTTCCCTATTTTTATACTCTATTCCTTTAACAATAAATGCCAAAATTCCATTTGCCTTCCTTATTACCTGCTGTACCTACATACTAGCTTTCAGCGATTCATGCACGAGGACACCCAGATCCCTCTGCACTGAAGCATTCTGAAGTTTCTCTCCATTTAAATAATAAGTCGCCTTTTTATTCTTCCGACCAAAATGGATAACCTCACACTTATCACCATTAAACTCCATCTGCCAGATTTTGGCCCATTCACCTAACCTGTCCATATCCATTTGTAAATTTCTTATTTCTTCATTGCAACTTACTTTCCCACCTATTTTGGTGTCACCTGCAAATTTAGCTATAGGACCTTCTATCCCTGAATCTAAGTCATTAATATAGATTGTAAATAGCTGAGTTCCAAGAACCGAACCCTGTTGCACCCCACTAGTTACAGCTTGCCATCCAGAAAAAGACCCATTTATCCCAACTCTCTGCTTTCTGTAGGTTAGCCAATCCTCTATCCAAGCTAATATATTACCCCTAACTCTGTGTGATCTCATCTTGTGTATTAATCTTTTGTGCGGCACCTTATCAAAGGCCTTCTGGAAGTCCAGATATACTACATTTACAGGATCCCCATTATCCACTTTCCTTGTCACATCTTCAAAGAACTCTAGCAAATTGGTCAAACACGACTTAGTCTTCATAAAACCATGCTGACTCTGATGGATTGCATTTTGACTTTCCAAATGCCCCATTACTACTTCCTTAATAATGGATTCCAACAATTTCCCAATGACAGACGTTAAACTAACTGGTCTATAGTTTCCTACTTTCTGCCTCCCTCCTTTTTTGAATAAGAGCATTATATTAGCATTTTTCCAATCCTCTGGTACCTTTCCAGAATCCAGGGAATTTTGGAATATTATAGCCAATGCATCCACTATCTCCGCTGCCACTTCCTTTAAGACCCTGGGATATAGGCCATCAGGTCCCGGGGACTTGTCACCCTTTAACCCCAATAGTTTGCTCAATACTTTTTCCCCAGTGATGGTGATTGTTCTAAGTTCCTCCTTCTCTATACCCTCTGCACTACCTGTTACTATTGGGGTGGTACTTGTGTCCTCCACCGTGAAAACTGAGGCAAAAAACTGATTAAGCGTCTCTGCCATTTCTGTGTTCCCCACTATTAACTCCCTGGTCTCATCCTCCAAGGGACCAACATTCACTTTAGCTACTCTCTTTCCTTTTATATACTTATAGAAGCTTTTGCAATCAGTTTTTACATTTTGCGCTAGTTTTCTTTCATAATTTACTTTTGCTCTTTTTATTATTTTTTAGTAACCCTTTGTTGATCTTTAAAAGTTTCCCAATCTTCCAGCCTGCCACCGACCTTTGCAATTTGGTATGCCTTAGTTTTTGCCTTTATGTTATCTTTAACTTCCTTGCTTAGCCATGGATGCTTTTTCCCCTCTTACCATCTTTCTTCCTCTTTGGAATATATTTTACTTGGGAGGAATTGAATATCTCCTGAAAAATCTGCCACTGTTCATCAGCTGTCCTACCTTGTAATCTTCCTGTCCAGTTCACTAGGGCCAAATCTGCCCTCATGCCTATGTAGTTACCTTTGTTTAACTCCAGAACACTAGTGTGGGACTCAAGTTCCTCGCTCTCAAACTGAACTTAAAATTCTAGCATGCTATGATCACTCTTCCCTAGAGGATCTTTTACTATGAGATCATTAATTAATCCCATCTCATTACACAAAACCAAATACAGAATAGCCCGTTCCCCAACACATTGCTGCAAGAAACAATCTCTAATACACTCTATGAACTCTCTCTCGAGGCTACCCTTGCCAATTTGATTAGTCCAGTCTATATGCATATTAAAATCACCCATGATTATTGCCGTGCCTTTCTTACACGCTCCCAGTATTTCCTGGTTTATACTGTGCCCCTCAAACCTTCTTTGCCATTCAATAAGATCATGGCTGATCTTGTGTTTCAATTTCCACATTCCCATCTAACCCCAATAACCTTTGATTCCCTTGCCTAACAAGAATATTTCCGCCAACTCCAGCATGATGCCACCACCAAACACATCTTCCCTTCACCCCCCCGGCGGCTTTCCGTAGGGACCGTTCCCTCCGGGACACCCTGGTCCACTCCTTCATCACCCCCTACACCTCAACCCCCTCCCATAGCACCTTCCCTTGCAACCGCAGAAGGTGCAACACCTGCCCCTTTACTTCCCCCCTCCTCACCGTCCAAGGGCCCAAACACGGCTTTCAAGTGAAGCAGCATTTCACTTGCACTTCCCTCAATTTAGTCTACTGCATTCGCTGCTTCCAATGCGGTTTCCTCTACATTGGAGAGACCAAAGGCAGACTGGGTGACTGCCTTGCGGAACACCTTCGGTCTGTCCGCAAGCATGACCCAGACCTCCCTGTCGCTTGCCATTTCAACACTCCACCCTGCTCTCATGCCCACATGTCCGTCCTTGGCCTGCTGCAATGTTCCAGTGAAACTCAACGCAAACTGGAGGAACAGCACCTCATCTTCCGACTAGGCACTTTACAGCCTTCCGGACTAAATATTGAGTTCAACAATTTTAGATCATGAACTCTCTCCTCCATCCCCACCCCCTTTCCGATCCCCCTTTTTCCAATAATTTATAATTTTTTAAATATATTTTTTTTAATGTATTTTTCTTTTCCCACCTATTTCTATTATTTTTAAATTTATTTCCATCCATTGTTTTATCTCCACCTTTTAGCCTATTTCGATCCCTTCCCCCCACCCCACCCTCACTAGGGCTATCTGTCACTTGCTCATCCTGCTTTCTACCCTTAATGTCACCATTAGCACATTCCTTAGCTAATATCACCACCGTCAACGCCCTTTTGTCTATGACATCTGGCGATCTCTTCTTTGCCTCCACCTATCACTGGCCAGCTCTACCTGTCCCACCCCCCTCAACCAGCTTATATTTCACCTCATTTCTATTTTTCCTTAGTTCTAATGAAGAGTCATACGAACTCAAAACGTTAACTGTGTTCCTCTCCGCAGATGCTGTCAGACCTGCTGAGTTTTTCCAGCTATTTTTGTTTTTGTTTAAGAATCTATCTAGCTCTGCCTTAAAAATATTCAATGACCCTGCCTCCACCAACTCATGAGGCAGAGAATCCCAAAGTCCAAACTCTGAGAGAAAAAATTTCTCCTCATTTCTGTCCTAAAAGGGTGACCCCTAGTTCTGGACTCTCCCACAAGAGGAAACATACTTTCGACGTCCACGTTGTCAAGGCCATTCAGGATCTTCACTCTTCTAAACTCCAGTGGAAACAAGCCCAGTCTGTCCAACCTTTCCTCATAAGACAACCTACTCATTGCAGGTATCAATCTAGTAAACCTCCTTTGAACCGCCTCCAATGCATTTACATCCTTCCTTAAATAAGGAGACCAAAGCTGCACACAATATTCGAGGTGTGGTCTCACCAATGCCCTGTATAACTGAAGCGTAACATCCTTACTTTTATGTTCAATCCCTCTTGTAATAAAGGATAGCATTCCATTAGTCTTAATTATTTGCTGTACCTGCATATTAGCTTTTTGTGACTCATACTAGAGCACCTAGATCCCTCTGCAGCTCAGAATTATGCAGCCGTTCTGCATTTAAGTAATACTCTGTTTTTTTGTTCTTCCTGCCAAAGTGAACAGCTTCACATTTTCCCACTTTAAACTCCATTTGCCAGATCTTTGCCCACTCACTCAACCTACCTATATCCATCTGCAACCTCCTCATGTCCTTTTCACAACATACTTTCCTGCCTATCTTTGTCATCTTAAAATTTAGCTACCATGTCTTCACTCCCCTCATCTAAGCCATTGATGTAAATCATAAAAAGTTGAGGTCCCAGTACAGATCCCTGTGGGACTCCACTCGTCACATCCTGCCAATCAGAAAAAGACCCATTTATGCATACTCTGTACTTTCTGCCAGCCAGCCAATCTTCTATCCATGCTAATATGTTATCCACTACACCATCCGCTTTTATTTTCCTTAACCTTTGATGTGGCACCTTATCAAATGCCTTCTGGAAATCCAAGTACAGTGCGTCTACAGGCTCCCCTTTATCCGCTGCGCTTTTTACTCCTTCGAAAAAACCAATAAATTGGTTAAACATGATTTTCTTTTCACAAAACCATGCTGACTCTTCACTATTGCCTTGAGCGCTTCTAAGTGCCCAGATATAACCTCCTTAATGATCGATTGTAATCACTTCCCCTAGCAATCTAGCGATCTCTGGCATGAATTTCAATTTTCTCAAAGTTAATTTCATTCAGACGTTAGCTATAGAGGATCTTGAGTTGTCCAGCAACAGTGATGTGGTGAAGCAGCTAATCACCTTGGAGAATTTTCACAGACAAAAAGCCATCAAGTAAAAACCACCGATTATTCTTCACTTTTGAATCATTTTAAAGGCAGCAAAATAAAGATTGAGGTATACACGTGGGATTAAGATAGAAACTGAAATATCATAAACAAAAATTTTAAAATGACTTCATATTACTTCAAAAATCTATATTTTTTTATCATAATGGAGTAGTTTGACATTCCACAAATATAAAATTAGTAGTTCAGGGCCAGAGGTGCTGGTCAATAACAATTATGACATAGTACACCAATAAAAACTCAGTCACCCCTCATCTGCAAAGACTTTAACAGTGCACCCTGTTGTGGAGCGGGGAGTCACTGACATCACATCTGCGGATGCCAGAAGTCATCATAACTGCAAAATATGACCATTGTGCTCAGAGCATGGCCAGATCCAAATGAACAGAAATATGATGACCTTATTGAATCTCTTAAAGTTGCTGCACAAAACCCGTATGGTACTTTACTCCTAAGTTGAACACTTGGGCTTTATATTGAAAGTGTGCCTATTTTTCTCTCCACACCCCTCCTCTCTCCCTCACAAGCATTGTTCCTGTTTAAAGGAATACTCAAAAGTATAGCGGTCTTTGGCTTTGCCAGTAATGACCCTGCAAGGAAAATTCCACAGCCCCAACTACCATAAGCATCTCTGTTAGAGCAACAGGAACAAATTGATCAAGGCATTTTCATTTTTAATTTTCAGAATTTACTTGTTTTTCAATTCCCTTAATTCCTCTGCTATAATTTTCTGGACCTTTATGCATATTTTGTGGTACCAGTTTCAGACAATGATCAAAGTTTTGAGGTAACCATGACTGGAGAGGCAGCATCTGAGCTGACTCATGCAACTGAAATTGAAGACAGTGAAACCATTACTCAGATACAGGTGAGTGTTCATTCTAAGAATTGCCTCCTGTAGTAAACAAATAAAATAAAACCTATGAATTTAAATTTGAAACTCTCTTAAGTGAACGTCTGCTTCCTTACCATCATGTTGTCACCTACTCATGCTCCTATTTCAAAGTTATAAAGGATGAATAGTCAGTATGGGCTATGGGGCAAAAAATAAACATTTTTTAACCAAAGATCTCACTTGATCTAAGCTTAAAGCCTATGCTGGTACATAAGGTGATTAAAAAAGATTTGCTAATTTGCGGTGTAATTGTTACAGTTTTTACTTATTAAGGCAGAAGACAGGCAGCGAATGAAAAGGTGAGCTGTTCACTTCTCTGTCCATGCTGGTCATGAATAAACCATGGTCTTGTGGGAAAGTGGAAAGAGAATTAACTGTAAAGAGGGCATTTCACCCTCTGACAGAAAAAACTCTCAGCTCTCTTCCCTTATATTTGGTTGCATTATACTCGGAGCACATTTACTTCTGAGTCACAGGTTCAACCCCCAATGCAAAGACTGGAGCACGTAGCCTAGGCTGACACTTCAGAAGTAATGTCTTTTGGCTAAATGGAGGCCCCGCCTGCCCTTTCAGCTGGAACTTAAAGATCACATAGCACTTTTCGATAAAGAGCAATGGAATTATCTTGATATCCTGGCATACGTATATCCCTTAACCAACGTGAGGTAAAACAGTTGATCATTTATCTCATTGTCTCCAGGGCCTTGTCCTGAACATATTGGCTGCCACGTTTTCCTACTGTACAACAGTGATTACCTTTTGAAGCATTTTGCGTGTCCTGAAGTCACAAACAGCACTATGTAAACTCACGTTCTTTCTTTCTTTCTTGTTTGTGTATAGATCTTGCACAATGAAGATCAAATGGAGGGCATTTCTCCCCAAAACAATGAAGATTTGGATCCCGTTAGTCAAGCCTGGTTTACAACTAAAGAAGACAAGGACACACTCCAGAACAAAGGTAGGAACATTGTGCAGCTCCCAAAATAGATTGTACACTTTCTGATGGTAATCTTAGCAAGTATAATCAACCAAACTAATACAATCATGATGAAAATTGAAAAATGGTAAACAAATCAGAAGTTCTGTTCAAAGTATTTTCATTCTATTAAGATTTGAGGCAATTTATTGTTTGATATACTGTTGAAATCATGGGGCTGTCATCAAAATACTGGACCTTTTATTGACCTGCCTGCCATCAATCATGTTTGTTTTGTATGAAAATGTATAATGAGAAATGTGCATTTACCATTTTCTTTTGATTTGGCAAAAAATCCAAACTGATTATGACACCAAAATTTGCAAAAAAAACTAAACAACAAAACTTACAAACTCCCACAAGCAGCAATGTGATAATGGCCAGATATGTTGATTGAGGGATAAATATTCGCCAGGACACCAGGCATAACACCTCTGCAGTTCTTCGAAATTGTGCCATCGGATCTTTTACTTCCACCCATGCAGGCAGATGGGGGCCGCAATTTAATGTTTCATCCAAAAGATGGCACTTCCAACAGTGCAGCACTCCCTCAGCACTCCTCTGTAGTGTTAGCATCGATGTTTCTGTACAAGCTCGGCAGTGAAACTTGAACCTGGTTAACAGAGTTACTTAAAATTGAACACAGAAGTGAGGCTGGAATCAGAAGATAACACTGTAATGTGATAACTATTTACTTTTGTTACAATATTTTGTGTATCGTTTATATATATATATACTTATGTATTATGGGTCTGTATGTAGCATTTCAACCCAGGCTTGTGTAAGATGAGGAAAACGTATGCTGCATTGCATGGTTACAGTGGTTTATCTTGTAATAGTTTATTCCAATAATTATTACTTCTGCTGTATTTATTTAAAAGTAATTATTCTCCAACCCAATTTTTAGGTCCATCTGTGTCTTGCACCAAAATGTAAGCATAAGAGGCAGCCACTGACCTGCTTACAGCTATCTGCCAGTGCTACTCTTGAGCAACTTGCTGGGAGATACCCAAGAAGAGCCTGCTGTATTGTCTTTTTTTGCTTCCATCGCTCCTTGGCAGCTCACTGCTCTTTTGTGTTTCTCCTGCTTGCATTGCCAGGAAATTGGAAATTTGACGCCAGAAATTGCGAATTTGAAACCGTTGACCTGTTACTCACTGTAGAACTATTTAAAATGTTTTGAAAGTATACACTTTTTTTTTAACAGGCCACAAGTGGAAACAGGGAATGTGGTCAAAGGAGGAAATAGACATTTTAATGAGCAACATTGAAAACTACCTACAGGTAAGGAATAATGAAAACAAATTATATTATTACCCAAAGCCTTTGTTTACATAACTCATTCTTTCTCTTGACCTCTCTCAGCCCCTTCTCTGCTTTTGCCTTCCTATTCCTGTCACCCAGTCATGTCACCTTTCACTTCTCCCCTCCCTTCACTTGTCTCAGCCCATGTGCTATTGAAACACTCATTTGTACCTTTGTCATCTCCTCCTCAACTGTTTGAATGTTCCCCTGGCTGGTCTTTGATGCTTCATACTCTGTAAACTTCAGCTCATTCAAAAATCTGATGCCTGCATCCTTTTCCCCATCAAGTCCCATTCGCCAATCAACCTAGCATTACATTAGTTCTCAGTCCTTCAATACTTTCAATTTAAAATTCTCATTCTCATGTTTAATTTCCTTAATGGCTTTATCCCTCCTGTCCTTTCTAACTTGCTCCAGTCCTGCTGGATCCCCAGAACTCTCTGGTCCTTTGACTTTAGACATACCCCCCACACCTTTGCACCGCCTGCCCTACCATTGCCAGCAGCCTTCAGCCACATAGGCCTACACTTTTGAATTCTCTCCCTATACCCCTGTACCTCCCTGATCACCCTAAAGGCCCTTCATAAGTTATGTAAAGGAAGAATGCCAAAGTAGTTACGATCCAAATTATTTTTGCAATTGGAGCTTCTGAACAATGCAACACATTAGTACCCCAAAGTTATTGTTTGTCCCTGATTTCCTGGTCTTTCTGTAGATACATGGACTAAGTGATGCCACGGAAGTCATATTTGAAATGTCAAAAGATGAAAGAAAAGATTTCTACCGGACTATAGCGAGGGGTCTTAACCGGCCATTGTTTGCAGTTTATAGACGAGTGCTCCGGATGTATGACAATAGAAACCACGTTGGAAAGTACGAACAATTTGTATTTTATAATTTGATGTAATTTTTACAAATTAAAATAATTTTATTTGGTTTTCTTAATCATTCTGAACTGTTCTTGTTGTCAGGTATACGCCACAAGAAATCGAGAAACTTAAAGAGTAAGTGTTCTGTTATTTTACTGTAACTCATTTTAAATTTTCATACCATTTCATCCTCTCTATTCCCAACTTCTCCCCTCAGACTAAAGCCTCCTGTCACAAAAGAACTTTTTCTGGCCTCTGCGGCAGGTATTATCTTGTCAGCTGACATGGTATAGTGTGACCTTGCTGATTTTTCTCCCTAGCTACCTGCTGTCAGCCTATTAAGTAATTTGACTCTGTTTGTTGCTGTGCCTGATGGGACAAGTTGAAGCTCAGATGACAGTTGAGTCCAGCATTCAAACCAGTGTTTTACAAACAGCTGAGCTGGACATTGACAAGTTGTGTGAACAAACAGCCCAAGTTTCCACGTTTCCTGATTAAGCTAGAAAGTAATTATATTTACAAGTCCATCAAAATGGTGCCTCAGCAGCGCAGTAATTAAAATTTACCTTTCCTTGTTATTGTTTAAGTAGTTAATCAAGAAAACCTTGTATTTACATAGCATCTTTCACAACCTCCGGATGCCCCAAAGTGCTTTACAGCCAATGGAGTACTTTTGTCACTGCTGTTATGTAGGAAACACAATTGCCAATTTGCACGGAGGAAGGATTCACAAACAACAATGTCATAATGATTAGATAGTCTGTTTTTAGTGATGTTTGTTTTGGAATAAATATTGACCGGGACGTAGGACCTTTTTAAGTCCATCGGAGATGGCAGATGCAGCCTCAGTTTAACATCTCTTCCGAATTACATTACCTCTGACAGTGCAGCAATTCCTCAGTACTGCATTGAAGTGTCAGCCTGGATTTTTGTGCTCAAACCCCTGGCATGGGACTTAAGCACATAACCTCCTGACTCAGGGGTGAGAGTGCTACCAACCAAACCATGACTGGCATTTTCATGAGACCATATGGGCATGATGCATCAGCCAGCTACACTTACTAAACATGAACTGAACAGCTAAGCTGTGGAAACTGAATATTTTTCAGCATGAGCTGAGAACTTCTGGACACTATCATTTGCCAAACACATTGTATGTATGCTGTGCAAAAAACAGCTGACAGTATCAATGTTGGAAATGAAACAACTCTGGCTTTGTGTTTTCTCTGAGGACAGTTTGGGAAGGTGTTAAGAATCAAATTGATTGATGACTTTGGATGAGATGAAAATAAAAACTTTAACTAACACTTAAAAAATTGTAATTTGATATTCTATTATTTCTGACTATGTGATTAAACATTGGATTATTTTTCATTAGTAACTCTATACTTCAGTGTTTTTGGGGATCTTTATAATGTTTACTATGAACAAAATGACACTGTTTTCACACATTGAGCTATAATTATCATTAATTGCAATTCAGTTTATTAAAATAATCACCGAGATTCCTCACTACCTCATCAAATAAGAAAGTTATCATTCATGGTTTAAGATATCAAATAATATTTCATAGATGTTATGACTCTCAAAAAGCTGCTGTTGAAATGTTAGTAGAGGATTTATATATTGCTTGATCTTACCTGCGAAGTAAAGATATGTTTAACATGTATTTTGCCTAATATTTAGGTTACGATCTAAGCATGGTAATGACTGGGCAACAATAGGGGCAGCTCTGGGAAGGAGTGCTTCTTCAGTAAAAGATCGATGCAGACTGATGAAAGACACTTGCAACACTGGTAAAACTGGCAGCAATATACATTTTATATTATTTCAAATTCCACTGTGTAAATCCCATTGTATTTTACAGCAGTAAAGCTGCTTTGTTATGCTAGTGCCCAAATCATTGCCCTATGTTAAAGTACATAAAACATGCATGAGGAAGAGATTTGCACCCAACTTTTTAGTTTCTTCAGCTCTTTAAACGGAACTGGTTATTTGAGTGAATTGGATAAATTGGAGGCACAGTGCACCATTACCGCTTACAAAAGATTTTTGGAGGAAATATCCAAAAACCTAGAACGTGAAAAGCAAATTTTCAGCCGTTTGCCTTCAAATGAAAACTTTGGCTTTTTCACTGCAATCCCTCCTGCAATGCCTGTTCCATTTCCGTGGGGTGATTGCACTGACTAAGTGATGTATTAGCCTGACACTATGGAGCGCTTCATTCCTGAATGCTTCATCTGACTGTTTAACTGGTGCTTTGCAATTAATTACAATAGCACTTGACCTAAAGATCCTTCCCACATCAGTTTTAAAATGGGCAGGAAAAACCTGTTACAAATTTGCTATTGCAGAATGTTTTAAATCATGCATAATTGTGGTTTTGTGATGATTTAATTAAATGGCATATTTAGAATAAGAATTCTTTAGATTTTTTTAAAAGAGTGAAAGTGATCAGGAACAGCAGACAAGCATTATCAGACACAAATTAGCTAGAATGAATGGAAGCCTAGAAATTGCCAAGAATGTTTAAAGCTAACAGTTTTAACAGATCTCCCCCATTTATTTCATATCTGATAATGCTTGTCATTACCATTCTTGATCATTGTCACTCTTTTACAAAAAAATGCCTCTTGCTCAAAGCTTATACAGTCTATTTTTAATACAATGTTGTGAATTCAGATTAACAAATAATTCAGCAATTTTAGCTCCAAATTCCTACTTCAATGTGTTATTTGCATTGCTTAATTTAGATATAGGAATATTTAATTTAAAATTTGGACTAGACTATAAAGTAATCAAGTCACCATAAAACCACCATTGCAGTTAAATGAAACAGATCTTGCTTATTCTCTAGTTTAATTTTGTGGAGCTGCTTTCTGTCATATAAAATTTCTCTTTATTTGGTTCCCCGAGCATTAGTTCCTGGTTGAGAGGGATGGTAAGCGTCTGCTCTCAGACTTCTGCCAATTTTGTTCCTAAACTAGTTGGTAAGGAGTTTGTGTGAGTACCTTGAGTAACATCAATTTTATTTACTGAGTTGTCCCTAAACGTATTCCACCTTTCCTTTGGCGAGTGCTTAACCATGCTCTGGCATCTCTGTGGTGTGGCTGAGATAAAGTATTGCAACATTGAAGAATTACCTCAAACCCAATACATAGGAGCGCCAAATTCCCCTCTCAGAGCATCTTGCAATAGTAATTTTTATTCCAGAATGTTTGATCTTAAATATTATTCTGAGAAAATTGGGATTATTTTAAAGTAAGTCCAATTCTATAGTTTCCAAGGCACTATGAATGTATCCCTCACTTTCTTTTTTCACTTCTGTCCTACCATGTGAAGGGACTTCAACAGCTAATGCTCAGTGAGCCCTGGTTGCTCAAATTGCCCAAACGTTTTGTCACATCTCCTTTTCCAGGTAAATGGACGGTAGAAGAAGAAAAACGACTGGCAGAGGTGGTTCATGAATTAACTGCCACAGATCCTGGTGATATTGTCACTCAGGGCGTCTCTTGGGCTGCAGTGGCTGAACGGGTGGGCACCCGTTCAGAGAAGCAATGCCGTTCCAAATGGCTCAATTACCTCAACTGGAAGCAGAGTGGAGGGACAGAATGGAGTAAAGACGATGAAATAAACCTAATTTTAAGGTATATTAATTCAGCTGCCAACAGTGCTAGTTCCAAGAAGAAAGCAAGCAACCTGCTTCTAAGCAGCAGGTACAAAAACCCCACAGAAAGTACATTTTGCAAAGTTGACAAATTTAATAAAGTACCAATTTAATTACCTAAGGCAAGTAATAATAGGAGCTTTATTCATTGTAAGTCAGGTCTTTCTTCCTAGGGTTCAATTAATTTCTTTGAGTTCAAGATTCACGGGGCATAAGACCATAAGACATAAGAGCAGAAATTAGGCCAATTGGCCCATCTAGTCTGCTCCACCATTCAATCATGGCTGATAAGTTTCTCAACCCCATTCTCCCGCCTTCTCCCCGTAACCTTTGATCCCCTTACCAATCAAGAACCTATCTATCTCGGTCTTAAATACACTCAATGACCTGGCCTCCACAGCCTTCTGTGGCAATGAATTCCATAGATTCACCACTCTCTGGCTAAAGAAGTTTCTCCTCATTTCTGTTCTAAAAGGTCTTCCCTTTACTCTAAGGCTGTGCCCTCGGGTCCTAGTCTCTCCTACTAATGGAAACATCTTCCCCACGTCCACTCTATCCAGGCCTTTCAGTATTCTGTAAGTTTCAATCAGATCCCCCCTCATCCTTCTAAACTCTATCGAGTATAGACCCAGAGTCCTCAAACGTTCCTCATATGTTAAGCCTTTCATTCCTGGGATCATTCTCGTGAACCTCCTCTGGACCCTCTCCAGGGCCAGCATATCCTTCCTGAGATACGGGGCCCAATGCATGAATGCATTCTCGCGGACAATTACACTTAAGGAAAAAGTGGATGAATATTTGAAGCAGAGGAAGATAGAAGAGAGAGTGGGATTAATTTTGGATTACTCTATAATGAACTAGCATAGACACAATTGGTCAAAGGCCTACTGTGTTGTAAATCTCTAGAGTTAGGTGGTTCAATGTTCTACTGTTATAGCGTTATAGAGGTCTACAGCACAGAAAAAGGCTCTTTGGCCCATCGAGTCTGCACCAGTCAAACAAGTACCTAACTATTCTGATCCCATTTTCCAGCACTAGGCCCATAGCCTTATGTGCCATGGCATCGCAAGTGCACATCCAAATACTTCTTAAATGTTATGAGGGTTTCTGCCTCTACCACCCTTTCAGGCAGTGAGTTCCAGATTCCCACCACCCTCTGGGTGAAAAAATTCTTCCTCACGTCCCTTCTAAACCTCCTGCCCTTTACTTTAAATCTATGCCCCCTGGTTATTGATCCATCCACCAAGGGGAAAAGTTCCTTCCTGTCTACCCTATCTATGCCCCTCATAATTTTATACACCTCAATCATGTCCCCCCTCAATCTCCTCTGCACCAGGGAAAATAACCCCAATCTATTCAAACTCTCCTCATAACTAATAGCTGCTGTAGCATTATTTTATCAAACCAAGACTTTTAGTATCTAAACTTCCATTCCTTAGTTCCAAGGAACACTTGGACAAATTACACTGCTTGGACACATTTGAAACCAGGTATTAAGGGTGTATTTTAATTTTCTGAGTTATGAAGTGAAGTTTTATTCTTACAAGGGAAAATTTAGTGACTTATAATCTAAATGTTACGATGGATTAGTGCATTGATGCCATACCACAGGTGAAATAGAACAAAGTTGTTTAAAGAAATTTTTTAAAATTCATTCACGGGATGTGGGCTTCGCTGGCTGGTCCAGCATTTATTGCCCATCCCTAGTTGCCCTTGAGAAGGTGGTGGTGAGCTGCCTTCTTGAACCGCTGCAGTCCATGTGGTGTAGGTACACCCACAGTGCTGTTTGGAAGGGAACTCCAGGATTTTGACCCAGCGACAGTGAAGGAATGGCGATATATTTCCAAGTCAGGTTGGTGAGTGGCTTGGAGGGGAACTTCCAGGTGGTGGTGATCTCATTTATCTACTGTCCTTCTAGATCGTAGTGCTCATGGGTTTAGAAGGTGCTGTCGAAGGCGACTTGGTGAATTCCTGCACTGCATCTTTTAGATGGTACACACTGCTGCTACTTTGCGTTGGTGGTGAAGGAAGTGAATGTTTGTTGATGTGGTGCCAACCCCAGCAGGGCTGCTTTGTCCTGGATGGTGTCAAGCTTCTTGAGTGTTGTGGGAGCTGCACTCATCCAGGCAAGTGGGGAGTATTCCATCACACACCTGACTTGTGCTTGTAGATGGTGGACAGGCTTTGGGGAGTCAAGGGGTGATTTACTCACCACAGAATTCCCTGCCTCTGACTTGCTCTTGTATTTATATGGCTAGTCCAGTTCAGTTTCTGGTCAATGGTAACCCCCCCAGGATGTTGATAGTGGGGGAATCAGCGATGGTAATGCCATTGAACATCAAGGGGCGATGGTTGGATTCTCTCTTGTTGGAGATAATCATCGCCTGACACTTGTATGGCGCAAATGTTACTTGCCACTCCTCAGCCCAAGCCTGGATATGGTCCAAGTCTTGCTGCATTTGGACATGGACTGCTTCAGTATCTGAGGAATGGTGCTGAACATCAGTGAACATCCCCACTTCTAACCTTATGATGGAAGGAAGGTCACTGATGAAGCAGCTGAAGATGGTTGGGCCGAATACATTACCCTGAGGAGCTCCTACAGTGATGTCCTGGAGCTGAGATGATTGACCTCCAACAACCACAACCATCTTCCTTTGTGCTAGGTATGACCCCAACCAGCGGAGAGTTTTCCCCCTAATTCTCATTGACTCCAGTTTTGCTAGGGCTCCTTGATGCCACACTCTGTCAAGTGCTGCATTGATGTCAAGGGCAGTCACTCCCACCTCACCTCTGGAGTTCAGCTCTTTTGTCCATGTTTGAACCAAGGCTGTAATGAGGTCAGGAGCTAAGTGGCCCTGGCAGAACCCAATCTGGGCATCAGTGAGCAGGTTATTGCTAAGCAAATGCCGCTTGATAGCACTGTTGATGACCCCTTCCATTACTTTACTGATGATTGAGAGTGGACTGATGTGGCAGTAATTGGCTAGGTTGGATTTGTCCTGATTTTTGTGTACAGGACATACCTGGGCAATTTTCCAGATAGCTGGGTAGATGCCAATATTGTAGCTGTACTGGAACAGCTTAGCTAAGGCGCAGCAAGTCTTCAGTACTATTGCCGGAATATTGTCAGGGCCCATAGCCTTTGCAGTATCCAGTGCCTTCAGCTGTTTTTTGATATCACATGGAGTGAATCGAATTGGCTGAAAACTGGCATCTGTGATGCTGGGGACCTCTGGAGGAGGCCAAGATGGATCATCCACTCGACACTTCTGGCTGAAGATTGTTGCAAATGCTTCAGCCTTATCTTTAGCACTGATGTGCTGGGCTCCTCTATCATTCAGGATGGGGATGGATATTTGTGGAGATTCCTCATCCAATGAGCTGTTTAATTGTCCACCACCATTCACGACTGGATGTGGCAGAACTGCAGAGCTTAGATCTGATCTGGTGGTTGCGGGATCGCTTTGCCCTGTCTATCATTTGCTGCTTATGCTATTTGGCACGCAAGTAGTCCTGTGTTGTAGCTTCACCAGGTTGACACCTCATTTTTAGATATGCCTGGTGCTGCTCCTGGCATACCCTCCTGCAACCAGAGTTGATCCCCTGGCTTGATAGTAATGGTAGAGTAGGGTATATGCCAGGCCATGAGGTTACAGATTGTGTTCGAGTACAATTCTGCAGCTGATGATGGCCCACAGCAACTCATGGATGCCCAGTCTTGAGTTGCTAGATCGGTTCGAAATTTATCCCATTTAGCGCAGTGATAGTGCCACACAACTCGATGGAGGATATTCTCAATGCGAAGGCGGGACGTTGTCTCCACAATGACTGTGTGGTGGTCACTCCTACCGATACTGTCATGGACAGATGCATCTGTGGCAGGCATTATGCAGCCACCTCTGTTGGGCCTGTCCTGCCGGTGGGACAGGACATACCCAGGGATGGTGATGGTGGTGTCTGCGACGTTATCTATAAGATATGATTCCATGAGTATGACTATGTTGCTTGACTAGTCTGTGAGACAGCTCTCCCAATTCTGGCACTGGTCCCCAGATGATAGTAAGGAGGACTTTGCAGGGTCGACAGGACTGGGATTGCCGTTGTCGTTTCTGGTGCCTAGGTCATGTGGCATTCTTTTTTGTGACTTCGTAGTGGTTTGTAACAACTGAGTGTCTTGCTAGGCCATTCAAGAGTCAACCACATTGCCGTGGGTCTGGAGTCACATGTAGCCCAGACCAGGTAAGGACGGCAGATTTCCTTCCCTAAAGGACATTAGTGAACCAGATGGGTTTTTACAACAATCGACAATGGTTCCATGGTCATCATTAGACTTTTAATTCCAGATTTTTACTGAATTCAAATTCCACCATCTGCCATGCGGGATTCGACGTCGGGTCCCCAGAGCATTACCCTGGGTCTCTGGATTACTAGTGCAGCGACAATACCTCTATGCCATCGCCTCCCCGCAGATGATTCAAAATGATTTAAAAATAATTACTAAAGAAATTACAAGGAACTAACCAATTGATTATCAATATTTAAAAGATTCTATTGTCCAATCAATTGCCTTTACCATTAAAGTCACTGTCCAGGAGTGTGACTGACGACCAGCAAATTAGCCCAGTCAAACAAAGCTAATGATTTTGCTTAATCGGTGGCGCTTGGTGTTGGCTGATAGCTGAGCATGTTATACAGTGCAGGATGCTACAGGCTTAAAATTGGAAGAAGATTAAGATGATTTTTAAAAGTCTGTCAATTACAGGAACCAAAGGTGGGATTTTCCAACCCTACCAATTGCTGGGCTTGTCTGGACCCGCTGAAAGTCAGTGGACTTTTGGTTAGGCTGACGAATTTCCGGCGTGGGCCCTGCCCCAACAGGGCTAGAAAATCCCAGCCTCAGACTAATAAAAATGATATAGTTGGTGAATTCTGTGGAGCCCTCAAGTACGGCTCAGATTTGCCAACATTCTGAATCTTTATAAATAGTTGTATCCTAATAATGTGATATTTAAATTATTTGGTGTAGAATCGCAGAACTCAATGCAGAGGATGAAAGTGAAATTAACTGGGACATCATGGCGGAAGGTTGGAGTAGTGTCCGCTCTCCCCAGTGGCTGAGAAGTAAATGGTGGACCATCAAACGGCAGGTTACGAACCATAAAGACTTGACGTTTGCAGGTACAATAATATCCCCAAATACCACTCTGATCAGCTTCACAACGTATTACATGTTTTGCAAAAACAAATCATTTCAGGATGTTAGCTGCAAATAACAGCAAAAGAAGTTTTATGACGCAGGCTGCAGTTGCTAAAAGTTATTTTTTGGATGCCAGGTTCTCCTGATTTCTAACTAACAATAGTCATATTCGATTAAACACAGATTTCATATGCTTAACTTATTCAGTTCTGTAACAGGTCAACGTGTATTCTTATTTAAATCCTTTATTTTGGAAGGTTTTATAGTTTTCAATTAGTGATGAAGATTAAGCCATGTCTATGTTATATGGTACATTTCTTCTTATTTCCTGCTTTTCAGTCAGAAGCAGGGAGTACAAAACTTGTCCACGTTTTGTCTTCAAATCTTATTAAATTTCTCCCAGAAAAATTGACCATTTATCTGTATAATTAAGAGACCATCATGCCTGGATGAGTGCAGCTCCTACAACATTCGAGAAGCTTGACAAAATCCAGGACAAAGCAGCCGCTTGACTGGCACCCCATCCACCAACATTCACTCCCTCCACCACCGACGCACAGTAGCAGCAGCGTATACCATCTACAAGATGCACTGCAGAAATTCACCAAGGCTCCTTCAACAGCTCCTTCCAAACCCATGATCACTACCATCTAGAACAGGCTTGTCCAACCTTTTTCTCACTGGGGCTCACATTTCAATTTTTCTCATGCTTGGGTTGGAGGGGGTAGCAATGAGCAGATTTCAGAAAGATGAGGTTTGGTGCAACATTAAACATGAATTTTTTTTTTTAAAAGCTGACATCTGATTAGAAACAACTTGCTGAGCAAAAAAAACACAACAATAGCTTGATAATTAAACAACGAGTAATAAATAAAGACAACCATTCGAGTGTGAAAGGGTGAGAGTATGTTTGTCCAGCTAGCTCCGAGTCTCACGATGCTCACTCACTCACTCATCCTCACCCAATGTGAGAGTGCCTGTTGCTGTGTGGGGGTGAGGGTGAATGAGAACCATGCGACTGGGAGTGAGCCAGACACACACTCTCCCCTCCCTATCACCCCAACCCCCCACCCACACACGCATATGCACACTCGGGCGTACTCACACTCTGTCACACATGCATCACCCACTCTCACGTGCGCACACACACACTCACCCACCCTCACCCTCACTCATCCTCAATCTCACTCACTTACCCTCACTCACACATCAGCCCTCACCTGCCCTCACGCCTGCCTGCCCTTGTGCTCGGCCTCCTTGTGCCCGCCCACCCTCTCGCCCGCCCACCCTCTCGCTCGCTCGCCCGCCCGCCCGCCTGCCCTCTCATTCGCTCACTCACCAGCCTTCATGTTTGCTCACCCGCGCACACTCACCTGCACATTCACTCTCACTTACTCATCCGCACACTCACTCGCCATTCATCACGAAATCAGCTTCTGGCTGGGGTGAGTGCGATGAGAGGTGGAGAGAGGCCAGGGTCCCAGCGGCGCCCAAACTCGTATGCCCGCCGAGGGGAGGGCCGAGAGCTGGGGTATGCAGGGGGATCCTAAATTGGTCACGGGGAGTCCCAGGGTAAGCAGCCGGGCCAGAGCACTGGCAGCCGGAGGAAAACAGCCACAGCTGGGAGATAGCGACCACAGCTGGGTCAGACACAGGCAACCACGGGAAAGCATGGTGAACGTGCAATCCAAAGTGTCTCTCTCTATCTTCAAATGCTCCCAGTTGCCAGTGTACACTGCTCCTCCAATCACAGCCTGTTTCTCTCCCATATTTGGTGCTGATAGGCTCAATAGTGAGCCTAACATGGAAGCGTCAAACATGGGAGAGAAACAGGCTGTGATTGGAGGAGCAGGCCCCTGAAGAAACCTTCAAACGCACTGAGCTCTCTTACAGTTTTTTAACAATCATTCCTGGGGCCACACGGAGGGGCTTCAGCCCATGTCTGCGGGTTGGACAAGCCTGATCTAGAAGAATGGACAACAGTAAATGGGAACATCACCACCTGGAAGTTCCCCTCCAAGCCACTCAACATCCTGACTTGGAAATATGTTGCCGTTTCTTCACTGTCACTGGGTCAAAATCCTGGAACTCCCTTCCTAACAGCACTGTGGGTGTACCTACACCACATGGACTGCAGTGGTTCAAGAAAGCAGCTCACCACCACCTTCACAAGGGCAATTAGGGATGGGCAAGAAATGCTGGCCTAGTCAGCGATGCCCACATCCCATGAATGAATAAATGTTTTTGTTGCTCCATTAAATAACTTTTAACTTTTGACTTAGTATCATATATAGAGTGATAGAGGTCTACATCACAGAAAAAGGCCCTTTGGCCCATTGAGTCTGCACCAGTCAAATAAGTACCTAACTATTCTAATCCCATTTTCCAGCACTAGACCCATAGCCTTGTATGCCATGGCATCACAAGTGCACATCCAAATACTTCTTAAATGTTATGAGGGTTTTGGCCTCTACCACCCTTTCAGTGAGTGAGTTCCAGATTCCCACCACCCTTTGGGTGAAAAAATTCTTCCTCACATTCCCTCTAAACCTCCTGCCCCTTACCTTAAATCTATGCCCCCTGGTTATTAATCCCTCCATCAAGGGAATAAGTTCCTTCCTGTCTACCCTATCTATGCCCCTCATAATTTTATACACCTCAATCATGTTCCCCCTCAATCTCCTCTGCTCCAGGGAAAATAACCCCAGTCTATCCAATCTCTCCTCATAACTAAAGCTCTCCAGCCCAGGCAACATCCTGGTAAATCTTCTCTGCACTCTCTCTAGTGCAATCATATCCTTCCTATAATGAGGATTCCAGAACTGCACACAATACTCTAGCTTTGGCCTAACCAGCGTTTTATACATTTTATACGACAGTGTTTTATATATTTCAGATACCGGTCAACTTAATCAATTTATAGATACTTATATTGGTAATGACAATCTGAATTTGCAGAACACATAATCCACATTTTCATTTGTATAATGAAATTATTATTGCCAGTGCTCCAGTTCTACTGGTACTTTTCTTTTCCCCCTTTGTTTTTCAATGGCAGAATTGGTAGAGAGTTTGAGACAATTGGTAGAGAGCCTAAAGCAACCACATGTCCCAGTGCACCAATTATCTGAATGTCAAACTGGATCAAGTTCACACAATTCAAATTCATCCTCTGTCCAGCATCTGCGGGTTCGGTTAGCTCAAGTGGAGGAAAACAGCAGTGTCTCCAACAGTCCAGTAGCCGCTCTGCAGATTCCTGTGCAAATCACTCATGTTGGTACGTCTTTAAAATACAGCAGTTATATAGCAATGCTTCTTCAGTTTATGCTTATAACATTGTGTTGCTATCAGTTAATAGCAAAATTATTTCCCAAATGTAGCATAACGAGTATACATTATAAACACATAACAGAAACAGATGCTGAAGCCTGAAATTTAAAATAAGTACTGGATATAGTCAATCAGCATCTGGAAAGATGGGTTTAAAATCAGTTGTTCAGATCCAAAACATGAAACTCATTTTTTTCAAGGCTCACTGTTTCTTCCCGCCCTTTTCTGTCATAAGTTCATATTCACACTTGATGTTATACGCGAACGGTCATAAGAACACAATAGGAGCAGAAGTAGACCATACGGCCCATCGAGCCTGCTCCACCATTCAATACGACCGTGGCTGATCTTGGGCTTCAACTCCAGTTTCCAGCCCACTCCCCATATCCCTTGATTCCCTGAGAGACCAAAAATCTATCCATTCCAGCCTTAAATGTATTCAACGATGGAGCATCCACAGCCCTCTGGGCTAGAGAACTCCAAAGATTCACAACCCTTTGAGTGAAGTAATTTCCCCTCATCTCAGTCCTAAATGATTGGTCCCTTATCCTGAGACTGTGCCCCCGTGTTTTAGATTCCCCAACCAGCAGAAACAATCAGAGTCTACCCTTTCAAGCCCCTTCAAAATCTTGTATGTTTCAATGAGATCGCCTCTCACTCTTCTAAACTCCAGAGAAAATAGATCGAATTTGTGCAGCCTGTCATCATAGGACAACTGCCTCATCCCCAGGACCAATTTAGTGAACCTTCACTTGTACCGCCTCCAATGCAAGTATATCTTTTAAATGTGGAGACCACAGAACTCCAGATGTAGTTTTATCAAAACCCTGTACAACTCTGAAAGGACTTCTTTATTCCTGTACTCCAATCCCTTTCCAGTAAAGGCCAACATACCATTTGTCTTCCTAATTGCTTGCTGTACCCGTATATTAGATTTTTGCGTTCCTTGTTCAAGCACACTCAAGTCTCTCTGAAAATTGACACTTACAAGTTGCTCACCTTTTAAGAAATATTCAGCTCATCTACCAAAATGAATAATTTAACACTTCCCTACATTGTAATCCATCTTCCATCTTGTTGCCCACTCACTTAACCTGTCTATATCTCTTCGTAGCCTCTCTGTGTCCTCCCCACAGCTTACCTTTCCGCCTAGCTTTGTATCATCAGCAAATTTAGATACATTACTCTGTCTCTTCATCTAAGTTATTAATATAGATTGTAAATAGCTGAGGCCCTGACACTGACCCTTGTGGTAGTCCACTATTCACTGCCTGCCAACTTGAAAAAGTTGCATTTATGCCCACTCTCTGTTTCTTGTCTGTTAACTAATCTTCTATCCATGCCAATATATTACTTACCCCCCATGTGCACTTATCTTGCCTATTAATCGCTTTCATGGCATCTTATCGAAAGCCTTTTGGAAATCCAGGTATACTACATCAACTGGTTCCCCTTTATCTACCTTACTAGTTACATCCTCAAAAATCTCCAATAAATTTGTTAAATAGGATTTCCCTTTAATAAAACCATGTTGACTTGTCCCGATCCTAAGTGCATTGTTAACAATTCCTTAATAATAGATTCCAGTATTTTCCCAACAACTGATGTTAGGCTAACTGGCCTGTAGTTTCCTGTTTTCTCTCTCCCTCCTTTCTTGAAAAGTGAAATAAAGTTTACCAAGTTCCAATCTGACAGGACCGTTCCTGAATCCAGTAAATTCTGGAAAATCACATGAGTGATCACTATGGAATGGTGAGTTCCTGGAATACAAAGTCTACAATTTAAATTACAAGTGCTCACTTGAATAGCCTGACTGTTAGCAAATATGCTATCTTTTCTTTTCAAATTAAGGCTACCTTTTTATTTCTTCCCTTCGTCCGTACACCAATATCTCTTTCTGCAGGTGAACAGTTCACTTGCTTCTTCTTGGTTCTGTGTGTGGGCAACTCCAAAACCAGCTACTAAGAAGTTGTAAGAGAAACAAAGTCCAACTCTCTGTGCTGTCCAACAATTTTGCAATCAATAACTTGGAGTGTTGGGCAATTACCGCAAGCTGGAGCATCAGTCTGTAGTGCCCTACAGTACTAAGCTGTCACTCTTTATGCTTAAGTGTTCATGAACTTTGAGAGATATTAGTGCTGAGGAACAACACACTTGTCATTTCCAAGCAGCTATTAAGCGCTCACACATTTCCCACACAAGCTGTTTCCTGGCCTCTTTGAAATTAATACAAAATTAGAGGCACGTGCTTTAGGCACATAGGACTTAGGAGCAGGAGTAGACCATTCAGCCCTTTGTGCCTGCTCTGCCATTCAGTAAGATTATGGCTCATCTGGCTGTGATCTCAACCCCACTTTCCTGTCTGCCTCCCATAATCTTTAACTTTCTTGTCGATCAAAAGTCTGTCCAACTCTGCCTTGAATAAGTTCAATGACCCAGCCTCATTCCACATACTAACCATCCTCTGTGAGAAAAAAATCGGTCTTAAAACAGAGACCTCTCATTCTTAAACTGCGTGACCTAGTTCTAGTCTGCCCCACAAGTGGAAACATCCTCCCGGTATTTACCCTATCAAGTCCCTTCAGCATCTAATGTGTTTCAATAAGATGACCTTTCTCTCATTTTTCTTAATTCCAGTGGGTATAGACCCATCCTGTCCAACATTTCTTTATAAGATAAGCCCCTCATCCAAAGAATGAGTCGAATGAATCTCTCTGAACTGCTCCTAATGCAATAATATCTTTTTTCAAATAAGGAGACCAAAACTAGATAAAGTATTCCAGGTGTGGTCTCACCAAAGCCCTGTACAGCTGCAGTAAAACTTCCCTACTTTTATATTCTATTCCCCTTGCAATAAATGGCAACATTCCATTTGCCTTCCTGATCACTTGCTTACCTGCATACTAACTATTTGTGATTCACGTACCAGGGCATCCAGATCCATTTAGTGCCATGCCCACCAGATACAAGATTTAAAGTGTCCAAATAGTCACTTTTACAGCTCTCAAATAGTACAACAGTGTATCCTAGAGAAGCTTTTTTTGTATGAGAATGCAATATGTTTGCAATAGCTCAATTAAGTATGAATTTTTATGCAGCATCAGGTGATTCTTGTGGGAGCAGTACAGATTGTGAGACAATAACGCTGAATGCAGGGACTCTACAGAGGTTCGAATTCCTACCTGTAAGTAAAGCAAATCAACAGGAACTACACCTATAGTGTCACGTCACAATGACCTCTATACTTTTCCAGGGTCGTTTAACGAGAACCAATCTAATGGATGAGAGATAGTTTCATGGGAGACTTCCAACAAAAAATAAAACAGTTATGGTTCACAAATTAGATGGCAAGTGAAGTGGCTGGATTAAAAATTGCTCTGTCAGAAATAGTTGATCTTAACTAAAATGGCACCTGAGGTTAGGGCAGAGAGAATCAGCCAGGCTCCTTGCGCCTAATTGTTATCCTTGCTGGAAGTGCATGTTGGGTGTTCCAGAAAGTCAGTTGGTGAAGTTTTAAGACCTTTGTAAGCATTTATTTACAGAGTTACACATTACAAGCACAAACCTCCTAACTCAACAAATATAGTTTCAGTCTGTGGGCCTCTAGCCCGATTAAATGCCATCCCCCGAGGTACGTTTGGAGGCAGGGAGAGTATTTAATCGGGCTAGAGGGTGCAGGATGGGGACTCCTTCAGCTTTCCGGCCTCTGCCCCGATTAAGTCTGTGTCGGGAAAGCTTGTGGATGGCTGTCCCACCCCGATGCCAATTGAGGCCCTTATGTGGGCAATTAATGGCCTCATGCCACCACTGATATTCAACTAACAACAGGCAGGGCAGTTGTGTGGGGAGCCCAAAAGGCAAATCCTGTTGGGTTTGCTTGCAGGCTCCTGTTGTGGATGGGGCTCCTCTCATTGTCAGGCCCCTCAGTGCCTGATTGAGGGACCTTAATCAGCAAGGCACCCGTCTGCTGAGAGCCACCCCCTACTCTTTCTTCCAACTACCTGTCCCCCATTTCCCCACTCCGCCACACCCCTTTCCCATGGCCCCCATCCCACCCTCACTCACCTGTGCTCTGGGTTCCTGCTGCTCCTGGGATCTCTGGTGGGCGCATTGCCAGCAGCTGCCACTGCTCCTGGTGATGCTGCTTGCAAGTTATTTTTTATTCATTCGTGGGATGTGGGCATTGCTGGCTGGGCCAGCATTTATTGCCCATCCCTAACTGCCCTTGAGAAGGTGGTGGTGAGCTGCCTTCCTGAACCGCTGCAGTCCATGTGGTGCAGGTACACCGACAGTGCTGTTAGGGAGGGAGTTCCAGGATTTTGACCCAGCGATGGTGAAGGAACGGCAATATATTTCCAAGTCAGGATGGTGTGTGGCTTGGAGCAGAACTTCCAGGTAATGATGTTCCCGTGCATGTGCTGCCCTTGTCCTCCTAGATGGTATGGTCATGGGTTTGGAAGGTGCTGTTTAAGGAGCCTTGGTGAGTTCCTGCAGTGCATCTTGTAGACGGTACACACTGCTGCTACTGTGCATCGGTGGTGGGGGGAGTAAATATTTGTGGATGGGGTGCCAATCAAGCGGGCTGCTTTGTCCTGGATGGTGTCAAGCTTCTTGAGTGTTGTTGGAGCTGCACTCATCCAGGCAAGTGGAGAGTATTCCATCACACTTGTGCCTTGTAGATGTTGGACAGGTTTTGGGGGGTCAGCAGATGAGTTACTTACTGCAGGATTCCTAACCTTTGACCTGCTCTTGTAGCCACAGTATTTATCTGGCTAGTCCAGTTCAGTTTCTGGTCTCTGTAACCCCCCAGGATGTTGATAGTGGGGGATTCAGCAATGGTAATACCATTGAATGTCAAGGGGCGATGGTTAGATTCTCTCTTGTTGGAGATGGGTCATTGCCTGGCACTTGTGTGGTGCCAATGTTGCGAATCTTACTTGCCACTTGTCAGCCCAAGCCTGAATATTGTCCAGGTCTTGTTGCATTTAGATATGGACTGCTTCAGTATTTGAGGAGCCACGAATGGTGCTCAACATTGTAGAATCATCAGCGACTGTCCCCACTTCTGTGCATTTAGCAGCGACCTTATGATGGGAGGAAAGTCATTGATGAAGCAGCTAAAGATGGTTGGGTCTAGGACACTACCTGAGGAACTCTGCAGTGATGTCCTGGAACTGAGATGATTGACCTCCAACAACCACAACCATCTTCCTTTGTGCTAGGTATGACTCCAACCAGTGGAGAGTTTTCCCCCTGATTCCAGTTTTGCTAGGGCTCCTTGATACCACAGTTGGTCAAATGCTGCCTTGAGGTCAAGGGCAGTCACTATCACTTCACCTCTGGAGTTCAGCTCTTTTGTCCATGTTTGAACCAAGACTGTCATGAGGTCAGGAGCTGAGAGATCCTGGTGGAACCCAAACTGAGCATCAGTGAGCAGGTTATTGCTAAGCAAGTGCTGCTTGATAGCACTGTTGATGACCCCTTCCATTACTGATGATTGAGAGTAGACTGATAGGGTGGTAATTGGCCAGGTTGGATTTGTGTATATCATACCTGGAAATTTTCCACATTTCCCGGTAGATGCCAGTGTTGTAGCTGTACTGGAACAACTTGGTTAGGGATGCAGGCAAGTTCTGGAGCAAAAGTCTTCAGTACTATTGCTGGAATTTTGCCATGCCCTTTGCAGTATCCATTGCCTTCAGCTATTCTTCAGTATCAAGTGGAATGAATCGAATTGGCTGAAGACTGTGAAGCTAGGAGATGGATCATCCACTTGGCACTTCTGGCTGAAGATTGTTGCAAATGCTTCAACATTTTCTTTTGCACTAATGTGCTGGGCTACCCCATCGTTGATGGGTGATATCTGTGGAGCCTCCTCCTCCAGAGAGTTATTTAATTGTCCACCACCATTCACAACTGGATGTAGCAGGACTGCAGAGCTTAGATCTGATCCGTTACTTGTGGAATAGCTTAGCTCTGTCTATCATTTGCTGCTTACGCCGTTTGGCACACAAGTAGTCCTGAGGTGTAGCTTCACCAGGTTGATGCCTCATTTTTAGGTATGCCTGGTGCTGCTCCTGATATGCCATCCTGCACTCTTCATTGAACCAGGGTTGATCTCCTGGCTTAGTGGTAATTGTAGCGTGGGGGATATGCAGAGCCATGAGGTTACAGATTGTGGTTGAGTACCATTCTGCTGCCGCTGATGCCCCACAGCATGTCATGGATGCCCAGTCTTGAGTTGCTAGATCTGTTCGAAACCTATCCCATTTAACATCATATGTTTTTCCCTCTTGTTGGTTCCCTCACTACTTGCTGCAGACCCAGTCTAGCAGCTATGTCCTTTAGGACTCGGCCAGCTCAGTTAGTAATGGTGCTACCGAGCCTGTCTTGGTGATGGACACCAAGTCCCCCACCCAGAGTACATTCTGCGCCCTCACCACCCTCAGTGCTTCCTCCAAGTGGTGTTCAACATGGAGCAGCACTGATTGATTGCTAACGGTTTGTGGTAATCAGCAGGAGGTTTCCTTGCCCTTGTTTAACCTGATGCCATGAGACTTCAAAAGGTCTGGAGTCGATGTTGAGGCTTCCCAGGGAACTCCCTCCTAACTGTATACCACTATGCTGCCACCTCTGCTGTGTCTGTGTTGCTGGTGGAACTTTGCAAGGTCGACAGGGCTGAGTTTGCCATTGTCATTTCCAGTGCCTAAGTCGATGCCAACTGGTCCGTCCAGTTTCATTCCTTATAGACTTGGTAGCGGTTTGATACAACTGAGTAGCTTGCTAGGCCATTTCAGAGGGCATTTAAGAGTCAACCACGTTGCTGTGGGTCTGGAGTCGCATGTAGGCCAATTTCCTTCCCTATAGGACATTAGTGAACCAGATGGGTTTTTACGACAATTGACAATGGTTTCATGGTCTTCGCTAGACTCTTACTTTGAGATTTTTATTGGATTCAAATTCCACCATCTGACGTGGTGGGATTTGAGTCCGGGTTACCAGAGCATTACCCTGGGTCTCTGGATTACTAGTCCATTGACAATGTGACTGGGCCACCGCCTCCCCAAAATGGAGTGCTGCAGGCCTGTGGCTGGCAGCTCTCGCAGGGTGGGTTTTCTGCCCCCAGGCCCTTGGTCCCAGGAAAGGTCTGCCACTGGCCACTTTGGTGCCTGCTTGGCACTTAACATGGCAGTCTTCCCTAAAGGAGTGACATGGGTGCTTGCCAGCCCCTGAATGAAATGCCACCCAATGTCTGTTTATGCCCACCACCTGCAAACAATTAAACAGTTAATATACAATTAACAAGGAAGCAATTACTTTTCGCTGTGATGGCCACAGAGTCAAATAGTATATTGATACTGCCTCTTGGGTGAGGTCTTGAACAGCAACCTCTGCCTGGAGAATTGTACCTCCGGAAAGAAATTAATACAGAACTTCAGAGAACCGGGATGGACAGAATTGGCAGCTGAAGGAGGATGAAGAATTAGAAAAAGCTCAGTTGTGGAGGAGGTGTCAGTGATCACCTGAGCTCTATCAGAGACTTTTCTGGACCTCTGTTTCAATAATTTGGAGGAAGGTTCTTGTCCCTGACAGTCTTCAGTGCCTATCTGAGACCTGAGTCTCTAGCTGCCCCACCAGCTCACATTACAGTCAGCACAAACTCCACTCAACTGCCAGCTCTCAGAATGAGTTGTCCAATTTAGTCCCACACCCCAGCCTTTTCCCAATAAGCCTGAAAATTAATCCTCTTCAAGTACATGTCCAATTGTCTACTGGAAGTCGCTATGGAATCTGCTTCCACCATCCTTTCTGGTGTTCCAGGTCTTACCAATCTTCTGTGTGAAACAATCTCTCCTCATTTCCCCTCTAGCACTTTTGCCAGTTATTTTAATCTGTAACCTCTAGTTACCAGCCCATTTGTCCACAAGAAACAGTTTCTCCCTACTTGCTCTATCAAAACCACTTCCTATTAGCCTTCCTCTTAACCTAATATGCTCTAAGGATAACAACTGAACATCCTCATCCCTGGTACCATCCTGGTGAACCTCCTCTGCACCCTCTCTGAGGCCTTAACATCCTTTCTAAGGCACGGTGCCCAGATTTGTACAGAGTACGGCTCAGGCCTAACCAGTGATTTGTAAAGGTATGACATCCTTCCCTGGTTTGTATCCAATGCCCCTAATTTACAAAGCCAAGTACTTGTATGTTTTTTTAACAACATTAGCAACTTGCCTTGCCACATTGATAGATTTGGCAACACGCAATCCCCATTTGAAGTGGAAGTGCTGGTGCACAAAAAACTTGCTACTGTTTCATCTGGGAACTTCTTCAATGGGTTAGTGAGGGCTCAATACTCTTAGGACTAAGGCTCAATGCTCAAGGTTTGGGAGAATGAATAGGATTTGATAGAAATAGGTACATGTAGTCTGGGGGAGAAAGATAGCCCCAAGAACCTGAAGCACATAGGCATTTGGGACAGGCAGACACTGAGGCTAGGAAACGAGACTTCAACAAGAGTTTGAGCTGCTATTCTGTTCAAAGGAAGGAAGATCATATACGCTGAAAAAAAATCAGCTACCTATTCACAGCGAGCCTATTCCACACTGCTGATGGAGACCAGTTTCGCTCGTGAGATGCTTTGTGTACTGAAGTCTCTGCTCGCCCTTGTGGTTTAAGGTCATAGTTGGCCAAGGGTTTTCCTTTGCCCATGGAACTGCATTTCAGCAAGATTCAGCACTTTGAGGAAACGGAAAAATTAAGAACTGAAAAAAATTGATCATCCAATAATAGTCCACAGCAGTAGCCATAAGGAGCTAGTGTTTTAAGTATTAAAAAAGATTTTAAACAAAGTTATCAAACATGGGTTACCACCTAATATTAGCCAAAATGCCTACTGGGTGTCAGGAATTGTTAAATGGGGAGTGAATTTCATGCAGGAGTACTATAAAATTATCTTGCATTGTTCCTAGCAGGGATTTTAATACAGCAATGATAGAACCTTGAAGGTCAACTACATGTTGGCCATTAATGCAAAGGGGAGATACAGATTCTAAAATGGAAATGGGAAAAATTCAGGTTTGGCTAACGCAGACTAGTTGAGCCAAACAGCCTGTTTCCTTGTCTTAATTTCTATGTAATTGCAAATTATATTTGTCTAAAAGATGCGTTTTTATTTATCCAAAATTAGTGTTGAATTCTTACCTTATGTGAAAACTCACTTTGTTGATTTTTTTCCCCTTCTAGTCTTTCCGGTTACAACCCACAGGAACACCAGGAACTTACCTGATTCAGACTAGCTCAAGTCAAGGCCTTCCTATAACACTGACAACTAGTCCAACTGTTACCCTTACCTCACCATCTTCTCCAGAACAGATTATTGTGCACACTCTTTCAGTAAGTATGAGTTTAAGAATCAGATCTTGTAGCTCAAATACCAGAATAATTATGTAGTTTACCTTAATACTAAGTAATTATTATAATTGTTGTCATGTAACTTTGACAATGATTGCAACTTTGTACAGTTTTAGCATGAGCTATTTTAATTTTCCAGAAGAGATCTGGATTTCTCTCTTTTTCAACCTAATAGTCTCTTGGTAGTACAAAACTTGAGTATTGCTGGAAACAGCTGTCGAAGCATTTTATCTATCAGGACAGATGCAAGAATACCAAATTTCAAAGGGACCACCAATTTATACAGCATGAGAAAAGGGATCTGATTGGTCGGCATGTTGACTCTGATTGGTCCCCTAACGCTTTTAATTCAACAAAGGCACAATGTCTGAAAGGTTCCTTTCACCTGCAGAGAACAGGTCCCTGCGTTTGAATATATATGACTTCTAGCAAGCATAAGTGAGCTACATTGCAAGCTAGACTGGTAATTTTAAATTAGTTATTACTGTAATTCTTTCAAGCTAACAAGTGGGCTGATGAAGAAGGATACATTTTACATTTCTTACCTGTACATGGTGATAATACAAAATGTCCCTAGGTCAGATTAGGATTTGTAAGCTATTAGCCTCAACAGCACAGCCTAAATTCAACCTTGTTTTGTACCATATAGTTATGGGACAGTCTGCTTTCTGATCATGATATTTAGCTGACATTCAAATGTCAATGAGGCAACCTGCCGTAGTGTGCATGGGTTTCACTCTCTGTACCCTGGCAATGGAATGATATACAATCAATGGTGTAACTCAGAGATGGTTACCCTTTGTAGACAACAGCCTTGGAACAGTATCAATAGTATAATGGTTCCCTTAAGAAGTGTCTCCCAGTAACTAGGAGCTATAGTGTTAGGTGCATTATTGACGAATTACTAAGATAAAAGCAAAATACTGCAGATGCTGGGAATCTGAAATAAAAACAGAAAACGCTGGAAGAACTCAGGTCTGGCAGCATCTGTGGAGAGAGAAACAGTTAACGTTTCAGGTCCATATGACTCTTCAGAGCTGATGAATTAGTGAATTACTAACTGTTCACCTTTGATGTTGCTCACAAGTAGTCTGAGGTTTGGAGCATACTTTGATGTGTTGTTTTGTAAGAGAATTACACTGCTGAGGTGTATTTGTGTCCCTATTAGGGAACAAAGTTTCATTGTCAAGTAAATTATTAAGTCAATCAGAATTTAATTGCTGCTTGGTCAGGGAACGTTGTAGGATGATTTGGAAGGTGCTTGTTAATTTCAGGCTGTTGCTCAAAGCAGCCCATCATTTTAAGGTGGTTAACATCTGTATCAGAAGTGTGATACCAAGATTATGAGGGTTTTGCACAGGATTCATATCATTTTATCTTCTGTGGCATTGCTCATGGAGCAAGTGGATGATGCATAGCTTTGTATTGATGGGAACATTATACCATGTGATCTACATGGAATAGAACAGAAAAGTACAGCACAGAAGGAAGCCATTTGGCTCGTTGAGTCTGTGCCAGCCCTTCTAGAAGAGCAGTCTGGTCAGTTCCACTTTTCTGCTCTTTCCCCATATTCCTGCAATTATTTCTCCTGCCTATCCAGAGTCAGCTGAAATTTAAATGTGCTGGGAGGTACACAGAGGAATGTCCTCCACATCTGATCATTGGAATCTTTCCCTGTGTAGCCTCAACCTATTGACCTGAACTATGAAGCAAAGGGTGCAGGAAGTAAATCCAACACCAGAAAAAAAAAAACGAATATTTACAATTTGCTTTTTCTTATTTCGTGCCTGACAAATTAAAGATAAAATTACCACCACTGACAATTTCAGATGGGTAAAGCCAGTCACGATGCTAATACCTTTTAAAATGCTATACTGCACTGCAGAGGTCAAACTGTGTTTAAGGTATCTTATGTGTTTGAGGCCACAAGGTCTAATTTTGTAAGTAACACAACTTGAGATCACTCAAGAGTGTAATTGCATTTTGGTGAGAGAACCTTGTAGATTGGAATACGTTTGTCAGTTTCTAAGTGTTTCAGAAACACTCAGTATTTTAATTTTGTTTTGCATCAAGACCGTGTGTGTTGTCGGACACACACTAGCCATAACAAAATCTGTTGTTTCTCGTGGTGAGTTAGGAGATACACTATTTTACTACAATAAGGCGTGTGATGAAATCTATATTTTTGGGATTTTTTCTTTGTCTCTGTGTCCTTGTAAGTTAGCACCAATGGAGAGTGGCAGTTGGTTAACTGGAGATTGTAACATTCAAGGCACGGAATGTTACAATGGTTCCCGCATTTGATTCTGCCTAGGGACATGGGCGAGACCCTGTTGGGATATTTTAATAGGTCACACTGATCAGTTCAAGGGTCAGTGAACGACGGTTAATGAACAGTTAGTTGGGAGCAGGTGAAGAGGCCCCATGGAGCTAAAGTGCTGACTTCTGTATTGTTAAAAAAATTCCTTTGTTTGTTTAAAAACCATAGAATCTTGTGGCTTTATTCTCTTAATGAATAACTGTGATTTCAAATTTTGTCGCGTGTAAACAAATCAGATCATAACCAAATTTGGGGGTCTGGTCTAGGATCATACATTAAGGAAGGTGTCCAATATATTATAATTTGTAATTCAAAAGCTTGCAGCAAATTATAAAGACTTGTATTTTTGATTCTATTTGCCTCCTTACAAATCCCTTTTATCAAAATATTTCCTGAACCTATTGCATTAGTTCAGTTTAGTATATGATTGTTTAAAGGATACAGTTCATGATTTGAGTACTTGGAGTTTTAAAAATATTATTGGTGAAAACGTTTTGTTGACCCAGCCAACTCTGACATCTCTTCACAGCCTGAGGCTCTTCTTCACAGTACCAATGAAAATGTCAGTGTACAAATGACACACCCGAGTGTCATCATCCATGCCGTTGCCACTGATGACATCACTTCTTCTATAACCCAAGCTGAGTTGACAGTTGATTCAGCAATCGACCACACGGATTTGACAGAGAATCAGATTAACTCCACATCTCTCGAGACTGAAACCTACAGTGAGATTGATCAGGCAAAGTTAACTGAAGACCAAAACACAAGTCAGACAGACCTTACTGAAGCAGAAATTGCCCAATCAAATCTGAACTCTGATAGTAGTGAGGATATGATGGGTTCAGATGTAAATATTGATGAATCAGACCTCAGACAAGATGTTGAAGTGCAATCTGATCTCAGTGGTGCTTATGTAACTGAGGTAAGAGCTGTCACTGAAAAAGAAATTCGCATTTCACTTTATAATTAATCAAAAATAAAGGTGTAGCAATATTATTGTGCATATATAGATCTTGCAAAGTAATAATAGGAGAGAATCCTACGTGACCCAATAGAAGGTTAATCTGGTGACTTTTAATCGTGATCATCAGTGATAATACTCATATATTCCATTATTGCTGTTGTATTGCACACCTAGAAGGTTTACGTTTTTTTAATCCAAATATTGCATTGTCCATTTTCCCAATACTGCTTGTGATTGAATTCAGGATGTAATTTATATATTTCTCAATAAATGTTTCCATTCATAGGCTCTAGGTTCTCCCAACATTGAAGCGGGCATTGATGAAGAAACAACACTTATCGCTTCATCGGATCATGGGTTTATTCAATCAACAGATGACATTGATAATGACTCAGTTTTGCCATTAACAACACTGACTGGTAAGGAATTTTATTTGCATGTGGTTAAATGCAAATTTATTTTTTCAATGAACATATTCATCAATGGTTATTAAGACTATATAAAGGAGCTAACTCAATACATTTGTTTTGCATTTCTTAGAAAATGATCAAAAATAGTAACTTCAAAATGGGTACCCCTTAATAATTTCACTCTCTTTTGTAACAAAAGCAGCCTTGGTGTTCCCTAGGGGTCGGTTCTAGGACCACACTTTTCTTGACATATATTAATGACTTAGATTTTGGTGTACATGGCACAATTTTAAAATTGGCAGATGACACAAAACTTGTAAGGATTGCGAACTGTAAGGAGGATAATGATGGATTTCAAGAGGGCATAGCCAGGATGGTGGAATGCGTGGACATTTGCTGATGAAATTTAAGGAAGAAAAGATGCATTTTGGTAGGAAGAATGAGGAGGAGAAAAGAATGACTTGCATTTATATAGCACTTTCCACGCTCACCAGACGTCTCAAAGTGACGTCAAAGTTACAGCCAATTAAGTACTTTTTGAAGTGTCACTGCTGTAATGTAGGAAATGCATTTTGCACACAACAAACACCCACAAACAGCAATGTGATAAATGACCAGATAATCTGTTCTTTTGCTGATGTTGATTGAGAAGAAAATATTGGCCAGACATCAGAGATATCTTCCCTGCTCTTTGTCAAAATGGTGCCCTGGGATCTTTTACATTCACCCGCAGATGGGACTTCTGTTTAACATCTCTTCCAAAAAAACAGTGCAGCATTTCTTCAGTACTGCACTGGTGTGTCAGCCTTGATTTTTGTGTTCACGCCCTGGAGTGGGACTTGATCAGAACCTTGGGATTCAGAGACAAATGTGACACCAACTGAGTCACGGCTGACACACGAGGAGAGGCAATATCAAATGGAGGATATAATTCTAAAGGGTGTGTAGGAGCAAAGAGACCTGGGGTTTATGTGCACAGATTGTTGAAGGTGACAGGGCAGCTTGAGAAGATGGTTAAAAAATCATAGGGAATCATGAGCTTTATAAGTAAAGGCATAGAGTGTAGAATAATGGGTAATAGTTACGGTAATGAGATCGTGATGTGCATGATGTTACAGTAACATCAACAGTCATGTGCAAGAGACTGAGAGAGGATGTACTTACCAATAAGCTTAGAATGTACTATAGTGTGAATAAAGGAGTTTTTGAAGAAACTTACTGGTTAGACCTAAGTCACTCATAAGTATTGGGAAACCTTCCCAATCCATAAAAGGCCACAAGTTACCCGGAGATCCAAATAGTATTCAAATTGGAAACCAGACCACAACCATGGTAGCAGCGGTGGTGATACCAATCTAACAGCAATTTGGTGCCATCGACAGAACACCCACAAGAGAAATCGGAAGAAGACTTCTTCCTAGGAAGAATCAGAAGACTTACCTTGGTGAGAGGCGCACTGAGAATTGGTAGCGATGTCAGCACCAGACGGGCAGTCGCTGCCTCTTCTGTAGCCATTTGCAAACCTCGAAGGTTCACAGAGAGGGCAACATTGGGCGTTGTGCAAAAATCAATTCTAGAGGCATCGAGCAGCACTCAAAAGCTCGCCAAAATAGGGAAAAGAGCTCCATTTGGAACGTACAGGCAAAACAGAAAATCTCGAATATTATTAGAGGCTGCAAGAACAAATGAGTTTGATTATCACAAGTTCTGGAATGATGAAACATAGCCTACATCAATCATCTCGCAGAATAAAGATCCAGTCAGCGAACTGATTAAAGAACGTCACCCTCGATCAGCAGTGACAAGAACAAGATGAGGGAGAGCTGTGAAGGCACTGCAAATCTGTGAAGTTCAGACTTTGCAAGGTGATGGTGGTAATGTAAATATTTTAAGATTATTAATAAAGTAGAGATTATACTTGGGGTGTAGAATAATGGGTAATAGTTATGGTAATGAGATAGTGATGTGTATCATGATGTAACAGTGACATCACAAATCATGTGCAAGAGACTGAGAAGATAAGCTGGAATAGTCTGTACAAAAGAAGATCCTCTTACCTAGAAGCCTTGAATGTACTATAGTGTAAGTAAAGGAGTTTTTGAAGAAACATACTGGAGTTAGACTTAAGTCACTTATAAGTTGTGGGAAACCTTACCAACCCAGAACAGACCATAAGTTACCTGAAGAGAGATCCAAATAGTATTCAAAGTAGAAACCAAACCACAAACCTTAGAGTACAAAAGCAAGGAAGTCAAGATAAACCTTTATAGATCACTGGTCAGGCTTCTGATATTGTGACCAGTTCTAGGCACCACACTGGGAAGGATGTGAAGACATTAGAGAGGGTACTGAAAAGATTTGCAAAAATGGTTCCAGAGATGAGGGACTTCAGTTACATGGATAGTTTGGAGAAGCTGGGATTGTTCTCCTTAAAGAAGATTGAAAGGAGATTTGATTGAATGTTTGAGAGGTCCAGCCAGGGTAAATAAAGAGAAATTGTTTCCATTGCCTGAAGGGTTGAAAACCAGAGGGCACAGATATAAAGTGTTTGCAAAAGAACCAAAGGCAACATGAGGATGAAGTTCTTTTAGGCAGGAAGTGATTTGGATCTGAAACATAATGCCAAAGGAAATTGGATAATCATCCAAAGGGAAATTGGATAATCATCCAAAGGGACTACAGGAAAAGGACAGGGGAGCAAAACTTACTAAATTGTTCTTGCAGAAAGTTAGCATGGGCCAGATGGGCCAAATAGTCTCCTACTGTGCTGTAAACTTTCTTTAATTCTATGAAACATTAACATGAGGATATCATTGTGAAGATGCAGCAATTTTACTATGGTTGCTAATTAATGAAGGATGTTAGTGCTGGGGAATGGACTCTTCTCTATTTTGAGCACCCAATGTCAGCATCATCAGGTACAATCCCAGTTTGGTTATGCAGGATAAAACTCCGCCTAGCTTTTATTTATTCAACACAGAATGTGTGTCACTGGCAAAGTCAAACTTTACTCCCTATCCCTAATTGCACTTGAGGAGGTAGTTTGTGAACCACCTTCTTCAACTACTGCTTTATGTGTGGTAAAGGTTTTCTTGCAGTGCTGTTGCAGATAGAGTGTTCCAGGAGTTTGACTCAATGAAGGAATGGTGATACACTTCTAAGTCAAGCTGGTGTGTGACTTGGAGGGGAACTTGCAGCTTCTATATGCCTAATAATGTCCTTGTACTTCTCGGAGGTAGAGGCCACATTTGGGAGTTGCTGCAGTTCATCTTGCAGGTACTGCAACCACGTTTGGTCAGTGGAGGGAGTGAATGTTTAAGGTGCTGGATGGCATGCCAATCAAGCTTTAGCCTGGATGGTGTCAAGCTTCTTGAATGTTTTTGGACCTGCACTCATCCAGTCAAGTGGAGCTTATTCCATTACTCCTGACTTGTGCTTTGGAGAGTCAAAAGTTAAGTTATTCAACACAAAATACCAAGGCTCTGACCCATTCTTGGAGCCACAGTCTTTATGTGGCTGGTCTAATTAAGTTTCTGATTTATGGTAAGCTCCAGGATTTTGATGGTGGGAGAATGGTAAAGCCATTGAACGTCATGGGGAATTGTTTCAATTCTCTATTGTTGGAGGTGGCCATTTCCTGGCACGTATGTGGTGATATGATTATTTGCCACTTATCAGCCCAAGCCAGAACATTGTCCAGGTCTTGCTGCATGCTGGCACATCTGAAATGGTTACTACCCTGTGCAAAGATGTACTTTAACTGGAAAGTCACAACAGCAATTTCTACTTTGCCAGTGTAAAAATATTACAGTATAAGGTGAATATAATATTCACTGCCCTTATTGCACAAGTACAGACATGAGAAAAATTTCAGTAAGAAAGTATTCAGACTATCAAGCCTGAGTATCCCATATGGATGCTACCTTATTCCATCTCTAAGGAAAGAAACAACTATTGGTAAAATATCCAGGAAATCTTTTGTGAAATTTCTCCCTGATCCCTGTACTGGTCTTAAAAAAAAGTCTCTGAAGTATAAAACCAATTTTACAACCCACTCTATTAACTCTCATCAGATGTATTCTACAAATAATCTATCCTTAGTCCCAGCAGAACAAAAACCTCATGTCCCATGGATATTTCATCATCTGCATTTATCCTTCTAGCCTTTTATCCTATTCTTTTAACATTCAACTTTTTGTGAAAACATTAGTCTACATAGTAATAACTGTTTTTACAAGGAGTCTATTCCACATATTATTTTGGGGAACTACCCTCCAAATCTCTAGTCTTGCTCAGAACTTGTTCATTTTTTTTTTACTCCTGCCTTCTAGTTGTGTGACTTTTATCAGAACATTGAAATTGAGCCAGGCTCCAGACCTCAAAACAACCTTGATCCAGCCAGGGACGCAAGAGCTGAATACCAGAATGAGGTAAGAGGAGCTGTCCTTGACAGCAAGGTATCAGTCGACCAAGTATGGCACCAAGGAACCGTAGCAAAATGGAGGTCAATGGGGGTCAAAGGGAAAACTCTTCAATGGCTTACATCATACCTGGCGCGAAGTAAGATGTTTGTATTTGGTGAAGCCAGTCACTGCAATCGCTTTCGATTTCCCCTCCAAGTCACAATAGTTGGTATGGGATATATTCCCGAGGTTGGAGCTGAGGCATTGCAAAGGGAACTTTACTCCATATCTAGCTGTGCTGTGGATTTAAACCTTCGTAGGGAGTGCTTGATGCTGATATTTGGGTTTCTGACTTGGGAAGTGTTCCATTTCTCAGCACTGACTACCCTCACTTAGATGAGCACTTTTTAAACTGAATTGTCAGAGCTTCCGTGTTTTAATCCCCCGATTTGAGATTTAAGATTCTCATTTTGTTTTCAGATCCCATTCTACAACCCCGAGGTGACTGTTCAGACATCATTAGCTCATCACTGGAAACCCCAGATCCTGATGATTGAAAATAATGACTGTTCTGCATACCTGTCGTGCTGTCTTTAATAGTGAATAATCTAATGTGTTGTTCACCAACTATGAAATGGTCAATGGATAATGAATCCTCTTGATAATTCAAGATTTGTGAATGTATGGTGCTGCCTTTTGAGACCAACTACAAAGTGAATAGAGTAGTTTTCAAACCGATTTAATTTCCTATGGTGCGAATTTACTAAACAATGTAAACTAAAAAAAGTGACATTGTGCCAAGAAAACTACCAAATTCCTGTAAATATATTTTAAAAAATTACATCACCTTTCCCCTTAATACAATACTGCTGTCAGACTGACAGGATTGAGTTGAGGAATTTCTTCTGAAATGGGAGAGAAAAGGTGTTGAGGTTTTTTTCAGCTAGATGAACCATCTGAAGGTGCTGAAATTTATTTTACCAATATCACCTTTGAGGCTGTTTACATTCCTAGTTTAATAATCCCTCGTCAAAGCTTTTTTTTTGTAAAATCCTGCCAAGTCAAAGACTTTGAACTAAGTTACACATTCTTTAAAAAAAATCCTTTTCAATTCAATGTGTAATTCATACAAGAGATAATGTGGCTTAAATGTGAGTTTCATACATCTGTTGTAACTCTGCAGTATTTCAGAAATACATTCGTTTTCTAGTATGGGGGAAAGAATATCCTTTTCTCCCTCCCACCTCCCCCCACAAAAACTACCTTTCACTATTATGTAGGAAAAGTACAGGAATTAAGTGCCCTAGGCATAATTAAGGAAAAAGAAAAACTGTACATACCAAAAGCAAACTTGCACTACAGTGACAATAAATTTGATAATACTTATCAAACTTGTGACATCTCCAGGATTTATTCAATTAGTATTCAACTTATTTTTGTGCACAAATAAACAAAGTGTAGACACAAGTTCAATGTATATAAATTATTTTATTACTATTTATTCTTTAAAACAAAGTAAATGCTTTCTTACCGTTGTATTGTCTAGTATTGGTTCACAGGCTTGGTTTGGCTATTTCATTTTATTGTAAAAATCCAGTAGTTAAGTGGCTGCATAGTGCAATTATTTCATTACTTAAGACAAAATAAAAAGTATATTTGTCCTGCAGTATCTTTATTTCTACTTTGTGTTATACTTTGTTTAAACAGGTAATTGTTTTGAAGTGCTGCATATAATTAAAAAAACAATTTGCAGGAGAGAAAAAAAAAAATCACCCTTTACAAAAAGAGGAGAATGTGTGTGTCATCTCAAAACCTTGGCAAGTCTGGAATGTTCATTTAGTGCAAGTCTTAAAATTTATTTTGGAAAACAAATTGCATCAATGTTTGTGGCATCAACCCCAGCTCACACACGAAGCGGTCTGCCTCCAGTATGCTTCACGTTCTGTAGTACAATACGAAGCTGGTAAGGAAACTCACTCCACATTTACAAAACATTCTTTCTTGCTGTGCAGACCAGAAATTCCATTTCTACATTCGAGAACTTCATTTGTGTCATTTTCAGTTGTCAGCATGTGGTAGACTGGAAGTGAATTCTCGAGCTGCTACTGTCAAGTCATTTACCAACATCATGAAAGTATAAGTTGGCACATATGCACAGCATAAGGATGGAAAATAAATTGTAGTAGATTAGATTCCGGAATTTAGGTTCCAGGTCGCCTTGGCGATACCAGAAAATCTGAAAAATATTAAATTTGTGAACTAAATGACAGGTATACTTTATCTTTCATAAATTGTAGATCGTTTATAGGAAGGTTATTGTGCATTTTGTTGTGTGGGAAATGGAAAAGTTCTAGTGGAATCTGGATGAATTTTGCAAATTGATATTCAACATAATTATCGCTTCCTGTATGTGATATTATTGTAGATGGGAAATAAAAGAACCCAGACTGTATTTTAGGTTCCCATGGTTTTACATTGGGAGCACAGATTAGCAACATCCTGGGTTCATGTTTATATTTAACGATGATCTACATACAATCCAGAGATCAGAAATAGATCATTATATCTGCTGAGTGACGGATTCTGTGCAGATCTTCAAAAGGAAACCCTAAGCCTACATGCGGAGCAGGTAGAATCTATTAGTGAAAGACAGTGGGCTGAAGCTGGCTTGGAGAACACAAATATGAGGGAATGCTGCTGACCCTGTCAGAATGTATAGGGTCAGCTGATTTGCATTTCTTCAGAGGATGGGTGTGCAAGGCACATCTTGGGACACCCATTGGAAGAGGGAAATGCAGTTTCTTACTGCCACTTGGAGGTTTCACTGGCAGACTCCTTCCCTATCAGAAGGTGTATCTTGAAAGTCATGTAGTATCCCTTTTCAAAGGGCTGATCAATCCATTAGGTGTAAGCAATTCTAGGGTCTTCTGATTCTACCCTAAGCTGACTTATCTTTCCTGCATCCTGCAAAGCCAGAGGCTAATGCAAGCAAGTCTTGACGTGAGAAAGTCCTTAACTTGGGTCTGCTTCCTCCGACAGAGGTCCCGTCTGTCTTGGGCAGAAGTTCCATCCGCCAAGACTTTGGCTGCCACAAGTTTTCTGGGCAGAGATCTAGCATTCCTAAGTCCAGCCCCAATTTCTGTCCTTGCTGCATCTCTGACAAGGGATCCTAAGAAAGGAGTAGGCATTACAGCCACTTGAGCATTTTCCACCATTCAATCAAATCATCTGTACTCAATACCTCAACTCCATTTACCCAACTCTAGTCTATATCCCTAGATACCCTAGTTTAAACGAATCAATGTCTTTTAAATTTCAATTGACACAACCATACAAAAATCCCATTATTCTCTCCATTATCTTTTTGATATAAATATTAACTACATCATTTCTCCCCTTGGCTAATTTTTAGATTCTTTGTACCATTAGCATTTTGTCATCTTCCTACACTGAAAATGGATACAAAGTACTCACCTAATAAGTGTCACTTTCCACTTTAGCACTCTTTCTCTTAATAAATTTAGGAAAGGTTTGGCTATTTGTTTTGATAGCCCTTGCAAGTTTTTCTTTACCCCATGTTCCCTTCCCCTCCTTAACCCAATATTAAATTCAATCACATCAAGATGCTCCCTTACTGCAAGATTGTTAACTAATTTTAGTTATTTAGTTATCACTCAGTTGAATATGGCCGGCTTCCTTATCAGTTCTAAAAAAATGTCCTGAATACATTCTAGAATGCCACTGTGCTTATCACTTTAGCAGTTCCATTTCTCCACTTTTAAAATTAACATTTCCCATTCTAACCATTTGGTTTTCTCTCACTATCCCCATATCCCTCAATTCCCTTAACCTTCAAAATCTAACCAGTCTTGGATCATGTTCACATGAACATCCACAGCTCTGAGGGTGGATAAATTTCTCCCCTCAGTCCTAAATGGCTGAACCCTTACTCTAGACTCCCAAACCAGGGGAATCAGCATCTACCATGTCAGGCCCCTTAAAATTTTCTACGACTCAGAGATCGCCTCGGATTGGAAATATAGGACTAGTCTATTTAGTCTCTCCTTATCACTCGATCCCTTCGACTCAGGAATCAGTCTCGTGAACTTTTGCTACACTCCCACTGAGACAATTATATCCTTTCTTAGGTACAGGAACCAAAACTGAACAAGTACTTCAGGTGTGTTCTAATCAAGACCGTATATAATTATAGTCAGACTTTATTAGAGTCTTGTACTCTAATCACTTTGTAATAAAGGCTCCCGATAGTTTGCTGTACCGGCATGTTAACTCTGCAGTTTGTGTACATGGACACCCAGGTCCCTCTGAATACCAATATTTTCCACACTCACCTCATTTAAAAGATACCGTTTTTCTATTTTTTCCTTCCAAAGTGGGCAACTTCACACGAGCCCATGTTATGTTATATTCCATCTTCCATGTTTTTGCTCACTCTACCCAGTGTTTTTACTGCCCCATCGCCTTTCATGAAATCCCTTCTTTACAACTTTTTAAACTGAGTCTTGTCAATAGTTATCTCGTTACTTTCCCAATTTCACTGTCCTTCCTAAAGATCCTGTGGTGGCAATATTTAGCTCCCCATCATGCTCAGGTTGTACACTGATCTCTTTAATGGCCATTACGGCAGACCCTTTAATTTGCGCTTCAAGTCATTTGTTCTATTTCTTATGAATGCACATAGCATAAGAATTTTTTCCCGTGCACCATACAGATATTCAGATTATCATCTTCCTTGTTCTCGCATCCCCATAAGTGAACCCTAAGTAAAAATTATCCAAATCACAGAATTGTTACAGCAGAGGCGGCCATTCGGCCCATCGTGTCTGCACAGCCTCTCCAAATGAGCAATTCCCTTAGTGCCATATGTACTTACTCTAGACATTATATAGTTTTTCAAATTTATCACTACTTTTGAAAAACAGATTACAAAATCTCAATACTTACAAGAACACCAATGGAGGCGCAACTCAGCAAGATGCAGACAACAAAGAAAACATTCAATGGTTTTGGAGGTAACTGAGGGAAAACAAAAGCGCTAATAATCGTTACCTGTAGAACAGAAGTTGGAAAAACTGGACATCAGATAAGCAGCAATTATACTACAGAATCACCAACATTAAATTTTTACTTCCCTTCCAAAGGCAGTAAAGTTACGTGAACAAAACATGCTAGACCACTGAATTTCTTTGGCTACTACTGATTGTTATAATTTCTTCATCCCGCCCTCCTCTCAAAGCAAATACGTTGGCTAGTCCATCCATTTCAATCCCCAACACCACCTCCCTGACTGACACAGTCTAATAAAACAAGTAAACAACTGAAATAAAAGCAAAATTATGCAGATGTTGGAAATCTAAAATAAAATCAGAAAATGCTGGAAAAACCCAGCAGGTCTGGCAGCATCTGTGGAGAGAGAAACAGAGTTAACATTTTGAATCTGTACAACTGTTTCTCTCTCCACAGATGCTGCCAGACCTGCTGGGTTTTTCCAGCATTTTCTGATTTTATTTAAACAGCTGAAATGTTTATTTTACCATTTGATTTTTATAGCTCTAAGGTCACTGGGGAGATAGATGTAGAGTTGAGGAATATTTTGGAAGGAAAGACAAAGAGGATTATAGATTCTAAATGGTAGAATATTAAAAGGAATCCAGGAGATTTGGATATATAATTCTTAAAAGTCAGAATATAAATTTGTAGAGCTGTAACTAAGAAAAACTTTTGGGAACCTAGATTTTATAAAACAGGGCTGAGTCCCAAAGAATAGATCATGCCAAATCCATGCAAATCATTGGTTCAGCTACAATCAAAATAATATTGACTTTCTGGTACCCTACTTTAGGAAGGACGCCAAGACCATGGAGAGAATACAGAACAAATAATACCCAACCTGACAGATTTGAAAGATAAAGGATGATTACAGAAATGGTTTCCTTCCCTGCACCACCACCCCAAAATAGAGTCAAGAAGAAATCTGCTATAGTACAACTCAAAATTACGAGTAGTTTTAATAAGGCAGGTATGGGAAATATTACCGAAAGAATGAAGAGAAGCATTGGTTCATTTTTTGAAATAATAAGTGTTATAGGATACCTAATTTCCTTTTAAAAGGGAAGTAGATAAAACAATTCTGAACAGTGACATTTTTAAAAGAGTATGTGAAAGCAACCAATGATAGGTCTTTCAGAGAGCCGGCATGCGTGAAATAGGCCAATGGCATTCTACTATGCTGTAAAATTCTATCATTTTATTCTACCAGCCATCAGCTAAAGAAACACTGCATTCTTCACTTTTTAGACTCCACTTTTACTTATTCAGACTTTACAATAGCTCAATGTTCAGAATAAGGCCAACTAAAAAACAACCCTCTGTCCTACATTTAATCTAAAATCTTAAAAACCACAGGAATAACCAAATTTATTTCCCATTTACAAACTATAAACATTCCAGATTTTATCCATTTGAAATAAAACAAAATGCACAGATTTATTAGGTGCATATTATTTCAAATAAACTAAAGAGTGGACTCCAATCACAGAATCATTAGAGTGTAAAAGGAGGCCTTTCAGCCCATTGTGTCTGCACCGACTCTGAGCATTTTAACTCGGTATCAATCTCCTACCTTTTCCCCGTAACCATGCACATTGTTTCTATTTAGGTAATCATCCAATGCCCTCTTGAATGCCTCAATTAAACCTGCCTCCACCACACTTCCAGGCAGTGCATTCCAAACCCTAACTACTCGCTGTGTGAAAAAGTTTTTTCTCACCTCGCATTTGCTTCTTTTGCAAAACACTTTAAAAACTGTGCCCTCTGGTTCTTGATCTGTCTATGAGCGGGAACAGTTTCTCCCTCTCTAATCTGTCCAGGCTCTTCATTATTTTGAAAACTTCTATCAAGCCTCCTCTCAGCCTTCTCCTCCCAACTTCTCAGTCCCAACTTCTCCAATCTCTCCTCATAACTGAAGTCTCATATCCCTGGAACCATTCTCGTAAACCTCTTCTGCACTCTCTCCGATGCGTTCACATCCTTCGCATAGTGTGGGCACCCAGAACTGTACACTATACTCCAGCTGAGGTCTAACCGAAAAATGCCCATTAACCATTACTCTCTGATAAAAGCAAAATACTGCTGGAAATCCAAAACAAAAACAAAAAACGCTGGAAAAGCTCAGCAGGTCTAACAGCATCTGTGGAGGGAAAGACATTTTAGTTTAAACCGTCCCCAACCAGTCTAGCAAATATTCCCCCTGGGACATCAGTCCCGGTCCTGCCAGGTGCAACCCGTCCAGTTTGTACTGGTCCCACCTCCTCCAGAACCGGTCCCAATGCCCCAGGAATCTGAAACCCTCCCCTTCACACCATCTCTTCAGCCACGTATTCATCCGATATATCCTGCTATTTCTACTCTGACTGGCACATGGCACTGGTAGTAATCCTGAGATCACTACCTTTGAGGTCCTACTTTTCAACTTACCTCCTAACTCCCTATATTCTGCTTTTAGGACCTCATCCCTTTTTTTAACCTATGTCGTTTGTACCAATGTGTACAAACGACATACCACCCTTTTACTATTGATGTGCTTATAGAATACTTTGGGTTTACTTTTGTGTTAGCTGCCAGTCTTTTTTCATAATCCCTCTTTGCTTCTCGTATTTGCTTTTTCACATCACTTCTTAACCTTCTGTATTCCACTTGGTCCTCAACTGTATTTGCTACCTGACACCTGTCGTAAGCACACTTTTTCTTCTTTAAGACCATAAGACATAGGAGCAGAAATTAGGCCATTCAGCCCATCGAGTCTGCTTCGCCATTCAATCATGGCTGATAAGTTTCTCAACCCCATTCTCCCGCCTTCTCCCCGTAACCTTTGATCCCCTTACTAATCAAGAACCTATCTATCTCAGGCTTAAATACACTCAATGACCTGGCCTCCACAGCCTTCTATGGCAATGAATTCCACAGATTCACCACTCTCTGGCTAAAGAAGTTTCTCCTCATCTCTGTTCTAAAAGGTCTTCCCTTTACTCTGAGGCTGTGCCCTCGGGTCCTAGTCTATCCTACTAATGGAAACATCTTCCCCACGTCCACTCTATCAAGACCTTTCAGTATTCTGTAAGTTTCAATCAGATCCCCCCTCATCCTTCTAAACTCCATCGAGTATAGACCCAGAGTCCTCAAACGTTCATCATATGTTAAGCCTTTCATTCTTGGGATCGTTCTCGTGAACCTCCTCTGGACCCTCTCCAGGGCCAGAACATCCTTCCTGAGATACGGGGCCCAAAATTGCTCACAATATTCTAAATGTGGTCTGACCAGAGCCTTATAAAGCCTCAGCAGCACATCCCTGCTTTTATATTCTAGTCCTCTCAACTAGAAGTAGTCGAGAGGACTAGAATATAAAATAGATGCATCACCTCCAAAAATATTATAGGACCAGGTAGGTAGATTGGTTGCACGTACGCTATACCACCCTTATGGTCATCATTTAACTTAAATTCCATCTCCTTTGTCATCCAGGGAGCTCTGGATTTGTTTGTCCTACCTTTCCATTTTGAGGGGACAGATCTTGACTGTGCCCAAACCATCTCCTCTTTGAAGGTAGCCCATTGTTCAGCTACTGTTTGTCCTGCCAGCATTTGGTTCCAGTCTATCCAGCCGAGCTCAGTTCTTGCGCCAATTGAAGTCTGCTCTGTGCCAGTTGATTATTCTTACTCTGGATTGACCAATATCCTTTTCCACCGTTATCCTAAACCTTATGATACAATGATCGCTGTCTCCTAAATATAATGCTATGCTAAGGGAGGCCTCACTGCACGAGTTCATGGTGAAAAAAGTGTAACAGCTCTTTCCTTCTAATCACTACTGCAACGCCAGCATTAATTCAGACTCCTATTTTTCCAGTATTAGAATACTGCTTTAAAAAATAGATGCATCACCTCCAAAAATATTCTAGGACCAGGTAGGTAGATTGGTTGCACCTATTCTATACCACCCTTATGGTTATCATTTAAAACCACATTAGTAAAACTGATTACCAGCATAAGAGGCGTATTTAGTTTGAACAAGAAGCAATACCTTCGAATAATTAGACCTGGACTCTGGCTTGGACCAGAAAGGAGGCAACAAGCCCAGTGGCCAAGCCAAGTTACAACACAGAAGAAAAGGCATCAACTAAGTCTCCAAAAGCCACAAGCATCATGTCCACATCTGAAACTTTCATACATAAAAGGGAAAGCTAGCAAGTCAAAGTGACAGATCTTGAGCAGTATTATGGCATATTAGGGAAACTCCCAGATGTTCAATGCTGGTGCTATTCCCATTTTAAGTAGCATACTTACAATTTGGAGATTTTTATTCATTCATGGGATATGGGCATCGCTGGCTAGGCCAGCATTTATTGCCCATCCGTAATTGCCCTTGAGAAGGTGGTGGTGAGCTGCCTCCTTGAACTGCAGCAGGCCATGTGGTGTCGGTACACCCACAATGCATTTAGGGAGGGAGTTCCAGGATTTCGACCCAGCAATAGTGAAGGAACAGCGATATATTTCCAAGTCAGGATGGTGAGTGCCTTGGAGAGGAATGACCAGATGGCGGTGTTCCCATGTGTCTGCTGCCCTTGTCCTTCTAGATGGCAGTGGTTGTGGGTTTGGAAGGTGTTGTCTAAAGAACCTTGGCGGGTTCCTGCAGTGCATCTTGTGGATGGTACACACTGCTGCTACCGTCGGTGGTGGAGGAGGGAGTGAATGTTTGTGGATGGGGAGCCAATCAAGCAGGCTGCTTTATCCTTGATGATGTCGAGCTTCTTGAGTGCTGTGGGAGCTGCACTCATCCAGGCAGGTGCAGAGTATTCCATCACACTCCTGATTTGTGCCTTGTAGATGGTGGACAGGCTATGGCGAGTCAGGAAGTGGGTTACTCGTCACAGGATTCCTAGCCTCTGACCTGCTCTTGTAGCCACAGTATTTATATGGCTGGTCCAGTTCAGTTTCTGCTCAATAGTAACCCGCAGGATGTTGATAGTGAGGGATTCAGTGATAGTAATGCCATTGAATGTCAAGGGGCGAAGGTTAGATTCTGTCTTGTTGGAGATGGTCATTGCCTGGCACAAATGTTACTTGCCACTTGTCAGCCCAAGCCTGGATATTGTCCAGGTCTTGCTACATTTGGACATGGACTGCTTCAGTATCTGAGTCTTCGCAAATGGTGCTGAACATTGTGATCCATGTCATCTCTTATCCTATGTGCAAGCATTATTGAAAAATGGTCATTGCAAAAACATTTGTAAGTTGCTAACTTTTAGATCGAAGTGTTGTGGAAAGTTTGTTACATGGCAGCTGACAAGACACTGAGGAACCTTGGTAACAAAATGCTTTTTCTAGCTACAATAGGTTCTTACTTTAGAAGTTGTATCAGTTATGCATCATCAATACACGATAACTAAAAGGTGATCTTAATCATAATTTGCCTTAAATATGTTAAATATATTTGCTTTCGGGAGATTAAGTTGTATTTGGTTGCACCTATTCTTCACATTCCTATATTATGCCTGAACTCCAAAACTCTGATTATTAAGATAGTGTTTTAAATTAAACTATCATTTATCAAGTTCATTAAAATTGTGTTATTAGAAATGCTGAGAGTATGCAGATGGGCTTTCTCGAGCATCTGCTCCTAGTGACGACTGCACAGATAGCTGGATAAACTTGGCTGCTTCCTTCAAACATAAGAATATTAGTCTCAGGTGATGCCTTAAGGCTTTTTTCACATTGAGATAATTATGTGCAATGCTTCACTCGTGCACGTGGCATACAACAGTAATAACTTCTGCACAATTACTAAAGAATATTTATTTTTAAAGATACCAAATATTGTTATAGGAATAATGGGTTCTGATTCAGACCACCCGTACCAATTTGGATTGATCAGCAATGGGACTACCATTTAGGCCTTTACGGAGGCTCTCCTACACTTTGAGAAGCACAAGGGTTTTGGCCATCTGATTAAAGCTGCTGTAACACCAAGTGTTTCAAAGCACTGCTATGCTCAACATTGCTGATTTTGGGAAAGCCCTGGCTAAGGACCCAATGTTAAGGAGCAGAAAATCTAAATATGCCAAAGTATTCGAAGGCATTACAAAGAGCTTTGAACAATGTATAAACTTAAAACCTCATCTCAGGAGGGATATTAATTTTCTTCCTCAAAGCACCTTTGAGGGTGTGGAAAGTGCAACCAGAGACCAGAAGGGAAACAGTAACAAGCTAACTCCAGATCTAAAGGTCATTTCAATGAATCTTCTTTCTTCAAGAATAAAAGTACTTTAATCCAGACTGGAACAAAGCCAAACAATCTCATCAACTTTGCTTCCAATTTCCACTCATCCCTCACCTTCACATCCAACTCTTCCCTTCCTTGATCTCTTTATCACCATTTCTAGAGATAGGTTATCAGCCAATATTCACCATAAGCCCAATGACTCCTGCAGTAACTGTGGCTACACTTCCACCCTGCTTCCTGTAAGGACTTTATTCCATTGTCCTAGCTTCTCTAGCCTGACAATACAACCTTCCTTTTTCCTCAACCAAGGATTCTCTTCCACCACATTTGACAAGGCCCTCGACAGATTTCTTTCCATTTTCAGCACTTGGGCTCTCACCCCTTTCCCCAGCTCCCAGAAATGTGATAAAGGTTGCCCATGTTCTCAACTTTCACCTACCAACCGCAACATCCATTCACCATTATTTCCACCATCTCTAGTGTGATGCCACCTGCAACCACATCTTCCCCTCTCAGCATTCCTTCAGTGACGCCTTGGTCTACTATCAATCACTCCCTCCCCTTCCCACTGGATCTTTCCATGCAAGTGCAGGAGATACAACACATCCACGTTTACCTCCTCCCTTCGCACCATCCAAGGTCCTTCCAGGTGAAATAGTGAATTACTCTACCTCTTTCAATTTAGTGAATTGCAGTCATTGCTCACGCTGCTGTTTTCTCTACACTGGAGAAACCAAAAGCTGATCAGATGACCACTTTGCAAAACACCACCATTCAGTTCATAAATGGGACCCTGATTTTCCAGTTATTTTGATTCTCCGCTCTACTCTTACTCTGACCTCTGCCTTCAACACTGTTCCAAAGAAACTCAACATAAGCTTGAGGAAGGGCTGTTCATCTTTCGATTAAGATTTTTATATCCTTCCAGACTCAATACCAAGTTCAACAATTTCAGATCATAACATCTTCCCCGTTTTTTGGATGGCAGTTGTTGGTTATGATTCTCCTTTCCCATTAAAACCTCCTCGATACACTGCTGTTTCTTCACTGTGGCTGGTCAAAATCCTGGAACTCCCTCCCTAACAGCACTGTGGGTGTACCTACACCACATGGACTGCAGCGATTCAAGAAGGCAGCTCACCACCACCTTCTCAAGGGCAATTAGGGACGGGCAATAAATGCTGGCCCAGCCAGCTACGCCCACATCCCATGAAAGAAAAAAAAACACAGCTTGACTTGTCCCAATACCATCTCCTTTTGCCTTGTACCATCATTCCTTTTCTCATTTAATCTCTCCTGTCTTCCACCCTGGCATAGACCTTCCCCAATTGCTCTTCCACAACCACCCCACTTAATCCCCACCTCTGTACTTGTTAAAATCTGTTACATCTCTAAACTTTCCCAGTTCTGATGAAAGGTCATTGACTTGAAACATCAACTTGGTCCCTCTTGCCACAGATGCTGCCAGGCCTGCTGAGTCTTTCCAGCATTTCGTTTTTAGTTCAAACAAGATTATAGCTCAAGAACCTGCCACTTCAGAAGAAACTTGAGTCAAGTTCTGTTCCTTACGCTATATTTGCATACTTTCAAGTCCTTAAAAACTCAAATAACTTCTTCCTTAACCACATTCAATGTCACAGCTGCTGAAGTATTTTTGGCACACTAAGTGGTATAATAGGCTACGAACTGTAACAATGACTAATGCCTCACAAATTTAAATCTGATAGCTTCAAAGCATAGAACTGGAAGAAATTGTACTGCAATACCCTTGGGAACATCAGAGCGTTCCCATACTTTACCTCATGTGCTAACACATGAATCAAGACCAAGGGCTTGCACAAGGAGTTTACATGTTATCCATAATACTTACTGCCCTGAATTACTGAGGAAGCCAGCTGGATAGTAGAGGAGTGAGACTTTGTACTCTTCTGCATCACAAGCTTAACATTTTCAAATTGGGTAAACAAATAGGCAAAGACAAATTTAAGTGGATTTACATCACTTTTTCAACCTTCCCCCTGGTTGACCTCTCCTCACCCATCACCCCTACTCTTGCCAACCTATACTGACTTTTGGTCCCCTAACACCTCAAATAGATGCACGAAACAAATCAAAGACAGTTTAGGGGTTCGAGGTGATGTTGCATCACCAGCATACATGTGGAATCTGACATGTTTGCAGGATATCATTGAGGGGTAGCATATAGATGAGAATTGGAAGGATAATGAGAAGATTCTTCACTAACAATTGGCTTTGTTTACAATACCATATTTTGATCAGCAACACCATGGATTTAAAATCAGTCCTTCAATAACCTTACAGTAACCTACGCAAAATGATTTTTTACATATCTCAAGCCACAATGAAAATGAGCAATTGTGGAAAATCTCCATTCCTGCAGGCATCATCCCCTCAGATCAGAAGTCAAGCTGGGGGACCAGCTTCCTGTCTTGATGGTTCAGAGGAACTCCACAGTACTATTAAAAGCAGGGCATCCTTCTGGTGTCTTAACCAACTTATTCCCATCCCCCCACCAAGCCCCCCATCCCATGCCCACAAAAAGCAGATTAACTGCTATTTGAGAATCACTAACATGGAATTAAAATTGTCTACATAACATTCATAGCACTTCAACAAATCTGTGAAGTACTTTAAGATATTACACCATGAAAAAATGGCAAATAATGCAAGTATTAAATGCAAGTTGAACATCTTTGAAAGAACCAAGCACCTTCAAAACTTGCTAATGAACCAATTTGTTTTCCCCTCTCCAATCTCCACTGTACCATTAGGTATGTTCAGATAAAGATGCACCATCAACCTATTTGAGGAGGTGTCAGCTGTGGCTCAGTTCATAGCACCCTCGCCTTTGAATCAGAGGGTTGTGGGTTCATGTCCCACTCCCGGAAACCAAGAACTGTGATTGTACTCGAAAGAGTTGCAATCTGTGACTGTTGATAACTCGAAAGAGTATCAACCTATTTGATTGGTTACTTCCAGAACACAGACACTAATGTTTTCCCATTACAGCTGCTAATGATTTCAAAGGAATCAAAGATCCTGGTCTCAAAAACACTTCCTGGCAATCTATTTCATAGGACACACAAACATTTTCCCTCGGTTTGCCTATTTTGCAGTTACATGCATAGTTACTGTCTTGCAAAATACTCATCATCTATGGAGACCACTAAAGTACCAAGTTGATAAAACCAGTAAACAAATTAAGATTTGAAAACTCTGTACTTACTATTAGCAATAAAGAAGTGAGGACACCAACAACAATGTTGACAATTCGATCCTGAAAAAAAAAGCGCAAGAAAGATTTCAAGATAGGTACAATCAGGGTATTAAGGTACTATGATCCAACTGAGGGTCATTGGTGTTTGGAATCGTCTTTCCAAGCGAGCAGTGGAGGCTGGGTCATTGAGTATATTCAAGGCTGAGTTAGACAGATTTTTGATCAGTAAGGGAGTCAAGGATTATGGAGGCAGACAGGAAGGTGGAGCTGTACCACAATCAGATCAGCCATGATCTTATTAAATGGCAGAGAAGGCCCAAGGGGCTGAATGGCCTACTCCTGTTTCTATTTCTTATGATCTTTAGCACTGAACCCTGCTGTCCCCATTTACCACATTTAATACCATCTCCAGATTACTCCCCCATTTAGCCCCCAACTTCTCTAACCACAGTCATGCAACTTTTTAAAAAAGTATATTCCTATGGTGAGGTGGTATTTATAAACTAGGAATTCCTTCATGGAAGTAATACAACAGAGCCATCAGGTGCAGCATTGAGTATTTTCAAGCCCACGTCAAAGACTTCACTGGGACTAACGTCTAGTTCAGTAAAGCTCAGGCAGATGTTTAGAATAACATCTATGATATGGTGATGTTAAACATTTAGGGATTAGTGGCAACAATATTAAGAACCAGCAAATAAGTATTAATTTTAAAATGACAAATTTCAGAAAGATAAATCAGGAAAAGGGAAGAGCTAAAAGAAATTAATTGGAATTATTTCTAAAGGACATCCAAGTTCAGAATAATTGGAACATTTTATAAATAATACAAAATCAGCAAATATCTCCATCAAAAATGAAGTTTATAACTCACTGGTTAGTCCTCAGCTGGAGCATTGTGGACAATCCTGCGAAACACACTTCAGGAAAGATGTAAAAGCCTAAGAAAGGGTATAGAGGAAGTTTACCAGAGATGATGGGCTTCAGTTACATAGAGAAGTTGAATGAAAACTGTTCTCCTCAGAACAGAGAAGGTTAAGAAGTGACCCAATAGTGGTTTCTGAGATGATGAGAACTGATGATAGAACGGATCAAGACAAACTACTCCCTCTGGCGAGTGGGTCAAAAACCAGAGATCATAGATTCAAAATCATTGGCAAAACATCTAGAGGGGAGTGGAGGAGAAATGTTTTCACTCAGTTGTCGGGATGTGGAACACATTCTATCTGCAAAGATGGTGGAAGCAGATTCCATAAACAACTTTAAAAAGGGACTTGGACAGATGCTAGAAGATGAAGAACTTACAGGGTTATGGACGAAGGTGGTGATGTGGGACTGAACACAACTGCCCTTTCAAATGAGCCAGCAGAGGCACAACTGACCGAATAGCCTCCTTTTGTGCTACAAATTTCTACAGCTCTATGAAGTGTGAGCTAAGTAAACAGGCTCCAAATAGATAAAAGATAAAATCCACCAAAATGAACAAACCATACAAGGCCTATGAGAAAAAAGGAGATGACAACTCTGGGATGAATAGCAAAATTGCAGAGTGTTATAATTCGCAGCTCATTCACCGATTAAAGGAGGAATCTGGAGCCAGTCTTAACATTGGGTTATTCATAAAACCCAGAGAACACAGGCACAGACTCGCTTTTCCTTCCCCCGCCTACATCCCCAGCACAGATGGTTCTTGTATATATACTTAAGAATAATACCCAAACCCTTCCCCAATTTGGTAAGTCACTCTCATTTGCAACTAAAGCATGCACTTCACTGTGACAGGATTGCAACATTAACACAGATGCAATGACGCAAATGGTAGGTAACATATTGCGTGACATATTCTAATAACTTCCATCCAATTATTTTACAGTCATATTTGGCAGACATATTATACGACAAGTGTCACACCCATCCTAAACATGGCAGCTGGTGAAACACCATCCGAATTTGCGCCCAGTCGTTCATTTCATGCCAGTTTACAGAATAACTTGAGGAAATTTAGCCGCTGCCTATCTTTAAAATATTCGTTCATCGTATGGTGGTGTCACTGGCTAGGCCAGCATTTATTGCCCATCCCTAATTGCCCTTGAGAAGGTGGTGGTGAGCTACCCGCTCGAACTGCTACAGTCCATGCGGTGTAGGTACACCCACAGTGCTGTTAGGGAGGGAGTTCCAGGATTTTGACCCAGCGACAGTGAAGGAACAGCGATATTTCGAAGTCAGGGTAGTGAGTGATTTGGAGGGGAAGTTGCAGGTGGTGGTGTTCCCATGCATCTGCTGCCCTTGTCCTTCTAGATGGTAGTGGTCGTGAGTTTGGAAGGTGCTGTCTGAGGAGTCTTAAGAGTTCCTCCAGTGCATCTTGTAGATGGTACACACTGCTGCTACTGGGCTTCGGTGGAGGAAGGAGCGAACGTTTGTGGATAGGGTGCCAACCAAACGAGCTTTGATCTAGATGGTATCGGTCTTCTTGAGTGTTGAGAGAGCTGAATTCATCCAGGCAAGTGGAGAGTATTCTATTACACTCCTGACCTTTGCCTTGCAGATGGTGGACAAGCTTCGGTGGGGTCAAGAGGCGAATTGCACATCACAGTATTCCTAGCCTCTGACCTGCTTTTGTAGCCATAGTATTTATACGACTTCAGTAGTTCAGCTACTGGTAAATGGGAACCTCCAGGATGTTGATAGTGGGGGATTCAGCAATGGTAATGCCATTGAATGTCAAAGGGCAATGGTTAGATTCTCTCTTGTGTGGCATGAATGTTACAAGCCACTTGTCAGCCCAAGCCTGGACACTGCTCAGGTCTTGCTGCATTTGGACATGGACTGCTTCATTATCTGAGTTGTCGCGAATGGTGAACATTGTGCAATCAGCGAATTTCTGTCTTTATGATGGAAGGAAGATCATTTGATGAAGCAGCTGAAGATGGTTAGGCCGAGGACACTACCCTGAGGAACTCCTCAGTTCCAGGACATCACTGCAGATGATTGACCTCCAACAACCACAACCATCTTCCTTTCTGCTAGGTATGACTCCAACCAATTGAGAGGTTTCCCCCTGATTCCCATTGACTCGTTTTGCTTGGGCTCCTTGATGCCACACTCAGTCAAATGCTGCCTTGATGTCAAGGGCAGTCACTCTCACCTCACCTCGGGGTTCAGCTCTTTTGTTCATGTTTGAACCAAGGCTGTAATGAGGTCAGGAGCTTAGCGGCCTTGACAAAATCCAAACTGAGCATCAGTGAGCAGATTGTTGCTAAGCAAGTGCCGCTTGATAGCACTGTTGATGACCCCATCACTTTACTGATGATCAAGAGCAGGCTGATGGGACGGCAATTGGAGAGGGTGGATTTGTCCTGCTTTTTTTTTTGAGTACGGGACATACCTGGGCAATTTTCCACATTGCCTGGTAGGTGCCCGTGTTGTAGCTGTACTGGAACAGTTTAGCTATGGGGACGGCAAGTTCTGGAGCACAAGTCCTCAGTACTATTGCCGGAATATTGTTAGGGCCCCATAGTCTTTGCAGTATCAGTCTTCAGCCGTTTCTTGATATCACGTGGAGTGAATCAAATTGGCTGACAACTGGCATCTATGATGGATCATCCATTCAGCACTTGCTGAAGATTGTTGCAAATGCTTCAGCCTTATCTTTTGTACTGATGTGCTGGGCTCCGCCGTCATTGAGGATGGGGATATTTGTTGAGTTTCCTCCTCCAGTGAATTGTTTGATTGTCCACTACCATTTGCGACTGGATGTGGCAGAGCTTAGGTCTGAACCGTTGGTTATGAGATCACTTAGTTCTGTCTATCACATGCTACTTACGCTGTTTGAATGCAAGTAGTCCTGTGTTGTAGCTTCACCAAGTTGACACCTCATTTTTAGGTATGCCTGGTGCTGCTCCTCGCATGCCTTCCAGCACTCTTCATTGAACCAGGGTTGATCTCCTGGCTTGGTGGTAATGGTAGAGTGGGGGATATGCCTGGCCATGAGGTTACAGATTGTGGTTGTATACAATTCTGCTGCTGCTGATGGCCCACAGCATCTCATGGATGACCAGTCTCAAGTTGCTAGATCTGTTCAAAATCTATCCCATTTAGCTTCGTGGTAGTGCCACACAACATGATGGAGGGTACCCTCAATGCAAAAAAGTGGTCACTCCTACCAATACTGTGATGGACTGATGCATGTCCAACAGGCAGATTGACTAGGACGAGGTCAAGTATGTTTTCCCTCTTGTTGGTTCCCTCAACAACTGCCGCAGACCGAGTCTAACAGCAATGCCCTTTAGGACTCAGCCAGCTTGGTCAGTAGTGGTACTACTGAGCCACTCATGGTGATGGATGTTGAAGACCGCCCCGAACCCCAGACTACACTCTGTGCCTTTGCCATCCTCAGTGCTTCCTCCAAAGTTGTGTTCAACGTGGAAGAGCAATGATTAACATGGTAATCAGCAGGAGGTTAGCTTGCCCATGTTTGATACCATGAGATTTCATGGGGTCCGGAGTCGACATAAAGGACTCCCAGGGCAACTCCCTCCCAACTGTATACCACTGTGCCACCACCTCTTCTGGATCTGTCCTGCCAGTGGTACAGGACATACCCAGGGATGGTAATGGTGGTGTCGGTGTCTGGGACATGATCTGTAAGGTATGATTCCATGCGTATGACTATGTCAGGCTGTTGCTCGACTAGTCTGAGAGACAGCTCTCCCAATTTTGGCACAAACTGCCAGATGTTAGTATGGAGGACTTTGCAGGGTCAACAGGCCTGAGTTTGCCGTTGTTTCCAGTGCCTAGGTCGATGCTGGGTGGTCTGTCTAGTTCGATTCGTTATAAATATTCCAGCGATTGTGATACAACTGAGTGCCTGGCTAGGCCATTTCAGAGGACATTTAAGAGTCAGCTACATTGCTGTGGGTCTGGAGTCACATGTAGGCCAGACGAGGCAAGGACGGCAGACTTCCTTCCCCAAAGGACATTAAAGGCACATTTAAGATGAACACAGGCAACTACTGGTCCAACATCAGTAATAGGCAAAATAATAGAATCAATGCCAAGAGAAAGTGGGAGGAGTGCCTGTATAGAAACTTAAAACAACAACATTGTACTTCGAAACAGAAGGTCCTGTCTGACAAAACTCTGAAAGATATTATAGATGAAATAGATAGTGATGCTTCCTATATTTAGATGTTTAGAAAATAGGGCAATACAGACACACGATGAACAGAATTCAATTAGTATAGGAAGACTTAGAAAGGGAGATGGCAGTAATAGATCCATCAGCTTCAGTGTTCAAATATAAAGTGAAACAACTAAAAAAGTCTATAGAAAAATACCAGTTTGCAGGTTCAGAAAGCACTGGTCTGGTCACATATTGAATATTGTGCTCAGTTTCTAGTTGCAACCACAAAAAAGATATACTTTTTGGAAAGCTTATAGGAAAGAACATCAAAACTGATCCCAAGTGTAAATATAAACAATGAGGAAAGATGTGCAAAACTTGAACTGTCCAGAAAGCAGATAGAGGATCCATACCAAAATATAATAAACAATACAAAATAATCCAGCTTCATTTGAAACCAAGAATATAAAACCACAGAAGTCAAATGGAAATTAGTGAAAAAGAAATTTGGAGTAGACATCTGTCATTGGGAAAATGCTAGAGTCCATTATTAAGGAAGAAATAGCAGGACATTTAGAAAAGCTTAACGTAATCAGAGTCAACATGGTTTTGTGAAAGGGAAATCAGGTTTGACAAATTTGCTAGAGTTACTTGAGGATATAACAAGCAGAGTTGATAAAGGGGAACCGGTGGATGTAGTGTATTTGGATTTCCAGAAGGCATTTGATAATGTGCCACGTAAAAGGTTATTGCACAAGATAATTGGGGGTAATGTATTAACATGGATTGAGGATTGGTTAACGCACAGAAGACAGGGTTGGGATTAATGGGCCTTTTTCAGGTTGGAAAGACGTAACTAGTGGAGTGCCACAAGGATCAGTCCTAGGGTCTCAATTATTTACTGCCTATATTAATGGAGGAGGGGGCAGAGTGTAATGTATTCAAATTTGCTGACGATACAAAAATAGGTGGGAAGGCATGTTTTGATGAGGACATAAGGAATTTGCAAGGGGATATAGACAGGTTGAGTGAGTGGGCAAAAACTTGACAGATGGAGTTTAATGTAGGAAGGTGTGAGGTCATGCACTTTGGTAGGAAGAATCAAAAGGCATATTATTATTTAAATGGAGAGAGACTCCAAAAAAGTGCAACACAGAGGGATCTGGGTGTTCTCATACATAAAAAGCAAAGTTAGCATGCAGATGCAGCAAGTAATTAAGAAGGCAAATGGAATTTTGGCCTGTATTGCTAGGGGGTTGAAGTTTAAAAATAGGGAAGTCTTGTTACAGCTGCACAGGATGTTGGTGAGGCCGCACCTGGAGTACCGTGTACAGTTTTGGTCCCCTTATTTAAGAAAGGATATACTGGCATTGGAGGCATTTCAAAAGAGATTTACTAGGCTGATTCCTGGGATGAAGGGGTTGACTTATCAAGAACATCTAAACAGGTTAGGCCTTTATTCATTAGAGTTTAGAATAATGAGGGGTGATCTTATTGAAACATACAAGATTCTGAAGGGGCTTGATAGGGTAGATGTTGAGAAGATGTTTCCACTAGCGGGGGAATCTCAAACTAGGGGACAAAGTTACAGAATAAGGGGACACTCATTTAAGACTGAGATGCGAAGGAATTTCTTCTCTGAGAGTAGCGAATGTCTGGAATTCTCTTCCCCAAAGAGTTGTGGAAGCGAGATCACTGAACGTATTTAAAGAGGAGGTAGATCTTTTTTTGAAATATTGGGGAGTTGAGGGTTACGAGGAGCTGGCATGAAAGAGGAGTTGAGGCCTGGGGCAGAGCAGCCATGATCTTATTGAATGGCAGGGCAGGCTTGAGGGGCCGAATGGCCTACTCCTGCTCCTCTTTCTTATGTTCTTATGGCTGGAAAATAAATCTTTACTCAATTAACTTTAAATGTTTGGAATAACTTCCCAAGCAGAATATAGAGGTAAAATATTTGTTATTCAAAATACTAGGAGACATGACAAGAAAGGCAATGTAGTAGAAGAATGAACCTACTGTCCTCCTTTTATTCTTCTGGCTTTTCTTGCATTATGTAAGCAGTGAGATAAACAGTGAAGTGATTTACATTATCTGATACTTCAATATGCACCTGCCCTGCAACTTTGCTTTTGTCCCTATACTAAGGCTTTAGTGTTTGAAAGATTCATCAGTAATGTGAAATAAAACATCATAAAGCTTTGGCATATTAAAGAAAGTACACCCATTAATCTCATCAATCTGACACCGACTCCTTGGTGCATGCTTGTAACAACATTTCAGACTATCTGGAAAGATTTCCTCTGCACAATACCAATAGTGAGAGTGCAAATGTGTTCTTGCATTTATGATTTTGCTGTAGTGAGATGAAATCTTCCTGTGCGTGCTTGTTTCAAGGACAGAAAGTGTGACATTATAAATAACTTAGCAGCAGTAAGCTACTGCTACAATTTCATTTGTTAAAACAAAGCACAGATTTTAATTCCATTTTGGGGAGAACGGTATTTTTTTCACCTATGCACAACACAGGAAAACATGCAATGTAACAAAAACTGGCTTGGAAAAGCTGAGACAGCGTAAAATTAAATAAAGCAAACATAAAATGGGCTAACAATAAATGAATAGCACGGATTTAAGAAGTGGTGTTGTTGAAACCAATAACATTTCCACACAGGAAATGGTGCACTGTACCTTTGCTGCTACAAGCTCTACATTAGAACTAACAATCGCACTTCCTTGCTTGCTTTCCCATTGAAACCAATAAGTTCTAAATACAAATGTCTTTCCAAACCAATTTTAAAGGAAGTTTACAATAATTATATTTAACATGTAAGTATCGCTCTTTCTTGCTAATTCTTCTATAAAAAAGAGACAACCTAAAAAGAAAGTTGCTTTGAATATGCACCGTTTACCATTCAACTCCCTTAAAATTCCTGGGTACTCCCTTGATAATTCAGTGGATAAGTGGTATGAAATTAGGTTTGAAAACTTCAGTTAAATTAAACAAAAATCAAAATGCTGCACCTAGTTCTGAAATTCAAAATGTATGTGCAAACGTACTACAGGTTAAATTACCATACCAGTCTTCAGGGAGTGCAGTCAAACTAAAATATATACGCTCTGAAGAAGGGTCATACAGACTCGAAACGTTAACTGTTTCTCTCTACACCGATGCTGCCAGGTCTGCTGAGTTTTTCCAGTATTTTCTGTTTTGTTAAAATATATATTAATCATCCATGATGTGCCAGCAGGTGTGCAGGATTACACCAAGCATCTGTTGCTTTTTCACCATCATTACCACATTTACTATTTACTCAAAATAATGCAACCATTTCAAACCAAACTTAAAGCAGGCACTAAACAAGAAAAAATTCAAATTACTTTGGGCTTCAGTGCAGTGGAAAACCAAATTTAAAATGATAATACTTATACCCAAATCTATCTTTAAACTCATCTTTGAACCGAGAAAATTGGAGATCACAATGAACTGTTGTCTTCTATATGTCCTTACCCTTGCTGATGTCTCTCCAAACAAGGGCCTGTTGTCTTGCACACTAGTGCCATAAGTCCTTGTGGCAAATTCATCCATTGCAATCTTATATGGTACACTTTCATGCAGACCAAAATCTTGCTTGTGCTCTCTATAAACAAGTTATCCTGAGTACATTTTGGAAAATATATTCATTCATGGAGACATCTAATGGAACACACTTCAGCTGCTGACTACTTCCACTTGCTTTTCATGGTGAATGATTCTGAAATAAAAAAATAAATGAGTGAGTCATAATGAACTACTGCTCTTTTGGTTTGCTTTGCCTTGTGACAAGTAAGATGAATGGTTTCCTTTGTGCAAATCAACAGTCTCCCAACCACACACACCACTACCAGCCCATGTTTTTTCATGTAACTTAATTTTAGTTACATTAAACCATTAAGTTCTTCAAATATACTTAGCGCTATACAAAGACATTTCCTTATTAATGGCAGCAGCAGACAAACAAACTTCAAATATCTAATTTTCTCCACACTGAAACCCATTCTAAAATTAACAGCTATACTAATGGAGCCATAGTTCAGATTTTGTTTCAGAAACTATACTGGAGCAGATCAAAGCAAAATACTGCAGATGCTGAAAATCTGAAATAAAAAAACAGAAAATACTGAAAATACTCAGCAGATCTGGTAGTATCGGAGAGAGAAACTGAGTTTCATGTCTATGGCCTTTCATCATGAAATGTTAGCACTGTTTCTCTAGAGATGCTGCCAGATATGTTGAACACGAAGCAATGACACTCACCACTGACCTAGAAGGATGTTGCCCGCAGGGATCTAGTGATCTATGTGACACGGATTTCCCCTTTCCCAATGTTACCTTGATTCCGAAAGAAGACCAACTCTAGCATCGAGCAGCAGCAATGTCATCAAGCAGGCAAAGCAGCTTATCACACTGAACTATTCTCACAGGCAGCAAATGAGGAAGTAAAAAGCAGTTCTAAGAAAAGATTAGCAACTTAAAAATTTAACTCTGTCTCTCTATCTCTCTCTCTCTACAGATGACACTTGACTGCTGAGTATTTCCAACATTTTTTGTTTTTATTTCAGGAAGTTAAAAGCACTGATTAACCTTCTTTTTTTAATATTTTAATATCATTTGAGACATACACATTGGATTAAGCTAGAACCTTAAACATCGGGTAAGAGGTTGTTCGGCAGTAATTATAAAGTTTTACACCATTAAAAATCCAGTTACACCTCACTCAACAAGCCATAACTTAAGAGTTTTTACTGCGAGTCCTAATAGCATAAAGGTGGAGGTCCATGTCAATTCAGCAATTTCTACTCGATTGCAGTCTGCTGGGACTTCAACAGTATGGAAAAACACAAATACAGACAGCAATTTCTAGATTTCCACATTTAACCGTACATATGCAGACCTCAGAAGTTAGTGTACAGTTTCAGTAGAATAACGGTGGCAAATACTGGGGATTCGCCATCATTACTGCCACTAAATCCAGGCTATTGTGTTGTTTTTATTTTAAAGGTGTGCAACAGGCCAGCTTGATTCACCCTATAGTTTTCTATTCCAATAAAACCTTTCCTATGGCCTAACTAGAACCAAGAAGCTGGCAGGCTATGACAAGTGGAGTGCCACAAGGATCAGTGTTGCAGCCTCAGCTTTTCACAATCTGGAAGGCTGCAGGGAGGACACAGAGGCTGCAACGAGATACAGACAGATTAACTGAGTGGGCAACAAGATGGCAGATGGAGTATCACAAGGGGAAGTGTGTGGTTATTCACTTTGGTCATAAGAATAGAAAAGCAGAATTTTTTTTTAAAAAGGCGCGAATCTTATAAATGTTGAAGCTCAGAAAGACTTGAGTGTACTCAAACAAGGAACAAAGTTAGCACACAGATACAGCAAGCAATTAGGAAGGCAAATGGCATGTTGGCCTTTATTGCAATGGGATTGGAGTAGAGGAATAAAGAAGTCTTGCTACATTGTACAGAGCTTTGGTGATAACACACAGAGTGCTGGGTGCAGTTATGGACTCCATATTTCATGAAGGATTTACTTGTATTGCAGGCAGTGCAAAGATTCACTACATTGGCCCCTGGGGATGGGAAGGTTGTCCTATGATGAGAGACTGTGTAAACTGGGCCTAAATTCTCTGGAGCTAAGAAGAATGAGAGGTGATCTCATTGAAACACAGGAGATTCTGAAGAGCTTGAGACAGAGGTTGCTTCTGCTGGCTGGGTAATCTAGAACACGGGGGACACAGTCTGAGAATAAGGGGTTGATCATTTAGGACTGAGTTGAGGAAAAATTTCTTCATAAGAACATAAGAAACAGGAACAGGAGTAGACACTACAGCCCCTTGAGCCTGTTCCGCCATTCAATAAGATCATGGCTGATCATCTTGTTTTTCGATTTCCACATTCCCATCTAACCCCCATAACCTTTGATTCCCTTGCCTAACAAGAATCTATCTACCCCTGCCTTAAAGATATTCAATGACCCCGCCTCCACCATCTTCTGAGGCAGAGAATTCCAAAGTCGCACAACCCTCAGAAAACATTTCTCCTCATCTGTTCTAAAAGGGCGACCCCTAATTTTAAAACAGTGCCCCCCTAGTTCTGGACTCATCCACAAGAGGAAATATCCTTTCAACGTCCATGTTGTCAAGGCCGTTCAGGATCTTGTATACTTCAATCAAATCACCCTTCACTTTTCTAAACTCCAGTGGAAATAAGCCCATTCTATCCAACCTTTCCTCATAAGACAACCCACTCTTTCCAGGTATCAATCTAGTAAACATCCTGTGAACCACCTCCAATGCATTTACATCCTTTCTTAAATAAGGAGACCAAAGCTGCACACAGTATTCGAGGTGTGGTCTCACCAATGCCCTGTATAACTGAAGCATAATATCCTTACTTTTATGTTCAATCCCTCTTGTAATAAAGGATAGCATTCCATTGGCCTTCTTAATTACTTGCTGTACCTGCATACTAATTTTTTGTGACTCATGTACTAGAACACCTAAATCCCTCTGCACCTCAGAATTATGCAGCCATTTCTCCATTTAAGAAATTAAGCTTTTCCTGCCAAAGTGAACAACTTTACATTTTCCCACATTAAACTCTATTTGCCAGATCTTTGCCCACTTACTCAACCTATCAGAGGGTTGTGAATCTTTGGAATTCTCTACCCCAGGGCGTTGTGGATGCTTCATTGTTGATTCTATTTAAGGCTGGGATAGACAGATTTTTGGTCTCTCCGGGAATCAAGAGATATGGGGAGCTGGCAGGGAAGTGAAGTTGAAGTTCAAATTCAGCCATGATCATACCAAATGGCACAGCAGGCTCAACAGACCATAAGGTCTACTCCTGCTCCCATGTCTGTGTTCTTGTGGTACTGACACACACCATAGACCAAACTGTGGTTCTATCAATTTCAAAATGGAGAGCTTCAGCATCTACTCCTTGCCTTTCTGTCCCAGCCAAAAAAGTAAGAAAAAGATTTGCATTTGTGCAGCATCTCATTATGATCACTAAGGGAAATATCTCAAATAAGATGCATTAAACTAAAGTGCAATGAGTTATGCAGCAGCAAGATCCCACTACTGGCGATGAGTTGAATGGTCGCCTGATCCCTTTCTGGTGACGTTGTTCCCCAATGTTAGTCAGAGCTACAGGAAACTGTAAGCACAGTTCCTGAAGCCTAATGATGTTCTGCTAAGCCAGGACTTGGTAAATGCATCCCTCACAAGGACAAATTTCAGCTTGTTTTTTTTTTAGTACATCACTGACTTTGAACACGTCACTTTGACCCCCAGAACCACCTTAAAGACCACAGATATCAGCAAGGTTTCTCCCTGATCTTTTGTACACTATGATCCTCTCTGGGAGGTCTTGTGGCACATTAGGTAATGTTGCTGCCTCTGAGCCAGAAGCTCCAGGCTCAGGTCTCACTCCAGGACTTGACAGACAAGGAAGGCACATTCATAACCCAGCCAAACAGGTTGAGTTATCAACTGCAAATCCTTCCAACACACGCCAATGGCAGATGGTAAGTGCGGGAGAGATTCCTGGTTAGCCATGTCATTGAAAGAAAGTTGGAACCTTTACCATCATTATCCATATCGCCAGACACAACATACATTCACACTCACTTTACTTCACAGATTTTCAAAGCTCCACACAGATGGGTCTTCCTACTGTCCTTTTGTCTTGACACCAAATGCTCACTAGAGACTTTGATGATGTCCTATGAATTTTCTGGAAGAGTACCAGACACAGCCATCAGCACAAACTTAAGGAAACCCCTTCTGATGAAGTCTTTAGCCCAATGAAAAAAATATTTATTAAGTTAAAAAGGAGACCAAATCAGTTCAATTACTTCACAGCCCTAAAATTAGTTAAGAAACAGAACATAATTAAATAATTTATTCAATGCTTTTTTTCTTAAAAACAGTGACACTGCATTGTAAATTAGTCTAGGAATACACTTCAGTGATAATGAATTGTGAATGACTGGATTTCATTACTGCTATCTGTATGCTGTCCATTTCCTCAGTACTTTACATAATAAACCCACAAACAGAAGAAAGAACAAAATAAATTATTTAAGAGGAAGTTAGATAATTCAGCTGTCTCGGGTGAAAGATGTTTTTCCTTTCTCATGTTTATATCTTGCTTCCTTTGGTATCTGAAGATAGGCAATGCAAAGTCAAGCCTGTAGCAATGCAATCTATATTTCACGGCTAAGATATCTTCCTGAGGGCTGTGGTTATCTTTTCCTCTTGATTGAAATCTGGTCACCTATTTACACAGCAGCTTCTAATTTGAATTTACAGGGTAACTGCAGCCACAGTGGGCACAGGGCAACATGGAGGACTACTCTTTCAGAGTGGTGGCTCAAAGGGCTCCTTCTGTAAAATTGGATGTTTATATACCCCATTAAATAAACAATGAAAAGCCCATTAAGCTCTACTTTGTTGCGTATTTTAAATGAACAAGATTCACTGGCTTAGACCACAACCCTATCAGCTCATTCACTGCTTCATGTGTCAGCTGTGGCTCAGTTGGTAGCACTCTTGCTTGAGTCAGAAGGTTATGTGTTCAAGCCTCACACCAGAAACTTGAGCACAAGATCTAGGCTGACAGTCCAGTGCAGTGCTGGAGGAGTGCTGAACTGTTGGATGGGCACCATTTTCTGGACGAGACATTAAACCAAAGGCCCTGTCTGCTCTCTTGCACAGACATAAAAGATCCCATGGTGCTATTCTGAAGAGAAGCAGAGAAGTTCTCTCCAGTGTCCTGGACAATATTTATCCTTCAACCAACATCACAAAAACAGAATAGCCCTATCCAGTCATTACCACATGGCAAGCTTCCACAAACAGCCATGTATAAATTGGCTGCCACGTTGCCTCCATTACAAGTGACTACACTTCGAAAGTACTTCATTGGCTGTAAAGCACTTTGGGACATCCTGGCAATATATAAATGCAAGTTTTTTTTAATGTTTTATTCCCTCCCAAGGACTACACAGGACAACATGTACTGGATAACAATCGCAGTGTGCTGTACTATTGGGTCAAGATGCTTTGCAAACTGGCTACAGGAGCAAATCAAAAATATCTAAAATAAATTGGCACTGCTGTACAGGAAAGCATGATGTTTCTCGAACGTTCTGGATATTTCTGTACTGATTACAATAATAACCCTGCTTCAACAGTTGAGCAAATAAAATAATTCTATAAAAGTAGCAAATGAGCAAAGTTATTATTAGTGAATATTCGAATTTGAAGTTGGATGTGTACCTTTTAAGGCACCCCCGTGATCCTTTACTCTTCAATGGCTTTTTCCAATTTGCTTTGTGCTATTTTTCAAATTTATCAATTTGTCCCAAAATTCTACAAATTTGAACAAACATGGCAAAGCCCTGCACCAGCAATCACTGATGAAAGTGTAATCGCCAAGGGTTGCATTTATAATAAAACCCTCGAGATGGTGAGTTAGCAATTCAATAAGATGTCTCACTACAGAGTCAAGTCAAACCTCAAGACCTAATTTATAATACCTAACTTTAACACTACACCGATAGTGTAAATACACGCTTGGAAACAGATGCTGTAACGGGAAGATCGTACAGTTAATGTTCTGTATGGTTCAGATCACATGGGCTGATTGGGGCTCTCGAGTATCTCAAACTTTCTTCAAAAAAAAAGCGGCTGCAAAATCCATCATCTCACAAATAAAACACATATGTTTCAGCTCAGTAACAAGTTACTGCTGTCCTTTATACTTGTAAATTACAGGTTGGTTACAGGAGGGTGGGTAAGAATAACACCATCTGACACTGCAGTTCCAGACTTGTCAGTTGAGTATCTGAAAGTTGACAATACAACACCACATGCACAAAAACTGTAACTATTTGAAACCTGAACTGATCAACCTGAATAGCATGTGCTTAAACCTAGAGGTCTGAAAATCAATGGAAATTGATCTTCTGGTCTCATCAGCATACTCAGCAAAGACTTCAATTTTGGACTACCTGCCTCATGGGCAGCAGCTTCCAGTTAAATGTTTGCATGGTTTGGGGGGTGCGGGGATGAGGTTACAGAGATAACAATCGTGACTCCTATAGATCGGGAGGTGGGGTGGGGGGGGGGATGGGTGCCTGCACTCCTGCTTGGGCCGTTCAAAAGGACAAAGGGTCCCACAAATTTAGCAGTGGGGCCAATTCTTGCACAGATTGCTCAGGGCGGTCTTGCTGCTAAAATACACTTTGTGCCCAATCGACACAGGCAAAACAGGCATGATCCAACCAATCACCCCACAGTATATTACAACAAAATGTCCAGGTTGGCCTCGTGCCAGAATACTACACAAAAATAGTGAGGGCCATGATTGCACAAGTCCTTTATTATCCAGCAGACTTTACTGCTTCGCTCTCACACTGTTCACTCATTTGCCTGCATTAATCAAAATGCCCAGATTTATAATGAAAAATATTAATAACTAATTTGCAGCAACTTTCAACAAAATAAAAAGATACTAATTCATGGTTTTTCAACATAAGGCTCACACTCAACTGCACAACTGTGTAAAATTATGAAAACAAAACTTGCAGTTATATAGGGCTTTACAGTCAATGAAGAGCTTCTTGAAGTGTAGTCGGTGTTGTAACATAGGAAACATTTAATAGTCATACTTCCACAAAAATAACTGATCTTTAAAAAGAAATCTAACGCATTTAAATTGACCCAAATAAAATTGCAAAGTGTGAACGCTTCTGTCTGTGTAGTGTTAAAATTTTAAATTCAGCCATGTAACTATTGCAAAACTGTGATGTTTCCATTTCTCGATTTCAACAGGTAGTGGTTTACAACAGATCAGTATTCAAGAAGTGTAATTGACATAATTTGTGAGACTGTGACTTAATGAACAGTTGCTTGTTTATGGAAAGCAATGACATACCTCTGATCAGGGTAATAAATTTTTAGGCAAGCATCTACTTTTGAAAATATTTTACAATACATTGCACTGCCTTACGCTGATTGCTGATGTAGTTCTTTTATACTCCATGAATGGTGAAATCTCAATATGTGCGCTATAATTCACATCAAAACCAAGAGGAACTACAATGAGAGAGAAAAACATAGAAAACAGGTGCAGAAGTAGGTCATTCGGCCTTTTGAGCCTGCTCCGCCATTCAACATGATCATGGCTGATCCTCTATCTCAACGCCACACACCCGCTCTCTCCCCATACCCCTTGACGCCTTTAGTGTCTAGAAATCCATTTCCTTCTTAAATATATTCAGTGACTTGGTCTCCACAGTCTTCTGTGGTAGAGAATTCCAAGGTTCACCACCCTCTGAGTGAAGAAATTTCTCCTCATCTCAGTCCTAAATGCCCCATATCCTGAGACTGTGATCCCTTGTTCTAGACAACCCAGCTAGAGGAAACATCATCCCTGCACCCAGTCTGTCCAGCCCTGTCAGAATTTTATATGTTTCAAATGAGAGCCCCTCTCATCTATCTAAACTCCAGTGAGCACAGGCCTAGACGGCCCAATCTCTCCTCATACAACAATCCTGCCATCCCAGGAATCAGTCTTGTGAACCTTCACTGCACTCCCTCTATGGCAAATATATCCTTCCTTAGGTAAGGAGACCAAAACTGCATACACAGAAAGAAGGGATACAAAGCTTGTAACCTATGGGAACAGAGAAACAAGGCAAGTGTCTGGTAATAAAGCAGTAGGGAGCGGAATAAAATGAAAAAGAGCGATACAAGATTATAGAAATAAAGCATTGGACAATGAGAGACAAGGTTAAGTGAGTGGGAAAAGATCTGGCAAATGGAGTATAATGTAGGAAAACTGAAATTGTTCATTTTGGCAGGAAGAATAAAAAGGAAGCTTATTATCTAAATGGTGAGAGATTGCAGAGTTCTGAGATTCAGAGGAATCTGGGTGTCCTAGTGCATGAATCACAAAAAGTTAGTATGCAGGTACAGCAGGTAATTAGGAAAGCTAATAATATATTATCATTTATTGCGAGGGGAATTAATAACAAAAGTAGGGAGGTTATGCTCCAGTTATACAGGGTACTGGTGAGACCATATCTGCAGTATTATGTACAGTACTGGTCTCCTTATTTAAAGAAATATGTAAATGCATTAGAAGCTGTTCAGAGAAGGTTTACTAGACGAATACCATGAAAGGGCAGGTTGCCTCGGGAGGAAAGGCTGGACAGGTTAGGCTTGTATCCACTGGAATTTAGAAAAATAAGAGGAGACTTAATTGAAACCTTTAGGATCCTGAGGAGTCTTGACAGGGTGAATGCGGAGAGGATGTTTATCTTGTGGGAGAATCTAGAACTGGGGGTCACTGTTTAAAAATAAGGGGTTGCTCATTTAAGACAGAGCTGAGGAGAATTTTTCTCTCTCCAAGGGTAGTGAGTCTTTGGAACTCTTTTTCTCAAAAGGCAGTGAAAGCAGAGTCTTTGAATGTTTTTAAGGCAGAGCTAGATAGATTGATTAACAAGGGGGTGAAAGGTCATAGGGGGTAGGGAGGAATGTGAGGTTGAGGTTACACTCAGGTCAGCCATGATCTTACTGAATGGCAGAGCAGGCTCGAGGGGCCAAGTGGTCTACTCCTGTTCCTAATTCTTCTGTAACAAAAAGAGCTACACAATACCAATAAAACACTATCAGCATAAAATGCTCACTTTGCCCTCCCAGAATGTTTTCTCCCCTCTCTTCCTAAAGGCATTAACTCCTCAAATATGGTTCCAAAGTTGTCAGGCACTTCCAAAATATGAGCATTAACAGGAAGACCTGGGAGGTTATTCAACAGCAGGGATCATCACAGCTGAGAGTCACGCTTTCCAGGCCTTACTTGACACACATTTCCAGCAGGTGAATAATAAATCAGGGTGGGAATCATTGTTAATTTCCCCTCCCTGAAACCACAACAATTAAAGCCAACCATAGCTCCTTTAATGCCACCACCATTAAGATCAGGTAATTTCAGAGAAGGAACCTAGTATTTTCTTGGTGTCTCAGACTTTGCAACTTACTGGACAAACTTTATTTTTCAAGGGTGCACCAATTGTATGTACTTTCACAATGTTTTAACCATTTAATACAAATTGTCCCTTCTTCAGTGGCCCACTAAGGATTGAAAGTGCAATTGACAACACGCATTACCCACCATCAGCTTCACCCTCAATCGTAAAAGACCTGATGTACCTTGTTCTTATGGGTGGGGAACAATCTCTTTATTATGAGACTTCAAAAGCTACTAGTGGATTTGTCAGCTCGACTTCTAGCCAGCCCCGACTGACAGCAACAATGAGTGGAAGTGTAAAATAGAAATACTGTGATGGAAGGCTGATATCAGCTATAACATTGCTCTTACAAAGACAGCACAGTAAAGCCACAAGCAGCTGAATAGACAAGGTGGGGTCAGGGTAAAATGAATGCAAACCTTTTGTGCAAAAATATAAAGTAGCACTTTAATCTATTGTTAATTCATGTTATAAAGGAAGTGCTATTTTTCCCCTTAATTGTTCCCCAATGCTGAATTTCAATGTGTATCTAATGTTTCCACAGTCCAAAAACTTGCCAAAACGCAAAATTCTTCAGAGAGCAACATGCAGCACAAACAGACCCTAGAGTTGAACAGGCTGGTACATCAAATCAATGTATAGACAAACTGTGGAAACATTTTCCCCTAATTTTTGCTCAGACTAACAGCTCCAAGGAGAGCACAATATATTTTAAACAGTCAGCAGGTTGCCAAGCAGACACCAACGCTACTGATCTGGAACACCCAAAGGGAGAGAAAAAAATAAATATTACTGAAAAGAGACATGTTGCCAAAGGTTTGTCTTGTACTCATCAGGACAAATGCAAGAATGTCAAATTTCAAATGGTCATAGCAATTTACACTACAGGAAAAAAGGTTGCTGATTGATTGGCAAATCGACCGATTGGCCAAGGTGTTACAATAGAGAATGCAACAGGGAACAATAGGCTCCCCAAACTCCCGGGTAATTCAAAAAAGGCGCACGGCTTGAACATTTTTTTTTTGTTGCAGAAAACAGGTCCCTGTGTATGAATGTATATCACTTCCAGCAAGAATAAATGAGCCACAATTAGCGCTCGACTGATTATTTTATATTGGTTGTTACTGTAGCTATTGGCGCACTCGGGATTGTTCAGCAAGTACTGTCCAATCGCAGAACGACATCTAACAGCGGATGTTTTGTTTTGGGTTTTGCAAGTGCAGGCTGGTTAAGTACGGCCTGTGCTCTGTCTATTACAAACAACCAAAAGAACATGCTGTTTGATTTGATCAGCCATTTGCTGGGATGTACAGCCTACATATCTGGCATCCCACTGGCACTGAAATTCATACACTACGTTGCTCAATTGTGTGGTAGGCAGAACATGTTTTTGGACTGATGGCAGCATCCTGTTAGTGGAAACTACCACTTGCAAAACCACTGCATAGTAGCAGTGTGACACCATTTGCTCAACCAACGGCCAGCACTTTTGGACCTGAAAAGTGCCCAGTCTCCCTCAAATCATGCTGGGGAAGCAAAGTATCTCAACAATTTGAGCAACAGGTAAAGCAAGCTGTTCGATGATGAAAGGTTCTTGTCAAAAATCTGTTTCGCTCCCCACAGAAGTTGCCAGACCTGCCGAGCAATTTCTGCATTTTTTGTTTTTACTCTCAGTATGTTATCGCTGACAGTGATAAAATGGGAGCAGTGGTTATGATCTGAAATTGTCAAAATGAATGTTGAGTCCAGTAGGATGTAAAGTGTCCAATGAAAGATGGGCTGCTGTTCCTCGAGCTTCCATTGAGCTTCATTGAAACAGTGCAGGTGGCCGAGGTCAGAGTGGGAGTGGGTGGAGATTAAACTGGTAAATGACCAGAACCTCCGGGTCACACTTGGAGACTGAAAGGCGATGTTCCACAAAGCAGATACCAAACTGGGATTTAATCTCCTCAATGTAGAGAAAACCGCACTGTGGTCAGTGAATAGACAATACTGAATAGCAAGAAGTACAAGTAAATCACTGTGCCCCTTGGAAACTTACAAAATATATTTCAGCAAACTGGAGTACAGGAGTCATTGCATTCATCCATCCAGCAGCATTTTATATACACAGTCATAGTCAGCCACTGCAGGTGCTTATGTACAGATATAAGCAGTGTTATTTTACACAAGTTCCTGTGCACAAGTGTCTATACAATTCTCATGGTGGCTTTTTATGCCAGCAACAGAAACCAACACAGCTGAGTAAACCAAGGAAAAGGAAGATGTTTCAACAAATTCAAAATCACATTTCACACTCTACCAAATCGACACAACCAGCCAACATGGGACATTTATTATTTTAAAAAGCCAGTGCAGCAATGCTGACTGAACCTGAGAGGGGAACACAAGAGGCTCCATGTACTGGGGCAGACCGGAGAGCAGCGGCTGAGGCTGAACTGGTCGGGGGGGTGGGGAAGAAAGATAAGGCTGTATGACTCACATTGAATGTGTGCAGCATGTATCACAATAGTACTGAAGCACCTCAGAGTGCAACATGGTTTATGTCGACAACTTAAATACCGTCGCACTGCCTGACTGACCACTTTAAATGTCTGTAACGTACCTTTGGTTTTATTTGAAGCACCTCAGGGTGCAACATGATCTATGCAGAAAACTTGAATATTATTGCACTTATTGTGATTTTGAAATGTTTGGTAATGTTCTCCCGGATATTTTATGAATATAGAAAGAGGAAAGGGGTTAAAAAAAAGAGAGGATGAGGCTGTAGGCACCTATTCACTGATATAGATTGGGGAGCAGCAGAGCCACTGAACCCAGGGAGGGAGCACAACCCAGCTCAGCGCCCACCCAGCTCAGCGCCCACCCAGCTCAGCGACCACCCAGCTCAGCGACCACCCAGCTCAGCGACCACCCAGCTCAGCGACCACCCAGCTCAGCGACCACCCAGCTCAGCGACCACCCAGCTCCTCAGCACCCCCAGCTCCTCAGCACCCCCCCAGCTCAGCACCCCCCCAGCTCAGCACCCCCCCAGCTCAGCACACCCCCCCAGCTCAGCACCCCCCCAGCTCAGCACACCCCCCCAGCTCAGCACACCCCCAGCTCAGCACCCCCCCAGCTCAGCACACCCCCCCAGCTCAGCACACCCCCAGCTCAGCACCCCCCCAGCTCAGAGCACCCCCCCCAGCTCAGAGCACCCCCCCCAGCTCAGAGCACCCCCCCCAGCTCAGCAGCCCCCCAGCTCAGCACCCCCCCAGCTCAGCACCCCCCCAGCTCAGAGCACCCCCCCAGCTCAGCACCCCCATCACTGGGTCAAACTGCTGACCAGCAGCTGACCAGGGGGAGAAGGGAAAGGGTCAGCACACTGGGTCAGACTGGAGAGCACAGGGGAGCCCGACCCCGGGGGAAAGAGAGGTCACATCCCCCCCTCTCCCCCACTCTCAGGGGGACCCTCCCCACCCCGGGCCCGGGCTCCACCGCCGCCGCCTCGGGCCCGGCTGCTCAGTGTGAGCCGGGGCCCGGGTTCCGATCCCGGGACCGTGGCACAGACACTCCCCTCCCGGCCCTGCCTCACCCACCCGCCGGGGACCCGGCCCTCCGCCCCGCCGGGGGCTCCACTCACTCACTCACCGGCCGCTCCTACCCCGGGCTCCGCTCCAACCGCCGCCGCCGCCGCCGCTGCTCCTCCCTCCCCCCCAAACTGTCGGCCAAACGCAAGCAGCGCGACGTCAGCGGCCCTTAAAGGGGCGGCGCTTAAAGGCAACTTCTCACATCTCCAGGTGTGACCAGAGCCAGGTGTGTCCAGATCCAAATGTATCCCAATCCAGATGTGTCCAGAGCCAGACGCGTCCAGAGTCAGGCATGTCCAGAACCAGGTGTGTCCAGAACCAGGTGTGTCCAGAACCAGATGTGTCCAGAGCCAGGCAAGTCCAGAGCCAGGTATGGAAGTCTCCTCAACCTCCCAGCTCATCATCCACCCTCTGCAATGATTGTGAATTCATTTTCTCTCCCTATGGCTCAGTTGGTAATACTCTGAGTCAGAAGACTGTGGGTTCAAATCCCACTCCAGGTTGACACTCCAGTGCACTACTGAGACTATGCTACACTGTCAAAAGTGCCACCTTTCACTTGCAATATTAAATCGAGGACCTGTCTACCCTCTCAAGCTCCCTTGACACTACTATGAAGAACAGCGGGGAAGTCATCCCCAAAGTCATGACCAATATTTATCCCTCAATCCACATCACAGAAACAGATTATTTGGGCTTGGCTGCTGCTTTTCCTACATTACAACAATGACCACACTTCAAAAGTACTTAATTGGCTGTAAACTGCTGTCGAGGCACCCCCTGGTCGTGAAAGATGCTAAAAAATGTAAATACCTCTTTTCTTATTTACCTTGAAGCCCACCTTCAGTGGCAGAGGTAATGTTTTTGCCCCTGTTGTCTCCTTCAACAGCTCCCTGCCCAAAGGCAGATCAGACCCACAGTGCCGTGATCTCCACCTTGGGTATGGCAAGGAGGCAGGTCTCAAATCCATCCCAGCAGTTATGGGGAATCAAACCCTGTGCAGTTGACACCAATCTGATCCACACGGGCCATCCAACCAACTGAGCCAATCGACCACGCAAGGAGGTCCAAGTTGCTGTGACAACGTACGCCTTTACATGCATGTTGTAGTCCGGAGCTATGAATTGTGATGGTAGAGGCTCCAATTTCTTTCCATCACATGGCTGACCAGAAATCTCTCCTGCTCTTACAACCATTGGCGTGTTAGAAGGATTTACAAGTTGATACCTAACTTGTTATGAATGCACCATCCTTACTTATCCAGAGTAGGACTCAAACCCAGAGCTTCTGGCTCAGAGGCAGGGATGCCACAACGCCTCCACAGCTGCTCGACTGTAAACAATATATCTCAAAAACTAATGGACTGATTTCCATGAAACTTGATACACAGATAGGGTATGGCCCAAGGAAAAACCAACTAGTTTTTGGCAAATATGTGGGCCTGGATCCTCGAAATTTTTAAAGGATCTATTAATATTGGGAGATAGGCTGAATTGTCTATTTTTTTTAGAATGTTGTGGATTTTTTTATTAATAATGTTGTTAATTTTTTTAGAAAGTTGTGATTTATCTCAGCTGCTGTGGTGGAATTTGTCACAGCTGTCAAAATGTGAGGAAAGTTTTCAGAGCAGCTTGTTAGGTATGGATTGGCCTGAAGCCTCCTCAGTGAGATGGGAGCTCTTGATAAAAAGATTTATTTTTTCGGCTTTGTAGTTACAGAACATCAACCAGGCAGGGAAAAGCCTCAAGGAAGAAATGTGTAATTATAATAACGTTGAGTTAACACAGTGTGACAAAGGTATGCACTCTACTGAGCACCCTCTTCACTTGTTCTGTATGTTTTTGGATTTATTTTTGGTATTTTATTCATTATTGCCTATTACAGTCAAATCTCCTCTCAGCTCCCTTCCTTTCAAGGCTGAAGTGCCAATGATTCTCCCCCTTTTCTCACATCATTCCATCCTCTAACACAAGCTTCGTGAGATTGAGTGATGTGCTGCCTTGTGTTTGTTTATACTGGCACAGGTTTTATTTGCATTAAGTGATTGTGTGATTCATGCAATTATTGCAGCAAATATGCCTTCGGGGAAAGGATTTAAAGGTGGAAGGGCTCATAAAAAATAATTCAAATATTAATAAGAGTAAATAGTAATAATGTGACCATTGTGCTTTCTATTCTCTTCATCATATTGCTGTCAATCATCTTAAGCCCCCCACCCCCAAAACCCAATTTCCTGCCTGGGCTAGTCAAAGGTAACATCCCTAAGTCTTATTTCCCATCTCCTCTAAGAACACTGAACTCAATTATAATACTTCAAAGTGGCCTGGGTGGGATTAATTCAGTACCTTCCTTATCTTTGTTACTTAATACTACATAGCATGGTACAGGTATTAGAGTGATTTCCTAAATTTTCTGGGTTTTTTTTCCAATATTTGTGTTCCTGGTGTGCTAAAGCAATGACTGATAGGAAGACATTCCCTCTTGGAGAGATATAAATAGAGGGCTGTCTAATGTTGGGATAAACATCTTATCACAAGTTACCAGACATAGAACTCCCAGATCCTAAACAGGCTTTAATTAAAAAAAAGAGCCAATATATCTTTCAAATTTTCCCTCATGTACTGTGATATATCTTAAAATGCACCGCAAAGTATTGTAGTGATTCCTGCAAATCCACTAAATCACTCCCTTCTGTCCCTGCTGGTGATAGCTGCTTCACAGAACGTGTGTATATGTTTATGCGCTATATAAAATTAGAACACATGTTTCAGTTTGTCTAGTTGACTAGATTAGTTTGTAACTTAGTTTTTAACAACCGAAAATAATTATACTCAGTATAAAGATAGCTAAACAAATAAATAACATAAATCCTAATAATTTAAAATCCATGTTGTTTTTATGATTAGGTTCATCTCAGATTTCTTCAAACCACCTATAAATTTTCATGCAGGTACAGCAAGCAATTAGAAACAAGTAGTATGCTAGCCTTCATTGCAAGGGAATTGGAGTATAAGAGTAAAGAAGTTTTGCTGGAATTGTACTTTTGGTCTCCCTACCTATAGGGAAAGCTATAGTTGCCTTAGACAGGGTGTAACATGCATTCTGGCATGACAGCGCTGTCCTGTCAGAAGAGATTGAGTAGAGTGGGTCTATATTCTCTTGAGTTTAGCAGAATGAGAGTTGGCCTCATTGAAAAGTATAAGATTCAAAGAAGGCTTGACAGGGTAGATGCTGAAAGATTGGCCTCTGATTGGCCAGCAGCCCAGGGAGACAGATATCCAACTAACGTCAATTGATTGTTAAATGACTACTGGAAATCATTCTTTCCCTAAGCGGGTGCCCCACCCACCAACCCATTTCCCCCCCGCCCCCACCACTGACTTTTTAGCTGGGGGGAGGAGGACGATGGTGCCCAGCTGGAGAGTCTAGGACTAGGGGTCATAGTCACAGGATAAGGGGTCAGGCATTTAGGACTGAGATGAGGAGAAATTTCTTCACCCCGAGGGTAGGCGAATCTTTGGAATTCTCTACACCAGAGGGCTGTGGTTACTCAGAATTCAAAGCTGAGATCAATAGATTTTTTGATACTAAGGGAATTAAATGATATAGGGATAGTGCAGAAAAGTGGAGTTGAGGTTGAAGATCAGCCATGATCTTACTGAGTGGTGCAGCAGGGTCGAGGGGCTTATGGTCAACTCCTGTTTCTAGTTCTTAAATCATGGGTTGAACTATAAGGGGCACCATTGTCCCCCTCCCCCTAACTAAAAAGTCAGGGGGGGTTGGGGGGGAGTGGGGAGGGAGCCGGGAGGGAGGCCGGGAGGGAGCCCGGGAGGGAGCCCACCCAGGGGAAGACCAGCTGCCCTGCAGTCACTTGATGGTCAATTGACCATTAGACTGGAGGCAGGATTTCTGTCCCTCCGAGACAGGAGTCCCGCTTCAGGGAGCTGCCAGCCAATCAGAGGCCAGCAACTCTCTCCAGCACCAGTAATGCCAGCAGGAGTCGTGGCGACTGCTGGTTCTGCACTCGGGCGATGAGGAGGTGAGCTGCAGTGGATTAGAACTCTGTAACTGTCTCGGGGGTGGGGGGAGTCGAGGGGAAGGGGGAGGGGGGGTGACGGAGGGCCATAGTTTGAGAGGCCATAGGGGTGTGAAACCTGTGGGGGGCTGTGGACAGATGCCCAAGGGCAAAGCCTCTTTAAATATACAAATTAGGCTGCAATTGCATCACTGGGGCCTGATCTGTTATTTTAACCTAAGGCACAAACCCCAAGCAGGTAAATTTTAATTATTTTTTTTATCTATAGCTTCCGCATGAAAAAGAAGCAGCCAGAATGTCTAACACTTGCTTACCATAGCTCTCATTGAGGTCCAAGGAAGTGCTACAAGGACACTCTGAAGGCTTCACTTAGGAGTTTGGATATTGACTTTGAGCCCTTGGAGAAGCTCACCCAGGATCGCTGCACCTGGCGCAACTTAAAAAAAATGGTGTGGCCTCCTTGGAAAGCAAGCGTATATCAGAGGCAGAGAGAAAACGCAAGGAGAGGAAATCCAGAGCCAGCAACTCATCCACCCTGAGGTCAGTTGGAGGATAGTTGTGGCACTTTGTTAATCCCAGGCAGTCTCTTGTCCTTGAAGAGAAGCCTAGATGTCACGATCACAACAACTGTCAGAAAACAGCTGATTGCCAATACTCTTCTTTTATATTTTTGGTGCATTGAATTGTAATATTTTAAGCAAAACAAGTTCTATGAGTTAAACATCAGACTTCTAAATGTGAATATGATGAAAGTGTACTGAACAGAAAAGATATATATAATCATTACTTTCTTGTCTTTATCATACCTAACTTTTGCACAGATATGTAACCTTCCCCACTGCTCTTTCGATGTGGAACACATGGACTCACTCACTCCCTGTCTTAACCCAAATTACAAACTCACTCTTTCATTCCCCCCCAAAAAACCTCCCACCATCTCCACCTGGTGGAGCTCTGAAGAAGAGTCATACAGACTCGAAATGTTAACTCTGTCTTTCTCTCCACAGATGCTGTCAGACCTGCTGAGTTTTTCCAACAATTTTTGTTTTTGTTTCAGATTTTCAGCATCTGCAGTACTTTTGCTTTTATCCATCTGGTGGATGTTGTGTGTAATAGGTTAACTTCCTTGAATTAAGACAGTGGCAACAGATAGATTGTTAAAATCTCAGGGAATTTAACTGTTATTTGAGGAACTGGGCAAGAGATGCAGAGGGGTGTGAGGAACAACTTTTTTTTAAGCTATGAGTGGCAATGACCTGGAACTCACTGCTTACATGAGTTGTGGAAGTAGAGACAATCAATGATTTCAAAAGGATATTGGATGGGCACTTGAGGGTGTTATGACCCTTGGCCAGACCCCAGGTCATGGAGGGAGATCTGGTTAGGGACCAATAACATTTTATTTAAAATAGATAAAGTTTGAGATTCAAGACGCTTACTAAGAGAATAAAGCCACAAAATTCCAAGGGTTTTCAACAAGCAAAAATAAACTTTACAAGTTCAGAAAGATAAAACAATTTATGATATCGATCTTATGCTCTAACATTCAGGGTAAATATGAGGTACGTGTGAATTAACAGGCAAACTGAGACGGACACATTACACTACACAATAGATGACAGATGCAACCAAGACAGATTCCATGGATTTCTCAACAACCCACCCAGACATTTGCCACATTGTGAGCCCCAATTTCACTTTGGGTTTCCAATCTCCACATTTGAAGATCTTGCCTTGGAATTCTCTCTAAAGGTCGCTCCCACTTGGACAGCTTCAACAATGACCCACACCTCAGGGTTTCAATCTCGCATGCTGAGATTCCTTTCCCCTGGATCTTCGAACACACCCAAGCTTCACCTTCCAAACACAATTTCAGATCTTCGGCTGTGCCAAGCTGAACACACTGTTCCAAAGGGGTACCTTTGCCCCGACGTCCTGCAGCACAGAGTCACCAACTTTTGGCTGCCTTCTCAGATCTTCAGGGTTCCTCCCATGCCCAGTTTGCTTAAAGTCTGCTCCCTGCAGCTCTTTCTTGAATTTGGAGCCTATTACTCTGCTCCTTTCTTTAGCTTCGCTTAAGGGGACCTATTCCTGTCCCGTGGCTTGGTCTCTTACCTGGTACTACCTTTTAGGACCTCTCCCTGTCCCCGTTCCTGGTTTAGGACCTTCTCCCTGTCCCCCTCCTGTGTCCTGCTCCGTGGGACCCACTCTTACAATGGTGTTCCCCTCTCCAAAAGTGCACAGGGCTGGTCCCTGGCCTGAGGAATATATGAATAACTGAACTGCGCATGTGCGGCCAGTTTCCAGTCGGCGCATGCGCAGGAGGCCCAGTGTTCTTTGCGAACCGGAGCTCCCGACCTATGAACGAAAGAAGGTAAGTGTTTGAGTTTCATCACAAGGGAAAGAAACTTCCCTTGATAAGCGGATAGAGCAGGAAATAGGACGAACTGGATTGCTCCACAGGGAGCCAGCATGGACCCAATGGGCCAAATGGCCTCCTTCTGTGCCATAATAATGACTCTATTTAGAGGAATTGGCTTGTGGAGCCAATCGAATACTTTTCAGTCCTATACTTTCATGGGTTCTTGTTGATTTCAATGTGAACCTAATTCTGTTGCAGTAGTTACTTCAAGTGGTTCAATTCTCCTCCTTTTCAGATCTGGCAATGCATTCTTCCTTGCTGGACATGCCACATTATGATTAAAGAAACATGCTGGTTGCATTTTCCAAATTTCTCTTCCCATTTAGACCAGAAACTGTTCTCTAATCCTGCCACAGGGCAGTCACACCCGAGTTATCTGAGGAAGGGTGTTCTTGCTATAGAGGGAGTGCAGTGAAGGTTTACCAGATTGATTCCTGGGATGGTGGGACTGACATATGAGGAGAGATTGAGTTGGTTAGGATTATATTCACTGGAGTTCAGAAGAATTAGGGGGGATCTCATAAAAACCTATAAAATTCTAACATGACTAGACAGGGTAGATGCAGGAAGGATGTTCCCGATGGTGGGGGAGTCCAGACCAGGGGTCACAGTCTGAGGATACGGGGTAGACCATTTAGGACTGAGATGAGGAGAAATTTCTTCACCCAGAGAGTGGTGAGCCTGTGGAATTCGTTACCACAGAAAGTAGTTAAGGCCAAAACATTGTATGTTTTCAAGAAGGAGTTAGATATAGCTCTTAGGGCGAAAGGGATCAAAGGACATGGGGAGAAAGCGGGAGTAGGCTATAGAGTCGGATGATCAGCTATGATCATAATGAATGGTGGAGCAGGCTCGAAGGGCCGAATGGCCTACTCCTGCTCCTAGTTTCTATGTTTCTATGAGTTCACCCTGTTCTCACCTGATGTTCACACACGACCTCTTCCAGCAGGACCATTGAACAGTGGATTGGCAGCAAGTGTCCTGATCTGTTTTCCTCCCCAAATCATGCATTAGGGATGCCGACTGTAGCACATCTACCATTGCTGTAGCTAAGGTAAGCTAATTAAGGGTATTATGGGCTATGTAAAAAGTCAGGTAGTTGGAATTAAGATACAGATCCGCCATAATCTAATCTAATTTAAAGGAACAAATTTGAGGGGCTGAAAGGTCTCCTCCTGTCCCAATGCATGAAAATATTTAATGGGCTGCCATGATAATCATTCAGGCCAGGGCATTGCGATGACTTTCTTAGACTCTCAGCCCTTGGGAATAAAGACTTAGCGGGAGTGGCACCCAGGGAATGCAGAGGATTGACCTAGATTGCTTTTACTTTTCAATCTTCTCTCTCTGTACCAGAGCTTAGTCTGTAAAATACATTCTGGAAAAGAGGTCGATGTGGGGACATAAAGCTAACAGGAGGGGAAAAAGAACAAAAAATATAGAAATGAATTCTACTGTATCAAATAGCATGTCAGTACATAGGGTCAACTGATGAAGGTCCCTCTCCATAGGAGCATTTTTGCATCAATTTTAAAATTCATGGCTTGTTAGTCAACTGCTTGGAGATTCATCTGTACAATTTTTCAATGAAATGAAATGGCATAACAACAAACAGGAGCCAAAGATTACTGTAACAAGGCTCCATAACAAGTAACAAAGATTACTATAATTTTTTTTTAAATCATGTAATTGCAAGCTAAACATGCTGAAAGGATCGGGAAGATTTTTTAAAGCTATAGGTTGCAATAATTGCTCCACAATTAATCTTCATCATATATATGTAGAAGTTAACAGTGAATGTCCTTTGACTTGGAAAAACTGGTGTCCTTAACTTAGAGATTAAGGTCAAGTGATGTCGCTTGTGAGCTCATGCTGTTGCCTCCGCTTTTACCTCCGAAGTTGATGTTGGAAAAAATTCAAGAGTGAAAAGCTATGGTTGTACCCTCACATAGTAACTAGGAGTAGAAAGACTAGTTGATGATCATGTGGGGCTAGACTATGTTCTTCTGCTGGCTAGCTGACAAATTTCACCTTGGCCAACCCTGCTTTCTCCAGATGACGAAATTCTCCAGAACTCTGCAATAATTTCCAGGCTTCAGCATCAGGCAACATGCACCTTTTGGAAATTTTCCTCTGCTGCCCAACAACCTTTTGCAAGTGCACCTCTACCTTGTAACCTCCATCACCAAAGCCGGGACAGAAAGCCTGAAGGCCGTGTGGTAACATGACCAAGTGTTAAGGAAGCAGGAATGGCTAAAGGTGAGCAGTCAACCCCTAAACACCATCAACTGCAGAAAAATGTAGGAAGGCCAATTTAGAACCATGTATTGCACAAATCGCACATGCTCCAAAAGGTCCACCCCTCCACACCAGACAGCTGCTAGGCTATGGACACGGTGCACCCATCTCCTCATATGCCTCCAATACCTGAAGCCAACAGGTGGGTCAGTGTTATCTTGCTACTAACTGCAAGGAGATGCATCCCACTCTATAGGAGGTGCAGTCTCACCCGTAATAAATGTAACACTGAAACACATGTGAGAAATCTGCCAAGCAGAACGAGTGATGATCAGCCCCCAGCTAGAAGGGAGGGAGCAGGGGAATACCAGGCAGTTTCTGATACTTTCTTGGAGACCCACTCAGCACAAACTACCCCTATCCTCTCAGAGCAGCAATTGACTCACTGTACAACTTTAACCAACTTAACTGGAGAGGCGATAGCATAGTGGTATTGTCGCCGGACTAGTAATCCAGATAATGCCTGGGGACCTGGGTTCAAATCCCAGCACGGCATGACCATGAAACCATTGTCGATTGTTGTAAAACCCCACCTGGTTCAATAATGTGCTTTAGGGAAGGAAATCTACAGTCTCCAGACCCCCAGCAATGTGGCTGACTCTCAAATGGCCTAGTAAGCCACTCAGTTGTATCAAACCACTACAAAGTCATAAAAGAGGACGGACCAATCAACCTAGGCACTGGAAACGACAACGCAACCCTGCCATGTCCTCCTTGCTAACAACCCAAAATTGGGAGAGCTGTCTCACAGACTAGTCAAACAACAGCCTGACATAGGCATCCTCACAGAATCGTATCTGACAGATAATGTCCCAGACTCCACCATCACCACCCCTGGGTATGTCCTGTCCCACCGGCAGGACAGACCCAGCAGAGGTGGCAGCACAGTGGTATACAGTCGGGAGGGAGTTGCCCTGGGAGTCCTCAACATCGACTCCGGACCCCATGAAGGTCAAACGTGGGCATGAAACCTCCTGCTGATTACCACGTACTGCCCTTCCTCAGCTGATGAATCAGTGCCCCTCCATGTTGAACACTGAAGGTGGCAAGGGTGCAGAATGTACTCTGGGTCAGAGACTTCAATGTCCACTGACTCAGCTGGCTGAATCCCAAAGGACATAGCTGGTAGGCTAGGTATGTGGCAGCTGGCAAGGGAACCAAGAAGTGGAGAAAAATATACTTGATATCCTCACCAACCTGCCTGCCGAGATCCATGATACTGGCCATGACAGTGTCGGTAGGAGTGACCACTGCACAGTTGTTGTGGAGACGAAGTCCTGACTTTGCATTGAGGATACTCTCCATCAGATTGTGTTGCACTACCACCATGCTAAATGGGATAGATTGTGAACACATCTAGCAAGACTGGGCAGGCATGAAGTGCTGTAGGCCATCAGCAGCAGCAGAATTATACTCAAACACAATCTGTAACCTCATGGCCCGGCATATCCCCCACTCTACCATTATCATCAAGCCAGGGGATCAACCCTGGTTCAATGAAGAGTGCAGGAGGTCATACCAGGAGCAGCACCAGGCATACCTAAAAATGAGGTGTCAACCTGGTGAAGCGATAACACAGAGCTACTTGTGTGCCAAAAAGCATAAGCAGCAAGTGATAGGCAGAGCTAAGCGATCCTACAACCAACAGATCAGATCTAAGCTCTGCAGTCCGACCACATCCAGTTGTGAATGGTGCTGACAATTAAGCAACTCACTGGAGGAGGAGGCTCCACAAGTAACCTCATCCTGAATGATGGAGAAGCCCAGCACATCAGTGCAAAAGACAAGGCTGAAGCATTTGCTACAATCTTCAGCCAGAAGTGCCGAGTAGATGATCCATCGTGGCCTCCTCCAGAGGTCCCCAGCATCACAGATGCCAGTCTTCAGCCAATTCGATTCACTCCACATGATATCAAGGAACGGCTGAAGGCACTGGATACAGCACAGGCTAAGGGCCCTGACAACATTCCGGCAATAATGCTGAAGACTTGTGCTCCAGCACCCCTAGCAAAGCTGTTCCAGTACAGCTACAACACTGGCATCTACCCGGCTATGTGGAAAATTGCCCAGGTATGCCCTGTACACAAAATGCAGGATAAATCCAACCTGGCCAATTACTGCCCATCAGTCTACTCTCCATCATCAGTAAAGTAATGGAAGGGGTCATCAACAGTGCCATCAAGCGGCACTTGCTTAGCAATAACCTGCTCACTGATGCCCAGTTTGGGTTCTGCCAGGGCCACTCAGCTCCTGACCTCATTACAGCCTTGGTTCAAACATGGATGAAAGAGCTGAACTCCCGAGGTGAGGTGAGAGTGACTGCTCTAGCAAAGCTGGAGTCAATTGGAATTAGGGGGAAAACTCTCCGCTGGTTGGAGTCATACTTAGCACAAAGGAAGATGGTTGTGGTTGTTGGAGGCCATTCATCTCAGCTCCAGGACATCACTGCAGGAGTTCCTCAGGGTAGTGTCCTAGGCCCAACCATCTTCAGCTGCTTCATCAATGACCTTCCTTCCATCATAAGGTCAGGAGTGGGGATGTTCACTGATGATTGCACAATGTTCAGCACCATTCACGACGCCTCAGATACTGAAGCAGTCCAAGTCCAAATGCAGCAAGACCTGGACAATATCCAGGCTTGGGCTGACAAGTGGCAAGTAACATTCATGCCACACAAGTGCCAGGAAATGACCATCTCAAACAAGAGAGAGTCTAACCATTGCCCCTTGACAATCCATGGCATTACCATCACTGAATCCCCCACTATCAACATCCTGGGGGTTACCATCGACCAGAAACTGAACTGGACTAGCTGTATAAATACTGTGGCTACAAAAGCAGGTCAGAGGCTGGGAATCCTGCGGCGAGTAACTCACCTCCTGACTCCCCAAAGCCTGTCCACCATCTACTAGGCACAAGTCAGGAGTGTGATGGAATACTCCCTCCTGCCTGGATGAGTGCAACTCCCACAACACTCAAGAAGCTTGACACCATCCAGGACAAAGCAGTCCACTTGATTGGCAACATATCCACAAACTTTCACTCCCTCTACCACCGACGCATGTTAGTAGTAGTGTGTGCCATTTACAAGATGCACTGCAGGAATTCACCAAGGTTCCTTAGACAGGATCTTCCAAACCCACAACCAGTACCATCTAGAAGGACAAGGGCAGAAGATAGATGGGAACACCACCACCTGGAAGTTCCCCTCCAAGTCACTCACCCTCCTGACTTGGAAATATATCGCCGTTCCTTCACTGTTGCTGGGTCAAAATCCTGGAACTCCCTTCCTAACAGCACTGTAGGTGTACCTACACCACATGGACTACAGCGGTCCAAGAAGGCAGCACACCACCACCTTCTCAAGGGCAACTAGGGCAATAAATACTGACCCAGCCAGCGAAGCCCACATCCTGTGAATGAATTTTTAAAAACACAAGAAAATTCTGAACCTCTCCCCATTGTCCCCAGTTCCAACTACCCCAGCAAAACACATGCAACCTACAATTATCCCAACATGGACTGATTCCTCCTGCAGGTATTATGCAGTCAGACTGCACAGTCATTAGCTATGTATGGAAATGTACTTGTCCATAAGAAGTGCATAATTGTGCACCTAAATATATAAGGAGCTCATAAAATAAATCTGTATGAAGTTACCTATAATTACAAAATGAATGGCTTCATAGAATATATGTGCATGTACTCCTAAATGTATGAGAATGTATGTTTGTTGGAACACAGTAAAAGTTTTAAAATACAGTATCATTTTGCTCATTATTGTGTATTAATTCGCCACCTATTAGTATCTAATTTGATGATGTGTGAATTTACTTTAATGTAAAAACAAAAGTAATTTAATAAAATCATGCATTAATGTTCTGTTGAAGATAGAAGCAAAACACTAGCAGTACCAAAAAATTGTAAAATTAAACAGAAAATTTATATTGAAATGTAAAACTAAAACAATCCAATATTATATCATCTCCCCATTTATAGAAGTGATTTTAACAGCCCTTTAGAATTATAAAATTTGCCTTCCTTGTGTGATAAACATTCAGGTGGGCAATATATTCATAAGTTACTAATAAGCTTGTTGGTCTTTTTCAACAGAGCTGACATATTTTCATTCAGGTTTAACTAGAGAGTAAAGGAGAACGAACACAACAAAAACTCACAAATGTTGAAATGTAAGCTGTTCAATCACAAAGATTTTGAAGGTAAATGTTGATTTATTTAGACTCAAAAGTGTGACAAACAAGAATTGTTCAATAGGCATAAACCTTGACTTTCTGAACTTCTTTGTCCTCACATTCCCTTTTTCTACTGTAGTAATAAAATGTGTTATCTCGTCTTTGAAGTTTTTTCACATATCCAGTATCTGGCCAACGATCCACCTGCATTGAACAGGACATCACTGTCTCAATTTTATCACACATCTCATTGATTATCTCATACATATAACACACTGCAAACCAAAAGGTAGGCATTGAAATGCAACATATGAAACAGCTGGGTAGCTGTTGTGATATACGATGAAACTTCCTTATAAATATATAACACATTGTGTGGAATGGTAACTTTATTTTAGAAGCATTTCACAGTACCCCCCGTGAGAATAAAATTGATTAGATTGTAAAAAAAAAAGAATTAACCAGCAGATGTTGAGATTGCAAGAATGAGGGACAAAGATTTAGGGAGCGTAGACAATCAGATTGTTTCGGGAGCAGCAATTTCCCTAGAAAAATATAGCAACAGCTACTTTTAAATAAGGAGATAATTTTAAACTGCTTTTATGTTATAAAAATCAGTCTTGTAGAACTTGTAGAATTGTAGAACTTGGCCACATCCATAGTGCTTTTATGAGTTCATCACTCAAACCTGGGCTGACCTTACTTGTAGTGCTATGTATATCTCATTACTGTCCATTGTGTTCATTCCATTGATTAAATCATCTGAATTAGATAAATGTGTACTACCCCTTATAAATTTTCTGCAGGTTTTTAATTACAAATATTGGAAATTAGATAATTGTGCATACAATTAATAAACCATGGAATTCATTACCCCATCTACTTGTTTTACTTGCTTGTATTCTATTTCATCTCTGTATCCAGCTTGTTGAAATCTGTACAAATTTTCTATTTCTTCAGTCCATTGCTTGGCACGACTCATAAATTTAGGTTTTACTTCCTGCCCTTGGGTTCCAAAATCTCTCAAAGACATAATGTAATGAATACCTAAAACAAAAAAGATAAAAATCAACTTTCTAATGTGCATCTTCACTTAAGGTGCCTCATAAATCATATCGTTATAATAGATTACCTTTTGAATCACAAAAGGTTAGTATGCAGGTACAGCAGGTAATTAGGAAAGCTAATAAAATGTTCTCATTTATTGCGAGGGGAATTGATTACGTAAGTAGAGAAGTTATGCCTCACTTGTACAGGGCATTGGTGAGATCACATGTGTAATATTGTGTACAGTGCTGGTCTCCTTATTTAAAGAAAGATGTAAATGTGTTAGAAGCAGTTCAGAGAAGGTTCACTAGGCTAATAACAGGAATGGGCGGGTTGTCTTATGAGGGAAGGCTAGACCGGTTAGACTTGTATCCGCTGGAGTTTAGAAGAGTAAAAGGCAACTTAATTGAAATCTTGAAGATCCTGAGGGGTCTTGACAGGTTGGATATGGAGAGGATGTTTCCTCCTGTGGAAGAATCTAGAATTAGGGGTCACTGTTTAAAAAATCAGGATGTCCCAAAGCACTTTACAGCTAATCAAGTATATTTGAAGTGCAGCCACTGTTTGTAATGTAGGAAATGAGGCAACCAATTTGCACGCAGCAAACTCCTACAAACAGCAGTGACAGATAACCTGCTTTAGTTGGCTGAGGGATGATGGCCAGGTCACTGAGTGAAACTCCCCTGTTCTCCTTCGAAATAATGACAGATCCTAGACAGAGGCATTGTCCATGTAATCTGAAAATGGCTGTTGTGACCTGCTCAGCATGTCTGGGAAAACCATCACCGTGCTGAACAGTGTTGAAAGAAACCCACTGGGAAATGTAACTTAAATAAATTTTCCCTCTGCATGATGCAAAATGCGTACTTCCCATACAGTCAGGTCTCACTAATCCAAGACCAGAGCTTTCAGTTACACATTGGCAGGAGCCAAGTTTAGGGGATGTCTACTGATTAAAATCCTGCAGTTTATCGGCAAAGGCCGTTGGCAAATGTATTTGGGATTATCCTGCTCTTTCGAGCATTGGCATACAAGGCTGTTGACTGGGGAAACTCCCCAGTGGCTGATTTGTTCCCCCAGGTCCATCAGTGGGTCAGACCCGGCCAATCTACAGCAGCAGCCGGAAGTATTGCAGAACTGGCCTGACTCAAGTGCGGGATGACCAAGTTTTCCGAAGGTGCGGGGTCCAATCCCCAATCACTGAGTCTCTATTTTGGAACCAGATATTTACGTCAATCATCCTCCAGGTCCCCCCTAGTGAGAATCAACTGTCAAACTTTAGTTGTTTGACTTGCCAAAAATTCTCCAGTGGAAGCAGCTAAGACAGGACATGAAAGAGACTTACCCTGAAGTGCAACACAGTTAGTTATTTCTACACAGAGGACGGACACAGGCTGGACTGTTACTTTACGCTGGACGTTGGATGTCGTTAGTGTGTTGTTGTCAATGTAACTAGGCAACCCATGACGCTACAATACAGCTGAGAACATTCTTCCGGGCCCATTATCAATGAACAAAAACAAAAACAGCTGGAAAAACTCAGCAGCTCTGACAGCATCTGCCGAGAGGGACACAGTTAACGTTTCGAGTCCGTATGACCCTTCATCAGAACTAAGACATATAGAAATGTCTATATCCATCTCGTTTAAATATTGCAATGAAGTGTGAAATGAGATGAAAAAATCATTTCTATATGTCTTTGTTCTGTTGAAGAGTCATACGGACTCGAAACGTTAACTGTATCTCCCTCTCCGCAGATGCTGTCAGACCTGCTGAGTTTTTCCAGGTGTTTTTGTTCTAGATTTCCAGCATCCGCAGTATTTTGCTTTTTATCCCATTATCAAGGAGCTGGTTTGTGTTCATTCGTGCAGGCGAAACACGGGGGGTTTTCATCCTTTAAAAGCATATTTGATTAGCACCATTGATAGCACTTCCTCGATTAATACCATGGACGATTGACGTTAAGAAGCGTGCAATTCCAAGTTATTTATAATATGGTAATCGAAACGCCGGTTAGCAGAGAGAAACACAAGGTTGCCTGTGACGGTATGAGGGAGAGAGAGTTAGGTGAACATAAAAGCCGAGCACAAATGGGGAGAACCTCGGGGTTGGAGAGAAATGTGACAAAGTGGCATACAGTAATGAAATTAAGGACAGATTTGCAGAGAATGAATGGATTAATACATTAGTGGATGCAAAAAAAAAAATCACTGGAACCCTCGACTGGAGTTACAAAGGCAACCCATAGAGAATTTCAGGAGCATAGGGAAAATTGCCCATTGCTTTGACCCAACATGTGACAGCATAATGGGGTCAGCTCTTGGGGCTGGAAGAATTGGGGTGGGGTTGTAATTTTGAGCGAAGTCTACTACTGCTCTACATGCCCCCCCCCTGTTTGGCTGCAGTCAAAGAGGCTGCTACGCCAAGCTGAAGCTTCTTTGAACTGAAGCAGCACTGTGACACTGAGCTAAGACCTGAAATCACATAGTTACTGACTCCACCACATCCACAGCTGCCAGGATTGCCACTTTTGCCAGGTTAGGCGGCTGTAGTTTATAGAAGGGAATTGAGCGAGATGTGGAATTGTCCAGAGGCACAGTACCTTCATCATGCTAGTTTTAACCATGCTCTCACTGCTGCAACTGAATTTCCATGGCCACTCATCTATATGACCACATCAGATCTGTGAGGCCCTTGCTGACACTCCATTCAGTACAGTCTGCTAGAAAACATTGTGTATTGGCGTTCAGGTCTCTGAGGAGGAAGGTTATTCACTAGATGTCCCTAGGTAAACTGCAGAGTGCAGTATGCATTTTCACTCCTATAAAGATGCAGCATGCGGACACTTCACCGGAGCCTTCAGTTGTTCTCGGGTGAATGGCACAGTGTCTACTGACTATCATTTATGTGCTCAGAAAGCATTTTCGTTTATAAGGTCTGCATTCCTTGGCTCTCCTTTAGTTAGGGGATGCAATCTAGCCCTTCACAAAGCATGATCCCGTTCCTCCACTGACTGCACCACACCCTTCTCCAGCTCGCCTGTGCTTCATCTGCACCAGTAAGATCTCCCAGGGTGGGTATGTTGAATCTGATGCTCGGATGGGTTGAAATGAGTGACCCTGGCTACTATGAGGTGTTTGGGAGGTCCAGGCTATGGCCTTATTGTGCAATTGCACCTGTTCTGCACCCTGGGAAATTGGATACAACTATTAACTTTGCTCAGTGGTAATATTCTTATTTCTGCGTTAGAAAATTGTGGGTTTCAGGCCCACACTGAATGTGAGCACAGAGTCTCAGTTGATGCTTTTGTGCAGCATTGAGGGACTGCTACATTACAGAGGGTGCTATCGTTTCAATGAGAAGTTAAACAGATGGGGTTGTTGTTTGACTGGGCAAGGCAGGAGGTGAAATCTCCCAGAATATTCTCTACCAGAGTTGAAATACTGCAACTCCTGCCACCATAGATTGCAACAATAGTTTGAATGTTTAATTCACTCACAAAACTGGCCAATTGTTACAAAACAAAAATAAAAATACCTGGAAAAACTCAGCAGGTGTGACAGCATCTGCGGAGAGGAACACAGTTAACGTTTCGAGTCCTCATGACTCTTCAACAGAACTAAGGAAAAATAGAAAAGAGGTGAAATATAAGCTGGTTTAAGGGCGGGGGGGTGATGGTGGGACAGGTAGAGCTGGATAGAGGGCTAGTGATAGGTGGAGATAACCAAAATATGTCACAGACAAAAGGACAAAGAGGTGTTGAAGGTGGTGATATTATCTAAGGAATGTGCTAATAGGTGACATTAAGGGTAGAAAGCAGGATGAGCAAGGGACAGATAGCCCTAGTGGGGGTGGGGTGAAGGGAAGGGATTGAAATAGGCTAAAAGGTAGAGATAAAACAATGGATGGAAATACATTTAAAAATAATGGAAATAGGTGGGAAAAGAAAAATCTATATAAATTATTGGAAAAGGGGGGGGATCGGAAAGGGGGTGGGGATGGAGGAGAGAGTTCATGATCCAAAATTGTTGAACTCAATATTCAGTCCGGAAGGCTGTAAAGTGCCTAGTCGGAAGATGAGGTGCTGTTCCTCCAGTTTGCGTTGAGCTTCACTGGAACAATGCAGCAGGCCAAGGATGGACATGTGGGTATAAGAGCAGGGTGGAGTGTTGAAATGGCAAGCGACAGGGAGGTCTGGGTCATGCTTGCGGACAGACCGAAGGTGTTCCACAAAGGGGTCACCCAGTCTGCGTTTGGTCTCTCCAATGTAGAGGAGACTGTATTGGGAGCAGCGAATTGTTACCTTTGATACTGTTACTCTCAGCATAAAAAGACTCAAACCAGGCTTCTTTCAGTAAACACAAAATATATTGATTTATTTTAAAACAAACTTCCTTTTAAAAACAAGTTAGTAAACTAGTTAACATACAAATTGTAGTTTAGAAATGTAACAATTTTACCCTTTTAAAAAAAACAGATATTTGAACCCCCATAAACTCACACATAAACAGGACAAAACAAACAGTCCCCCACAGAGGCTGGAGGATTGAAGTGCTTCTTTTAAAAGGATAAAATTTGAAAAGATCTCAGCGTTGTTGATCTAACAGAATTCTGGTCACAATAGATCTGGAAGTTCTTCCAGACGGATTTGTTGGTGAAATTGTCCTCGGTGACTTTTACTTATCACTACTTTGCAGGCTTTCAAAATAAAATCCCACTTCCCTCAGCTCTATTCGCTGTTTTCCACACTATCTTCACCACTCCCTCCCGACAGTGTCCCACTCAAATAGGAGGGAGCAACAAAAGGAGTGGCAGCAGGAGGCAGACAACCAGGACAGGATGGACAAGTGAAGAGAGCTGGGGGAAATGGGAGGGAGAGGACAGTAAATGAAAGTGAATAGGGAAGGGAGGCACACGGCAGGGGGCAGGAAGGAGCAGCGAGAGGGAGCGAGTGGCGAAGAGAATGGGGGGGGGGGAAATGAGCAGGAACGTGGTGCGTGCTCTTTTCTCACTTTGTTTACGTCTTCTCCAGCTTTGATGCAGGCAGCTGCCTGGGATATCACGGTCAGTGCTGTCACTGCATTGCAACTGCCTGTGTGGGGAATGCGCCCTCTGCAGTGCCGGAATGGGCAAACGCAGCCTTCACCACATGGACTACAGCCATTCAAAAAGGCAGCTCGCCACCACTTTCCCCAGGGTAATTAGCCAGCGACACCCACATCCCGTGAATGAATAAAAAGCAACAGCTGCTCACATGAAGAACAGGCAGGTCAAATCCATCTTCAGCATCAAAAAGAATGAATTATCGGTGGGCAATTTCCCTCTTCATGCTGATGGTTTAAAGGTTAAAAAATATTCGGATGTGCACTTGAAGTTCTGTAACCTACAAGACTATGGACGAATAGCTGGAAAGGAGAGTAGGCTGGATTGCTCGTTTTTGGCTAGCACAGACGCAATGGGCCGATTGGTCTCTTCCTGTTTCTGTAAATTCCTTGTGTTTCTGAATATTGTCCATAATTTCTTGAGGAGAGAGGGCAGAGGTCAGAGACTTACAATAAGATAAAGTGACAAAAAAGAAAGGGAAAACACTGAACGCTGGGATCTGAGATAAAAACAATGGTGTCAAGTTGCAGGCGCCCAAGAAAAGCTCAACTTTCTCTTTGAGGATGATGACTGTCTCTCTCTGTCTTTAGCCAGTATCACTATCATTAACACCCTTTTGTCCATGACATTTCTGTCAATCTCTCCTTTCCCTCCACCTCTCACTGGCCTTCTATCCAGCTTCACCTGCTCCACCCCCCCTTAAACAGTATAAATTTCATCACATTGTTACTTCTCTTTAGCTCTGAAGAAGAGTCAACGTTAACTCTGTCTTCTTCTCCACAGATGCTGTTAAAGCTGCTGAGTTTTTCCAGCATTTTCTGCTTTTGTCTCTCTGTAGGTTGTGCTGGTTTAATAGTTTGTATTCCTGGTTCGTGTGAACAAGAGATTAAAGTTTGGCACTTAAAACATTCAGCTCCCAGCCAGCAGAGAGCACCAGCAGACCCGCCGGAAAGTCTTCAGCTCTGGATCCTCTTGGTGCTTTGTTTTTGTTTTTTTTTTGCCTGTTCTTCCGGGATCCTCAGCAAGAAAGTCCCGCCCAGGCGCTGCTCGATTGGTGCTGCAGACAGGCCGCCCGGCGCTGGCGAGCTGCCTGATTGGCCAGCTGGGATGTCAATCTCAGCCGGTGGAATATCACGATTGGCAATGTAGCAATTTCATGTCAGAGGATTCCAATTTGTTGCGAATTCGAACAGCGATGAGTTCCTTCCAGGGTCGGATGCGGGAATATCCCAGCGCTTCGATCGACAGATTTGATAGAGACAATTTGTTGGCCAAGGCTTATTTCCTGTCGCACTGTCACAAAGGTGGGAAACTCCTCTTTTAAACGTGTGGGGAACAGAAAGTAATTCGCAATGCAGTTTGTTCAGGTAGTTGGAGCAAGGAGGTTTCTACTTACGTAACCAGCCACACGCAAGTTTATTTAGGTTTTTTTTTCTCCCCCACCGTCCTAACATTTTGAGGGTAGAGTGAGTCACCGGGATATAGGGAGGTGAAACGGGACACCCTGTAAAATAAGAACAGAAAATGCTAGAGTCGCACGGACTCCAAGTGTCAACTGTCTCTTTCCACATGCTGCCAGTTCGGTAGCGCCACTAATTTCTCGTTTCTGCTATAAGCGTTATTTAGTATTAGTTACAGGAGCAATCTCTGGGATCACTAACTGAGGTTGGGACTGAATTCCACGTGACGACAATTTTGCCATTGAAGTTGTGCTCTGTTTTGTTGGCATACAACAAAATAGTGGGGGGAAAAAAAACCCAATTTCAATTGAATTCCTGCACCGCAGGCTTTCCAGGAGAGAGGGTGCAAGCTATAGGAACCAAATGATAGATGCCTAGAACGTGATCTGATCATAATGAACACCCTTTTTCGTCGGAGTGACCAATACAAAACCTCACAGCAACACCCTGGCTCCAAACATTGGCACCTACTTGATTATGTCATTATCCAAGTGAAGGGACCGCAAGGATGTTCGCACCATCTGGACCATGACAGGAGAGCTGATGACTGTTGGACTGACCAACTCGCCTAACCTGGGCTGCTGTCTCCACCAACTTGGCTCAAAAAAACCCCAGTGCCACCAGGTTGTTTGTGAGGCGCTGTCTGAGTGGGTCTTTCTTGGCTGAGTCCGTGGGTCCATCGACATTGATTTTCCTGCTCCTGAAGAAGCAGAAGTGCCAGTCTGACCTGAGGCTGGAAAGACCATTCGACAGCTAAGGACCGACAAGGCCGCCGGTACAGACAGAATCTCTGCAGAAATGCAGATCACAGTGGAGAAGAACTCTCGACTAAGGTCCTTTACCAGCTCCCCACCCCCCACCAAATATCAAGACCCACAGGGAACCATTGGACAACGTGGATCATTTCTCATATGTCAGTTCCCCTCAGTGAGGGCAGGCATCGACAATGCAAGGCAACATCGCCTCCAGTGTGCCAGCTCAGCCTGTGGCCACCTGAGGAAAAGAGAGTGTTTGATGGCAAAAACACCAAACCCAACACCCAGCTCATGGTCTACAGGGCTGCAGTGCTACCTGCCTTCCTGTGTGCATCAAAGACATGGACAATGTACAGCAGACACCTTAAACCCCTGGAGAAATATCACCAGTGATTCCTCCACAAAACCCTGGAAATCAAATGGCAGGGTAGGCGCTCCAATATCAGTGTCCCCTCTTAGGCCAACATCCCCAGTATTGCAGCACTGGCCATGGTTAATCAGCTATGTTGTGCGGGCCACATAGTCTGCATGCCTGACAGAAGAATCCCAAAGCAAGCTGTCTACTCCAAGTTTTGCCATGGCAAGTGGATATCAGGAGGGCAAGGGAAATGTTTCGGGGATGTCCTCAAAGCCTCTTTTGGGGGAGGCGGGGCAGGGTGGGGGAAGGTGTGGAGGAGGGGTGGGGGTGGGGGGGAATGCAACATCCCCACTGATATTTATTTATTGTGGCAGTTTCTAGCTTGGCGTTGTCCACGTTCTGAAATTTAGAAAATCTTCCAGATGTGCATCTGTACACTATCTTCTAGTAAAGATGCTTTTACTCTCCCTGTTCCTTCAAAAAGAACATGGAGACATCATCCAAACTATCTCAAATTAACTGATCATGTTTTTGAGATCTTGAACGCAAAATTGCTGTCCCAACAGTACTTGGCACTTACTACATTTCAAAGTAATCCCTGATATGTTAACCTTTGGAATGATGCAGAGTTTGGATGAGGCATTTTGTTTCTTGATGATTCATCAGAAACTTTTTTAAAACTTCAGAAAATGAGAGATTCTTGCATTCTCTCAACAGACATGTTGTTAAGGAACAGCAGATGGTAAATGCCAAGCTGCTCAAATCCCAGAGGGAAACGTGAAACAGCTGCCAAAACCGTTTTTGCACTCTGTATAGTATGAGCAGTTCTGAACTCAGGAAATGATGTCCCTAACTCCTTGTGGTGATTTTATAGTAAAGTAAACATTTATTAAAAGAATAGAGGAAAGAAACGAAACACAATTACACTTAAACATACTTATGACATGGCAGATGATGTGTGCAACGAGGGAAACTTGATTGCGCTATCACAATGGTTTTGCAATTTGTACTTATTTCGTGATGTGTGCCCTGAATTCAGAGGTAATAGGTCCACCAAGACTTAAGAGATGTTTTTAAAAACCTAAAATTAAAATATTTATTAACGAAAGACATTTCAAGTATATACATAGAACTACAAATTACTACTATAATAATTCCTAAAATCCCTAATTAACCAGACTCCCAGTTATGGCCCCTTTAAGGCAACATTCCAAAAATAGATGTTAGATTTTAAATAGATCCAGCAAATGAACACAATACCCTACACAGTGAAATTCAAAATGGCTTTCTCCAACTTTGGTTTCTGTAGACAGCAGGCTTGATGCACAAATACTGGAGGCCTCTTGGAGGCTATTTCACACACTCCTGTTAAATCTTAAACAATGCCTTCCCCTGACACACAGCCTCATTCTCCTTTATATATGTTTCTTCCTTTTTTAATATGTAAATTCCATTGCTCTCATATGTCTCTGAAACTGTATCTTCCTCACAATATAAAACGTCCATGCTGTCACTATATATTGTCAGTAACCCTCAAGGGGGAAAAATAAACACATTCGTTAGCCTGCTTGTCTGGCTATTTGTAAACAGACTGAGAGCCCTTTGAAAACCAAATCCCCCTTCATCTATCTAAAAATGCAAACTCCCTTCACATCTTACATGCCCTTTGAGGTGGTGGTGAGCTGCAGCCTTGAATCACTGCAGTCCATGTAGTATAGGCTATGTGGTTAGGGAGGGAGTTCCAGGATTTTGACCCAGCGGCTATGAATAAGTGGCAATTATAGTTCCCAGTCGAGAAGATGAGTGGCTTGGAGGGGAACTTGCAGGTGGTGGTGTTCCCATACATCTGCTGCCCTTGTCCTTCTAGGTGGTAGAGGTCACAGATTTGGAAGATGCTGTTGAAGGGGCCTTGTAGATGGTACACACTGCTGCCACTGTGCACTGGTGGTGGAGGGTGTGAATGTTGAAGGTGGTGGGTGGGCTCCCAATCAAGCAGGCAGCTTTGTCCTGGATGGTCTCGAGCTTAAAGTGCTGTTAGAGCTCCACTCATGCAGAAAAGCCCTGACTTGCACCTTGCAGATGGTGGACAGACTTTGGGGAGTCAGGAGGTGAGTCACTTCACCTGAGTGAAATTCTAGTGCTGATGATTCTTTAACACAGTGCATTAGCAAATGACAATGGATTACAACCTGAAGAAACATTTGGAGGTCATCATTTTCAAGTATCTGGATAGGGTGTAAGAGAGAGAACAGTAAAGATAATTTACAGATTTCTTTTAAGATCAAGCACTCCATCAATGCTGTACATTGTTATCTAAAAACATTTCAATTAGAATAGGAGTTCAGTTCAGAAAAATAATTGCTGAATCACAGGATTTCCAACTATTTTGCAGATCACATGAAAGGATTAAGAGCTCCTGCCTTGAAAAGACGATTGGAATGCAGGTACTGACCCTGCTTTGGCTTTTCTTAACTGATCTTTGCAGGAAATGTCTCCTCGTGTGTTTCGAGTGGTGGTGTACCTGGATTGTGTACCTTGTGTATTTCAGTTAGGTCCCACCTGTGTTCTCACTCTGAAGAATTTATAGTACTGGTAATGTGATTTACAGAGTTGAAACTAAGAATAATCCACATGTTCCACCGTCTATAACTTAAATGCTGCTTTCGAATTCAAAGCTGCCTGCCCAGTTTAGCTTTTTTGAAATTTGGTAATAGACATGAGATATTGTCTAAAAATTATCAAATGGTTTTCCATTCTAGAATAAATATTTTGTATTCATTAGATCATAAGGCTTAGTGGCTTAGTTTAATATACTTAAGAGCCCATGGTGTTGGGGGTAGTCTGTTAGCATGGATAGAGGATTGGCTAACTAATAGAAGACAGAGAGTTGGGATAAGGGGGACATTTTCAGGATGGCAACCTGTAACTAGCGAAGTGCCACAGGGATCAGTGCTGGGGCCACAATTATTTACAATATATATTAATGACTTGGATGAGGGAAGTGAATGTATTATCACCAAGTTTGCAGATGACACAAGAATTGGTGGGAAGTCAAGTGTTGCGGATGATACAGCGTCTACAGAGGGATACAGACAGGTTAAGTGAATGGGCAAAAACTTGGTAGATGGAATATAATGTGGGAAAATGTGAGGTTATGCACTTTGGCAGGAAGAATAGAGGAGCTGAATATAATTTAAATGGAGAAAGACTGTAGAAAGCTGTAACACAGAGGGATTTGAGGGTTGTGCATGAATCACAAAAAGCTAGCATACAAGTTCAGCAGGTAATAGGGAAGGCAAATGGAATGTTGGCCTTTATTTCAAAGGGAATGGAGTATAAAAATAGGGAAGTCTTGCTAAAACTATGCAAGGCACTAATTAGACCACAGCTAGAATACTGTGAACAGTTCTGGTCCCTTTATCTAAGTATAGATATAGTGGTATTGGGGCAGTCCAGAGAAGGCTCACTAGGTTGATCCTGGGTATGGAGGGATTTTCTCATGAGGAGAGGTTGAAACATATAACATTCTTAGGCTTGACAGGGTAGATGCTGAGGTTGTTTCCCCTTGTGGAAGAGTCTAGAACCAGAGGGCATAATCTCAGAGTAAGGGGTCACCCATTTAAGACAGAGATGAGGAGGAATTTCTTCTCTGAGCGTAGTGAATCTGTGGAATTCTTTACCACAGAGGGCTGTAGAGGCTGGGTTGTTCATTATATTCAAGGCTGAGATAGACAGATTTTTAATCAGTAAGGGAATCAAGGGTTATGGGGAAAAGGCATGAAAATGGAGTTGAGGATTATCAGATCAGCCAGGATCTCACTGAATGGCGGAACAGACTAGATGGGCCAATGGGCCACCTAGATGGGGAGGCGATAGCGTACTGGTGTTGTCGCTGGATGAGTAATCCAGAGACCCAGAACTGTTCTGTTGAAGGGTCATGAGGACTCGAAACGTCAACTGTGCTCTCCTCCGCCGATGCTGCCGGACCTGCTGAGTTTTTCCAGGTATTTCTGTTTCTGTTTTGTCCTTTTATTGTGCCTGTTTTAACCCTTCTGTCCAGCTTGTATTAGTATGTTTTACAGTGTGGAGGCTGTTGACTCTCGAATTACCGTAGGTTTAGCTGTATAAGTTGACCCCTGTTTTTGGAAGGATCTTGAGGCTTCAAAGGTTGACTTAAACAAAGAGTATAAAATGTGAACCACCAGTGTTGGTGTAGCTGGTCATCATTTTGAAGTGTGAAAATAAAACGTAACACCAGTAATTCAAATTAAATCAATGTGAATTAATTCTGCAAGGGTAGCTTTAACCACGATCAAAATGCATTAAACTCCAAATTCTTTGTCTTCAGCATCCAATGCAAAGAGTTCATCGAATTCATTTGAGTCACTTAAGCTCTGGCATCATTGTAAGGATCCCGCTCTGGATCAGATTTGGTGCTTCTGGTTTCTGAATCAGCCTCCATGACAAATCCTCTCCTTAATATTCCTTCATGGGATTTGGGCATCGCTGGCTAGGCAAACAATTTTTTGCCTATTCCTAATTGCCCTTGTCCATAGGGCATTTAAGAGTCAATCCCATTGCTGTGGGTCTAGAGTCACATGTAGGCCAGACCAGGTAAGGACGACAGATTTCCTTCCCTAAAGGCCATTAGTGAACCAGAGGTTTTTATGACCACACATCACCGGACTTTCAACTCCAGATTTATTTTTTTTGAATTCAAACTTCATCTGCTGTGATGGGATTCGAACCCAGCTCCCCAGAGCATTATCCTGGGTCGCTGAAATACTAGTCAAGTGATAATACCACTATGCCACCACCTCCCTCAAATAGCATCCCACAATTTCATGATGAAGCCACACAGAACATTAAGTAGCGGCAACAGGCTTATTTTCACTTTTTTTTTTGTGAAGGGTTGTTTTATCTCCACCAACCATTCATCTACTCCACTCGGTGTAGACATGACTCTTGAATGGCTAGTTAAGGCACACATCCAAAGGTTAAACTGTGGATGCTGGACACCACCACCCCCCCCGCCCCGGTATAACTGCGATGTGGCTGCTATTTCTTCACAGGTGCCTCTTGATCTCATTTGGTTATATGGGGATCTGAACATGTCCCACACTAATAAGCTGCATTCTTTATATGGGCCACCATCGACCCAGAACTTTGCTCCATCCCCATCCATCCAACTGTTGTCATGGGTATGCACAAAAACCACTGCCGGGAACTTCTGTTTTGGCCTGATTTTATGTTTGAAAATTACCATAGGCATTAATTTCATTCTGTTGGCCATGTAGGCTGGCACCACAGTGAATCTTGTCTTCTCCTGTCCTGAGGCTTTCACTAGAAAGATTCAAAAACAGTTCTGCTCCAGTGTGGCAGCTGGGCATGCCAAAATTTATGAGCTTTTCACATTTGTTGCCAATATGACTTAATGGCTACTCGTGATTTTGCTGCTGCCTGATGATGAAATTGCTGGGAACTGCTCATTTTGGCATCAAGGTCTTTCGGTAGTCTGTGTAACCTTGGCCTTCTGCAACGCTAGGCATTTTCAATCCGTAAAGTGGTTGCACCAACAATTTGGTGCTTGGAAATCTTTGCAGGCAACTGTAGTAATCTGATGTGTAATATACCTTTAAGACAAATGTGATAATGTAAGATCACATGATCTTGGTACCCAATAGCAGAGTAGCACGGGCTGTAGTTAGTAGTCTTGAGTTAGAGTCTGAAGAGTAAAGACAGAGTTTTGAGTTGTAAGCACACAAGTGTAGCTGCTGAGTTCATTTTGTAAATAAACAGAATGTGTTTCTTCTAAGAACGTTCTACTGATCTTCTCTGTCTTGGTACCAACTCGGTCACCCTGGAACGAGTGTGCAACCCAGATCCTTTAGCACCAACAAACCAGGGCACTGGATTCAACAAACTGGTGACAAGAGTAAAAAGCAAGAAAGAAGGAAGGAAATCGGGCCATACTGCACATGGTTGTAGGTAAAGAAAAAATTTCTTTCCTAATCGTCGAAGCCACAATTTGGAAGAGTGGAGCCTCTGGATCCAACTTCGGACAACTGGTCTCATTATGTTGAACGCCTCGCGTTGTTCTTCCAGACGAACGTCATTGTGGTGGAGAAGAAGCGTGCGATCCTCTTATCCACGTGTGGGAGTAAGACATATGGATTAATCTGAAACTTGTTGGCACCCAGTGCCACAGATTCGAAAAGTTTTGATGACATAGTCAATCTCGTAAAGAATCATTACCAGCCCAAGCCGTCGGTGACGATGCAACGGTTCAAATTTAACTCGAGGAATAGAACCGCGGGGGAGACAGTTGTTTGTTATGTGGCAAGTCTGAAACAATTAACTGAATATTGAGAGTTTAGTACATTTATCAATGATATGCTTAGAGATCGATTGGTGTGCGATACAAATGAAGATGCAATTCAGAAGATATCACTGAAACAAATTTAGATTTTCAGAAGGTATTGGAAATCGCTCTGGCAATGGGAGGTGCAATGTGAGACTCGAAAGCCACACAGGGAGCGCAAAATGGCGCCATCCTCCATGTTGGGTTGGGAGCCTCAGCCAAAAAGAGCGTGCAAGTGCTCAATACTGCAGAGAAATGGTACTCTCAAATAGAAAAAGGCGGCCTGTCAATCATTCTTGATAAGTTTCACCAATATTTACACGGTTGTCATTTTGCTATCATATCGGTTCAGTGAAGATAAGGCTATACCCTCTGTAGCCTCAGCAAGAAAGCAAAGGAGGGCATTGATCTTGGCAAGTATGCGTATACTTTCATTCACAGACCCAGAAGTCAAATTGCAAACGCAGATGCACTCAGTCGTTTGCCCTTGCAGGTAAAAGATGAGGATGTTCCAATTCCTCAAGAATTCGTTTTATTATTGAACTTCCTGGATTCATCACCGATATGTGCCAGACAGATTAAAGGTTGGACAAATCGAGACCCAGTCTTATCCAAAGTGCGAGACCAAGTTCTTCATGGTTGGCCACAAGAACAAGAATCTGATGAAATGAAATTGTATTTCCAGAGAAGATACAAGATAATCAGCCAAGCAGGTATCTTATTGTGGGGAGCACGAGTGATTGTTCCTCCAAAAGGATGATAACCATTGTTATCTGAACTTCACAGTGCACATCCTGGAATTTCCCAAAGGAAGGCAATAGCACACAGCTATCTATGGTGGCCTGGGATGGATGGAGAAATAGGAAACTTAGTGAGAAGTTGTATGTAGTGTGGGCAAGTACAAAAATTACCTTCAACAGCTCCGTTAGACTCCTGGGTGTGGCCAAGAAGGCCATGGGTGTGATTACATATCGTCTATATGGGATCTTTTATGGGAACAATGTTTCTACTTTTTGTTGTTGTACATTCAAAATGGATGGACATATATGAAGCGAGGTCGACGATATCTTCTACAATTGACAAGCTACAGCAAAGTTTTGCAATCGGACTACCTGAAGTGGTCTAGCAGACAATGGAACAGTATTTACGAGCACTGAATTTCACCAATTTATTAGCCTGAATGTTATTACTCATGTGAAAACTTCACCATACCACCCTTCTTCAAATGGACTGGCTGAGAGAGCAGTTCTGACGTTCAAATCTGGTATGATGAAATTGTCTGGAGATTCAATAGTGACTAAATTAGCACGTTTTCTTTTCCATTATAGAACCACCCCTCGTACAGAGACGGGTGTGACGGCTGCAGAATTGTTGAAACACCATCTCCAATCGAGATTGAGCCTAATTGTGCCAAACTTGGAGGGGAAGGTGGAAAGGAGTCGGGGAAGTCAGAAAATTGGGCACGACTGTCACAATCGTGACAGGGCGTTTAAAGTAAGAGTGAAAGCATTTGTGAAAGACTTTAGAGAAGGACCAACATGGTTGTTTGGTGAAATAAGTGCAGTAACTGGACCTCTTTCCTGAAAGTGGAAGATCGAGTCATATGGAGACATGTGGATTATATAAGAAGAGGAGAAACAAAATACCCAGAAATGATTCCACCAGTGTTCGTGACTGAATCAACATCTCCAGCTGAAAGAACTCAGTTGAGCAAAGATGTGTCTGAAGGGTCGACTGTACCGGAGAGTCGAGGAAACAGTTTTACAGGTACCTACTGAAGAACCAGAAGCTCGGACGACTGCAGTGAGGGAGGTCCCGGGTAAAACATCAGAAGCTGTAGAGCTGAGACGTTCTACACGCATAAGGAAACCCCCCAGAAAGACTGACTTTGTAAATTACTTATCTGTGTGAAAAATGTGATATTTTGAAAATAAAATTGTAAGATGTATTTCTGAGAAAAGGGGGAGGGATGTAGTAACTTGATGTGTAATATACCTTTAAGACAAATGTGGTAATGTTATATCACATGATCTTGGCACCCAATAGCAGAGTAGTGCGGGCTACCTCTGTGGTCAGTAGTCTTAGGTTAGAGCCTGAAGAGTGAAGACAGAGTTTTGAGTTGTAAGCGCACAAGTGTAGCTGCTGAGTTCCTTTTGTAAATAAACAGAATGTGTTTCTTCTAAAGAACGCTCTACTGATCTTCTCTGTCTTGGTACCAATTCGGTCACCCTGAAACAAGTGTGCAACCTGGATCCTTTTAGCACCAACAAACCAAGGCACTGGATCCAACAGCAACTTAAGTGCGTAAATACACATTGCATTTCCGGTGACAATGTAATCTTTTTCTGACGATTTTCGAGGAACCATTCTAATACATGATTAAGATCAGGCCATTGGCTGGTCCCTGTTCGTATGGCACATTTGGCCTTGGGCACCTTCTTCAGGATGGATTCCTCCTCTTCCCATTCTCACACCAGTTTTTCCTGAACATTGAATTCTCTTGCTGCAGCTCAGGTATTTGAGTTAGCAAATGTTACAACTTTTACCTTGAAACCAACTTCGTACTTCAGTTTCTTTGCTGGAGGACCCATTTCTGTTCGTCGTTCACCATGTACAGTCTATTCTCTGTGGATGTGGGTGATCCTACACATCATCTTGGTGGCCTGCTTGATCTCATGCACCAATTTATAAATTGAGTAAAACATGTGTTTCTGAGGTGAAAAATTGAGTGGACTCCTAATGAGAGAATAGCCTTCCTTAGCAGAAAAGGTGGGGGGATGGCGGGAATCGGAGGGTCAATTTATACGCTGGACATAGGCCTAAACATGACTTTTGCTGCCAAAAAAATTGGGTCATCTTATATGTTGAGTTGACTTATACACTTTTAATTCTAGCCTAATACATGGTAGCCTGTGTATTTTTTGACTTGGCTATTCCACTTATTATCTTGTTGCTTTGTTATGTACTTCTGAAGCTCTGGCTCGGACAAGGCCTGGTGTGCAGACTTAATCAAGTTGCTGTTATAATGTCTCAACATTATTCCTGAGCTTGGGGTCTAAGCATCTGAAGACATGACCAGCAATGGTGGAACAATGAAGATTAGGGCCACACAAGAAGCCAGCATTGGAGGGGCACAGATGTCAGAGGAGTGTAAGGCTGGGCGTGGTGGGGGGGGTGGTAGTTTACAGAGATAGGTGCTTGAAAACAAGGACCAGACTTTGGCAGCAACTTTCAAGACTCTGAGCTTGGAAGAACCAGGGGCAGCAGGCGCTTGGGAAAGCCAGCCCCAAGTTACACACCATCCTTACAGACATCACCATTCCTTCATCATTGAGTCATAATCATGGAACTTGCCAACCCCCACCTAACAGCTTTGTGGGAATGCTTTCACCCCCATGGACCACAGACTGCAATTATTCAAACAGGGGGCTCACCACCACCATCTCAAGTAGACCAGGAGTTAAGTTGAATTAATTGAGAAAATAAATGCAGGCCTTTCCAGTGATGCCCTAAAATAATTTTCTAATCACCACTTCCTCTCTCCTTTCAGTCTGGAAGGACCCCTGTGTTAGGGACCTTGGTCGGTCGCCTGTGTTTCTCAATTTAATGAAAAATTATAATTGGCTGAAAACGTAGCATCACCCCCAACCCCACTATCCCCACGCTGCTGTGTTTCTATACACGTCAACAGAAAAAAGTAATGGTTATTGGAACGGTTAACGGATAGATAACAGAGTGGGCATAAGCAGGGTTGTTTTTTCCAAGTTGACAGGCAGTGAATAGTGGAGTGCTGCAAGAATCAGTGGTGGGGCAATCCTATCAATCCATATCAACGACTTGGTATCATCAGCAAACCTAGACACATTACTCTAGGTTAGGTGGGAAGGTAAACTGTGGGGAGCACACCGAGAGACTGCAATAGATATAGACAGGTTAGGTGAGTGGGCAGCAAGATGGCAGATAGAGCATAATGTGGGGAAATGTGAAGCTATTCACTTTGGCCGTAAGAATGAAAAAGCAGAATGTGTTTTAAAAGGTGAGAAACCTGTAAGTTTTTGATGTTCAAAGAGACTTGGGTGTGTTGGTACATGGAATGCAGAAAGTTAGCATGCAGATGCAGCAAGCAAATGGCATGTTGGCCTTTATTGCAAGGGGATTGGAGTACAGACATAAAGAAGTCCTGCTGCATCTGGAATACTCTGTGCAGCTTTGGTCTCCATATTTAATGAAGGATATACTGCATTGGATGCAGTGCAGTGAAGATTCAATAAATTGGTCCCTGGGATGAGGGCGTGTCCTATAATCAGAGGCCGGGTAAATTTGGGCTTATATTCTCTGGAGTTTAGAAGAATGAGAGGTGATCTCATTGAAAGCTACAAAATTCTGAAGGCGCGTGACAGGGTGGAAGCTAAGAGATTGGCCAGCAGAAACAGGGAAGCTAAAACGTGGGGACACAGTCTCATGATAAGGGATCTCAGGATAAGGGGTCAATCAATCAGGACTGAGATGAGGAGAAATTTCTTTACTCAAGGGGTTTTGAGTCTTTGGAATTCTCTATCCCAGAGGGTTGTGGCTGCTCCACCAATGAATACATTTAAGGCTGCAATAGACAGATTTTTGGTGTCTCGTGAGGGAATTGTGGGAAATGGGCAGGGAAGTGGAGTTGAAGCCCAAGATCAGGCATGATCATATTGAATGGCGGAGCAGGCTTGATGTGATCTACTCTTCCTATTTCTTATAGCCTTCTGTCAATGAGGGGGAGATATAATCCAAGAGAGATCCTCTTTGTTGCTGTCACTGGAACGATGCCTTTTAAAAGCAGTGAATAACATTCTGTGTAAATATTAACCATTACTTTGCAAGGATTTTTCTCTTAACTACTAATCACATAACCTACATACGGAGACATAGCATTCATTTATAATTCTCCTTTTTTCATAACTTTCACAGCCTAGCGTGAAATGTTGTTTTGAATTAGACAGAGTGGTTGTGGTCAGTGGAGCACGGTGCTGACATGTGTCACTGAGCTGTTTTTTTGTTGAATTATTAACTGGCGTTTTGCAGGTGCGGTGCAGGAATATTAATAGGCCATGTGGTGTATATGTTGGTTTACCCAGCGGAAATGAACTAACCAATCCTTCATGACTACTCTGCAATAATCTACATGCAACAAAATGGAGATTCACAGACAAATGATAATCCTTTTCCTTCTGAGCCACCCACCATAAAAGTGTAAATAAAACTTAAGCAATGTAATTATAGTCACTGTTCCTGCAGGCTAGGTGAATAGCTTAGCTGCAGATTAATGACCTTCCTTCCATCCTAAGGTCAGAAGTGGGGATGTTCGCTGATGATTGCACAATGTTCACCATTCGCCACTTCTCAGATACTGAAGCAGTCCATGTCCAAATGCAGCAAGACCTGGACAATGTCCAGGCTTGGGCTGACAAGTGGCAAGTAATATTCGCGTCACACAAGCGCCAGGCAATGACCATCTCCAACAAGAGGAAATTTAACCATCTCTCCTTGACATTCAATGGCATTATCATCGCTGCATCCCCCAATATCAACATCCTGGGGGTTACCATTGACCAGAAACTGAACTGGACTAGCCATATAAATACTGTGGCTACAAGAGCAGGTCAGAGGCTGAGAATCCTGCGGCAAGTAACTCACCCCCTGACTCCCTAAAGTGTGTCCACCATCTACAAGGCACAGGTCAGGAGTGTGATGGAATACTCTCCACTGCCTTGGTGAGTGCAGCTCCAACAATACTCAAAGCTTGACACCTTCCAGGACAAAGCAGTCCACTTGATTGGCACCCCGTCCACAAACTTTCACTCCCTCCACCCACATCCCATGATGCACAGTGCCAGCAGTGTGTACCATCTACAAGATGCACTGCAGGAACTCGCCAAGTCTCCTTTGACAGCACCTTTCAAACCCACGGCCACTACCATCTAGAAGGACCTGGGAACACCACCACCTGGAAGTTCCCCTCCAAGCCACTTGCTGTCCTGACTTGGAAATATATCGCCATTCCTTCAATGACACTGAGTCAAAATCCTGGAACTCCTCCCTCCCTAACAGCACTGTGGGTGTACCACATGGACTGCAGCAGCTTAAGAAGGCAGCTGACCACTACCTTCTAGAGGGCAATTGGGGATTAGCAATAAATGCGGCCCTATCCAGCGACGCCCACATCCCATGAATGGACGGGGGCGGGGGGGAAATGTATTCCTTATTGAGTCACCTGCTCTCAGCTTGGAAGAGATAAATGGGAGTGCAGTTGAACTCTGTACCCATGGATTAGAAAGTGGAAAGTCGGTCAGGGTTCCTTATGATGCTGTCTAGCACCTCCAGCTGATCGTGAACCTGTGCAATCATTGGGTAAGAACGACATCAGGCTCTGCAACCTGCTAGCACTGAGGCTGAAACCTGCCATTATTTGCTATTATACTGTTTTATCATGTTAAACTATTACCTGTCCCTCTTCATTACAGCTTGAAGCTGAAGCTTTATTGTTCCCCAGTCACAAAGGAGATTCTACTAACAAGTAGCAAGTACAAATTCTGGGAGAATTATATTGTAAGTTCCTTTATGTTTAAATTGTTTGTGGCCTATTTTCTCACCTCCTTTGCTTAAGGTGCTCACTCAGGAGTATTGACCCCTGACGGTACTTACCAAATTTGTATGGAAGTTAGGCTGTAGTAGACAGGCTGTTTGATTGAAGTGTCCATCGTTGTTGAGCCTGGTTCTGTCCTCGCTGCAGACACGTGTCCAGGAAGAAACATTGGCTCGGGGTCACCAGCGGGAGCTCTGGCTGTTTCTTACAACTCTACCTTCCTAACCTGGGATGTTCAGGCCAGCTGTTGTGCCCTGTTGTATATTTCAGCTGACATTGACTTTGCACAGACCTCCTCCTGGTCAATAGGAATCATTGCACTCTTGGTCTATTGGGTATTGCCTAGAATGAGCCATAAATTATATCTCTAACCATTATCAATGATCTTTGGGTAATAAAAGTGACTAACAAGTTTTTTTTTCCACAAAGCGAGGCGGCATTTTATGCAGATAAATGATACGCCCAATGTATCAAAAAAGAGTCCCTTATGTGATTATCATGTGTTCCATTTCCCCTCCTCTCCCCTCCCCACTCAATCTCTGAGTGAGATTCCCAATTGGTGCTGTTTTAGGGTCATTTTTGCACAATGGACACATGCCAGTTAGAAGCTGAGTAAGCGAGTGCCCATGGTTATTCTTAACTGGGCTCTTGTTTCTCTAAGGCAGAGAAAGGAGTTTTTCATCCTGTTATTGTGGGCTGTATATGAACCCAGATCTCTGGGATGTAAAAGGGGAAGTGTGTCTTTAACAGTTGCATCATTGAATGTCCTTGAATTGCCCTGGAGCAGTATAACCAGCTTGAATGGGTATTTAGTAATCGGTGAATATAATGAATCATAACTTTTGAGAATTAGCAGATATGTTTGTTTTGTATCGAGGTAGGATTCAGTTTGTGTTACTTCAAGAAAATAAGTACAGTAAATATTTCTGTTTTTTACAGATGGCTATTGAAGTCGAAACTCCAACACAAATTTCCTTGGTTGATGAAGCAACTGGTGAGGTAGATGCAAGAAGTCCTCACTCTCTAACTTTATTCAGGGGAAGATATCAAAATGATGCTGTTAGTTGTGAATGTGGGCTGAATATGTTAGTCTCACTTTAAGAAAATGTTTATCTGGCAATTTATAAATTTTAAGAAGTTGAAGAGTTTAAAATTTTAACATGCCTGACAACATCTGCAGAGAGGAACACAGTTAACGTTTCGAGTCCGTATGACTCTTCATCTGTCAGGCCTGCTGAGTTTTTCCAGCTGTTTTTGTTTTTGTTTCAGATTTCCGGCTTCTGCAGTATTTTTCTTTTATCTTAAAATTTAACATCTTTGGCTCCCTTCACAATGTTTAGGTATGAAAGTTTTTTGTGAAGATAATCTGAATTTTATTTTCTAAATTTGATAATCCCTTCTGTAGAAATGTTACTTCCTGTGCAAACTTCCCTCACCTGAGAGGACAAGTTACACATCTCATCTCATTCTCTTTCTCTGCCAGTGCCACACTGTTCAGAGATACTAAGGCACCCTGCCATAACAAGGATTGTTTTTTTGTTTGCCATGTATGGAAAGGATCTGGCCTCAGCTCAGTGACTCTGTACCCCAGAACTTCACCACATAAGGAATCAGAAACCACAGCCTGGCACCTTTAGTGCCTTAATGCACAGCATTTACATTTTGGCCTGTATTCAGAGCTGACTATATTCCAATAATGGTCAGTTTGTCATGAAAGTGTTTAATGTTTCCCCTGTGTCCCTCTTTCTCCTAAAGGTGCTCACTCTCTCATTTGAGTACAGGTACGTGGCCATTAGCTATGCATCACCAAGTGATCGCTTCTCGGCCTTTTGGCTAAGATCAAGTGTTGCAGGGGCGACACCATGGTCCTGCCATGGCAAGGTCGGGATGGAAGGGCGATAACCAATCGCAATCCGAATTCATACCGTGGGTTACCTATCACCGTCCGAGTCACGGTGAACCACAGCGACGAAGGAGGATCACCTATGGATCGGGGCTTCTTCACCAGGAGGATCCTGTTGAAGGCGTGCGGCTTCCAAGCTACGGAGATCTTCACCCTGCACGACTCCCGCAAAGGTGGTTATTTCGACGTGACGTTCAAGCAAGTGGCAGACTGCGTCCGGCTCCTGAGGGTGTTCGAGGAGAAGAGAGACCTGCCGGAGATGAAGATCCTGACGGCGGAGCCGCACTTTTCTCTGCCGTTGCAACGGGAACGTGAGGTGATGGTGCATGTGTACAACCCCTTCGTCCCTGTCGCCGACGTGGTCACCTTCCTCACCAGGTACTTCGATAAGGTGGGGAGCGGCACCGAGATTCGAGACGACTTGGGGATCTGGACAGGCAAACGCCTGTTTAAGGTCACGCTAAAGACCGATGGTAAGGGAGCCTTTTTCCACCCTCCTTCCAGTTTCGCAATCGGGGGAAACCGTGGCTACCTGGTCTACGCTGGGCAACCCAAGCATTGTCGCTCATGCGGCAAGGCTGGTCATGTGGCGGCCAACTGCAGCGCCTCCCTCTGCAAGATCTGCAAACAGGAAGGGCACCAGACAAAAGACTGCAAACAGGCCAAGTGCTGCAACCTGTGTGGCGAGGCAAGTCACCTCTACAGGACCTGCCCCAAACGCTGCCGTACTTACGCACAGGCAGCCAAAGCCGACCACGGGGAAGCAGAAGAAATGTTCCGTGTCACTCCAACCACCAAGGCCCCCAGGGAGCTCAACGGGACAAAGGAGGACACAGAGAGAGACAAGGTGGAGAAAGAGATTGAGGCAACAGAGAGCCAATCAACAGCACCACCCCCTGAACCTTCCAGTCCTCAGGACAGCGAATCAATGGAGGAGGAGGCAGCAGTGGAAAAGCAGCAGGGGGAGTGGCGGACGGTGAAGAACAAGAAAAGTAAGAGGGAGCGAAGAAGAAGCAAAGGCGTTTCCCAGAGAAGCGGCAAGAGGCGTCTCCCATCCGACACGGATGACAAGGGCAGCAGCTCTTCGGATGAGGAAGTGCCAGAGCGGCACCGACAGAAGAGGCGGCAAAGCTCCAGGGCGTTGGAGGACGAGACACCCGAGCTCCAGAAAATTGGAGACAACAAGGAGACCAACGCACCCCAACTTTGCCTGCAACCTGAGGAGGCCAGTGCACCACAGCCCCTGGAATCTGGGAGCAGTGAGGCAATCATCGCACCCCAGCTCCAGGAAGCCGGGAACAGCAACCCCCCAGAGGGGGTGAGTTTTGGAGAAGCTTCTCCAGCAAAGGTCATCTCAAAATCCGCTCACTACGTGAACCTCCAGATGCCACCGGAGCAGAACACGGCCAAGGAGATCTACCTCAGCCCATCCAAAGTGAAGGAATTTGAGCTCACTACGGGTATGAAGGAGCAGACTAAAGGTCTGGGACTCTCAGAGACAGTGGGTTTGGTAGGAGAATAAATGCTTTAATATGGGTTTAAAGATTGTATCCATAAATGTGCGTAGCATTAAATCTACTACGCGATGTGTTGCGACCTTGGACTACCTAGCCAAGGTCAAAGCTGACCTGTTGTTTCTGCAGGAGTGTGCGATACCGCACCTCAGCTCCTACAGGCAATGGTCACGATGGTGGTCCCACGGGCCATCGTTCTGGTCGGGCGGAAACGACTCTCGTTCCTCCGGCCTGGGTATTCTGCTGCGGGGAGGCAACTTCACCGTCTCCGAGGTCAAGGAGGTGGTGGGCGGGCGACTCCTGGTAGCAGACGTAATGTACAAGAACGCTCCACTCCGGTTAATTAACGTGTACGGCCCGGCACAAGGGGCTGAGCGGCTGGAGGTTTTTCAGCAGCTCCCACTGCTGCTGGCGACCTCCAGGCCGGTCATTCTGGGCGGGGACTTCAACTGCATCATCGATGCGGCTGGACGATCCAGCAGGGCCGGAAGCAGATTGGACGCTACGTCCAGATCCCTGATGGAAACAGTTAAGGATGCCAAGCTGCACGACGTCTTCAGCAACCCTGCAGACGGAGCGCAGCGTAGATACACCTGGTCGCGGCCAGACGGGTCCATTCGTTCCAGGATAGACTTCCTGTTTGTGTCCCGTGCATTCACAGTCAGATCCACCGAGGTCAAGCCGGTGTTCTTCTCTGACCACTGCCTCCTACTGGCGGACTGCCACTTGGAGGAAGACCTGAGGGTGGGCAGGGGGGCATGGAAGCTAAATGTGCAACTGCTGACCCCAGAGAACATTGAGGAGCTCAAGAGGGATTACAAAGGTTGGAGAACCGTGAAACCCCTCTTTGAGTCCCTGACACACTGGTGGGAAGTGATCAAGGGAAGCATCAAGAGGTTTTTCATCCTCAAAGGCACCCAGAAAGCTAGAAAGGAACAGAGGGAAATGTCCCGACTCCAGGAAAAGATGCAGAATCTGCTCCGGCTGCAGTCGATGGGGGTCGATGTCAAGGAGGAGCTCCAAGAGGTGAAGGGCCAGCAAGCCTCGCACTTTGCCTCGGAGGCCTCCAAGATCATCTTCCGTTCCAGAGTCCGCTCCGTGGAGCAGGATGAGACGTGCTCACGTTTCTTCTTCCAAAAGGTACACAGAGAGCGCTCTGTGATCAGCAGCCTGAAGGAAGAAGACGGCTCAGTAAAGTCATCACGGTCCGACATTCTGAGGATCAGCAAATCCTTTTATGCCGGACTGTATGACGTGAAGCCCACGGACAGCACGGCCTCCCAGTCCTTCCTGTCCTCTATCACGGAGGTCCTAGACAACAGTACGCGGGAGAGCCTAGACAAACCGCTAACTCCTGACGAACTGACTAAGGCCCTCGAGTCCTTCGAGAAGAGTAAAACCCCCGGAAGCGACGGCCTGCCGGCGGAGTTGTATTCGGCTCTGTGGGACTTGATCGGCCCAGACCTGCTAGAAGTGTACGAGAGTATGCTCCTGGCCGGCAGCATGTCAGAATCCATGAGGAAAGGCATCATCACCCTCATCTACAAGCACAAGGGGGAAAGGGAGGAAATTAGAAATTGGCGACCCATTTCACTGTTGAATGTGGACTATAAGATTCTGTCCAAGGTCATCGCCAACCGGGTCAAATCCGCTCTGGAATTGGTGATTCACCCTGACCAGACCTGCTCTGTGCCAGGCAGGAAGATCTCTGACAGCCTGGCGCTGCTCAGGGATACGATTGCCTATGTACAGGACAGGGGTGTGGATACCTGCCTCATCAGCTTGGATCAGGAGAAGGCCTTTGACAGAATATCGCACACCTACATGGGGGATGTGCTCTCCAAAATGGGCTTTGGGGAGGGAATTCGAAATTGGATCCAACTGCTCTACACTAACATCAGTAGCGCAGTCTCAATCAATGGGTGGGAAACAGATAGCTTTCCGATTAAATCTGGAGTCAGGCAGGGCTGCCCTCTCTCGCCTGTCCTTTTTGTGTGCTGCATAGAACCCTTTGCCGAGTCCATCAGGAAGGATCCGGGCATAAGAGGAGTGACGATCCCAGGCAGTGGAGGCACTCAGGTAAAAGCCTCCCTGTACATGGACGACGTCGCCGTCTTCTGCTCGGATCCGCTGTCGGTGCGCAGACTGATGCACGTCTGCGACCAGTTCGAACTGGCCTCGGGAGCCAAGGTAAATCGTGGGAAGAGCGAGGCCATGTTCTTTGGGAAGTGGGCTGACCGATCCTTTGTCCCCTTCACTGTCAGGGCTGACGGCCTGAAGGTGCTGGGGATATGGTTCGGAGGGACCGGGGCATGCGTTAGAAACTGGAAGGAGCGAGTGGCTATGGTGAAAAGGAAACTGGGCATGTGGGAGCGACGCTCCCTCTCCATTGCGGGTAAGAACCTGGTCATCAGGTGTGAGGTACTCTCGCTGTTGCTGTACGTGGCGCAGGTCTGGCCCATTCCACACTCCTGCGCGATGGCGATCACTCGAGCCATCTTCCGCTTTATCTGGAGGTCGAAAATGGATCGTGTCTGCAGGGACGCGATGTACAAGCCTCTAGATAAAGGGGGAAAAAACGTGCCCAACATCGCCCTCATACTGATGGCCACCTTTGTGTGCGGCTGCATCAAGCGGTGCGTAGACCCTCAGTACGCAAACACCAAGTGTCACTACGTGCTGAGGTTCTACCTGTCCCCGGTGTTGCGAAGGATGGGTCTGGCCACGCTGCCGCGGAACGCTCCAAGTAGTTGGACCGTGCCGTACCACCTGTCCCTGGTGGAAAAATTTATGCAGAAAAACACCTTTGACCACAAGTCCATCAGGCAGTGGTCAGCACGTAACGTCCTAGAGGCCCTGAGGGATAAGGAGAGGGTGGACCCTGTGGGATGGTTCCCCGAGCAGACTGTCAAAGTCATTTGGCAGAATGCCTCATCGCCAGAACTTTCCAACAAGCACCAAGACGTAGCTTGGCTGGTGGTGAGAAAGGCCCTCCCCGTCAGATCCTTCCTACACGCCAGGAGTCTCACCCCCTCTGCACGATGCCCCCGAGGTGGCTGTGGTGGGGAAGAGACCGTTGTTCACCTCCTTGTGGATTGTGCCTTTGCAAAGAAAGTCTGGAGAGAGATGCAGTGGTTGCTGTCGAGGTTCATCCCGAGCAGTTCTGTGACACAGGACTCTGTGCTCTACGGGCTGTTCCCAGGGACACACACCGAGACAAACATCAACTGCAGCTGGAGGATCATCAACTCGGTGAAAGAGGCGCTTTGGTCTGCCCGAAACTTGTTGGTCTTCCAGCACAAAGATTTGTCCCCGACCGATTGTTGCGGACTGGCACAATCCAAAGTCCAGGACTACGTGCTGAGGGACGCACTAAAGCTTGGGGCAGCTGCCGCAAAGGCGCAATGGGGAAGGGTCGCTGTCTAAGACCTTTCTACCACAGCGCACCGAGAGACTGGGAACTGTTTAGAGCCCCTCGGGCTGTACAGATCAAAATGAAAGGCTGTAAATGACTGTAATATTGTTTGTACTGATGCACCTGGTGATACATTTTGTAAAAGTTTAACCTGGATTGTACCCTTGTAATGTTGTTTTTGAAATGGTTTTGAATGTGATTGAAGATTTTTATGAATAAAGTATATTTTTACAAAAAAAAAAAAAAAAAAAAAATGCATCACCAAGTGGCATTTCATCATTTGAGAGCCCAGATAGGTGCTATTGGCACATAGTTACAACATCTGCACAGTGGAACAATGTTTGATGCTGAACTTGGCTAACATCCATGGTTCTGGAATGTGCCTTTTACAAATGGATAATACTATATTGATGGACAGGAGTTTGGGATTTTATTTTTCTTCTCTCTCTCTCCATGCCTAATCTCAACCCAGAGTCCAACAGGTTTTCCCATATGCCTGTGTTACAGTACTGTAACTCCATGTGGCTTATATTCATTGTCACTGTTTTCCTAATGACATGACTGTGATAATGTTGCAATAGCTGAGCTTTAAAATCTTCCAGGGCCCAAACAGTGTGTGACTCCAGAATATTTTACTTTAAATTTTTATTTTTTTTAAATGACAACTTATCTTGTACAGAAATCTTAACCGTGACATTAGCTGATCATTGATTATTGTGGTGGCGGATGCAACCTTTTTTCTCCCCATCCCCCACCCTCCTTCCCTCCATGCAAATCAAACATTGTTTTCTTCTAAGAAGGGAGCTTTATTCTTTTACAGCAAATGAAAGCATTGCAGCTGTGCAGTGTAACTGAAAAAGTGCTGAATATGTGCTAAACTGTTCACAATGCACATTCAACAGAAACCAAACCTTTTGAGACACCTGTTTTCCTGTAGATCTTTTATTTAGTAGTTACACAGAATTTTCCCCGGTTCCCCACCCAGTGGCAGGTCTGACCCACAGTGCTGTGTCTCCGCTGCATGCAGGGCAAGAAGGCAGGTCCCAAATCCGATCCAGCCCAAATGGGGATTGAACCCCATGCTGTTTGCACCAATCTCTTATTTATTCATGGGACTTGGGTGTTGCTGGCAAGGCCAACATTTATTACCCATCCCTAATTGCCCTTGAGAAGGTGGTGGTGTGCTGCTGCCTTGAACCGCTGCAGTCCATGTAGCGTGTGTACACCCACAGTGCCGTTAGGAAGGGAGCTCCAGGATTTTGACCCAGCAACAGTAAAGGAACTGTGATATATTTCCAAGTCACAATGGTGAGTAACTTGATGGGGAACTTCCAGTTGGTGGTGTTCCCATCTATCTGCTGCCCTTGTCCTTCTGTTTGGTAGTGGTCGTGGGTTTGGAAGGTGCTGTCTAAGGAGCCTTGGTGAGTTCCTGCAGTGCATCTTGTAGATGCTATACACTGCTGCCACTGTGCCTTGGTGGCGGAGGGGGTGCATGTTTGTGGATGTGGTGCCAATCCACTGGGTCCCTTTGTCCTGGATGGTGTCAAGCTTCTTGAGTGTTGTGGGAGCTGCACTTGTCCAGGCAAGTGGAGGATATTCCATCACAGTCCTGACTTGTGTCTCGTAGATGAAGGACAGGCTTTGAAGAGTCAGGAGGTGAGCTACTCTTTGCACAATTCCTAGCCTCTGACCTGCTCTTGTAGCCACAGCATTTGAGTTGTCCAGGTCAATTTCTGGTCAATGGTAACCCCCAGGATGTTGCTAGTGGGAGATTCAATGATGGGATGGTAATGGCATTGAATGTCAATGGGTGATGGTTGTTGGAGATGGTCATTGCCTGACACTTGTGTGGTGTGAATGTTACTTGTCACTTGTCATCCCAAACCTGGATATTATCCAAGTTTTGCTGCATTTGGACATGGACTGCTTCAGTATCTGAGGAGTCGGTGAATGATGCTGAACATTGTGCAATCATCAGTGAACACTCCCACTTCTGACCTTATGATGGAAGGAAGACCATTAATGAAGCAGCTGAAGATGGTTGGGCCTAGGACACTACCCTGAGGAACTCCTGCAGTGATGTCCTGGAACTGAGATGATTGACCTCCAACAACCACAACCATCTTCCTTTTGTGCCAGATATGATTCCAGTCAGCAGAGACCTTTCCCCCGATTCCCATTGACTCCAGTTTTGCTAGGGCTCCTTTTTCCACACTCGGTCAAATGTTGCCTTGATGTCAAGGGCAGTCACTCTCACCTCACCTGATCCACAATGACCTTCCAGCTGAAAATCTCATCACAGAAATCTTATTAACCCATAACAATAGCTTCAATTCACAACTCAAACATGTTAATTATGTTTGCTTACTGTGTGTCTGTTTCTATATAATTTCATGCCTTTTTTTCCCTCTTAAAATAGAAAGAAGATATACTTGTTACCCTTTTACCTGCGGGACACTGCCCTGGATCAGTTATGTAGGTATTGCTATCTTGTGGTTTAATCTAACACGCCTTGGAGAAAGTGCTTATGTTAGGAAATAATTCTTTTTGTAAAGTTGTGTGTGTTTGTATGACCAGCGTTAGGAATTAAAAACTGGAAATTCGTAGCAACTGGCCATCTGTAAAAGAGATATGGTTAACTGAAGGAAAGGGTAGAGGAATTGTGTTGGAATGGATAGTTTGGGTGTCAAATGGGCCAAATGGCCTCCTTTGGTACTGAGATATCTTATGATTCAATAAAGCAGCACACTTTAGGCACCCTGATGCTACCAGCAAAGTAAATTGGATCAGTCTTTGTGATAGGCTGATGGGAGGAACGCCTAACTCTCCATCGAGCAGGTTCGTTGGGCAGAGACTGTGTCTGCGGAAATTGTGGAAGCAGATCGTTCCAGTTTGCTGTTGAAAATGATTTGATCTAGATCAGGTTACGTGAGAATGTGTGCATTGTTCTGCTCTTCTGGCAGCTCTTGACATGTGAGCTACTGAGTTTGAACGTTGAATTCCCTCTTGCGTGTCAAGATTGCGAAGGTCTGATTCCATGCATCTCGCATTCCTCCTCTGTTGTTCAGTCCAGATCTCTGAAAACAAAGATTTTATCAAACGGCTAAAAATTGAACTTTTGTCAAGTTCTGGAGGGAGTACGTGTAATACTATAAAATATGAAACAAAATGTTTTACTTGAACTTTACATTCCTAGTATTTACAACTCACTTTTCCTAACTTTTTAAAGTTTAAACACAGTTTAAATAATGATGTGAGATGTAATTGAACTGGCCGCCCCTCTGCCCTCTTTCAGGTTCTTGTTTGAGGGTGTAGGTGGCACAGTGTTGTACACCGGAGATTTCAGACTGGCCAAAGGCGAAGCTGCTCGCATGGAATTGTTGCATTCAGGTGGCAGGTAAAATTTTATTTATCTGTTGGTAAATCAAACCGTGGCATCTCCAGGAGACCATGAGTTTTTAAAAAAAAAATCACCAGGAAAAAGAGTCCTTTACCTTCTTTGGCAGGAATGGAAATTATGTCCAACTTCTTGGGCATTCTTAAAGATGCCCCAAAAATTCTTAAAAATTTACGAACATATGAACAAGGAGCAGGAGTAGACCATTCCATAAGACATAGGAGCAGAAATTAGGCCATTCGGCCCATCGAGTCTGCTCCGCCATTCAATCATGGCTGATAAGTTTCTCAACCTCATTCTCCCGCCTTCTCCCCGTAACCTTTGATCCCCTTATCAATCAAGAACCTATCTATCTCGGTCTTAAATACACTCAATGACCTGGCCTCCACAACCTTCTGTGGCAATGAATTCCATAGATTCACCATTCTCTGGCTAAAGAAGTTTCTCCTCATCTCTGTTCTAAAAGGTCTTCCCTTTACTCTGAGGCTGTGCCCTCGGGTCCTAGTCTCTCCTACGAATGGAAACATCTTCTCCACGTCCACTCTATCCAGGCCTTTCAGTATTCTGTAAGTTTCAATCAAATCCCCCCTCATCCTTCTAAACTCCATCGAGTATAGACCCAGAGTCCTCAAACGTTCCTCATATGTTAAGCCTTTCATTCAGCCCCTCGAGCCTGCTCCGCCATTTAATAAGATCATGGCTGATCTGATAGTAACCTGAAATCTGCATCCCACCTACTACCGATAACCTATCACCCCCTTGCTTACCAAGAATCTATCCACTTCTGCCTTAAAAATATTCAAAGACCCTGTGTCCACCACCTTTTCAGGAAGAGAGTTCCAAAGACTCACCGCCCTCTGAGTGGAGAAAATTCTCCTCATCTCTGTTTTAAATGAGCGACCCCTTATTTTTAAACAGCGACCCCCTAGTTCTAGATTCTCCCACAAAAGGAAACATCCTCTCCACATCCACCCTGTCAAGTCCCCTCAGGACCTTTAAAGGTTTCAATCAAGTCACCTCTTACTCTTCTAAACTCCAGCGGATACAAGCCTAGTCTGTCCAATCTTTCCTCCTAAGACAACCCGTCCATCCAGGTATTAGTCTGGTAAACTAAACAAAATTTTTGCAGAAATTGTTTGCAGCTGGTTAGAATTGCTGGAAATGCTGTCTCCTTTTTTATATTGTACCATTGCTTTTGTCACAGACACCCAGATTGCCAGATTCATGCAGACCGGTGGTAATAAGACCGTCATTTCAAAATCTGGCAAGTTTTCTGTGGCGTTGCCATTGGCTGTATTGGATATGTGCATCCGGCGTCAGTAACACTGACGGTATCTGTTATGACACAGCAGATGGTAAATGCTGATCTGTTCAAATCCCAGAGGGAAACTTGAAACAACTGTCACGACTAATTTTCAATTTGTATGTTTTGAGGTGCAGGCTTTGAATTCCGCAATAAGATTGAATCTTAATAGGTTTTCATAAAACTAAATTAAATATTTATTAAAAAAAGAAAAGATTGTAAGTGCTTACGTATGTTTACAAATTACTACTGTAATAACTTCTAAATCCCCTAATTAATTTAACTCCCAGTTACACTTTCGATAAGGCAACAGTAAGACACACAGATTTTAAAAGATCCAGGCAAAGTAAACGATATCCTGAGCAGTTGAATTCAAAGTGAGTTCTCTTAACTTCAGTCCCTGGAGGCGACAGTTTGATACATACAGGTTACAGGCTTTTCACACTTATTGGATCTTAAACTGCCTTCCCTTACACACAACCTTCACTCCTTTATACATATTTTCCCCTTTGAATACAATACCCATTGTTCCACTATGTATTTGGACTTTACCTTCCTGATAATAAAAATCTCTCGTAGCACTAAGTTTACCAGTAATCTTTGGGAAAAGTAAACACACTGTTTCTAAACTTCACCTGGCTAGGTGACATATTTCACCCCTCCTTTGAAAAGAATCTAGTCTGGTTTATTTAAAAATGCAAATTTCCTTTTATACCTTACATTCTAAACTTCCCCATGTTTACTATGTTTACATCAAAACCTTCCAGCCAGCTGCCTTTAATCCAATTGAGACATGCGCGCATGCACCATTATTTTACAATACATTCCTGTAAGCATTGAGAATTATTATATATTCCTGACAGTCACACTGCCAAGTAACTTGCGTCCACACCTGCACTTTCCAACATAGATCATCAGATAGAGATTGGGGCAGCACTTGTGTAGCCGTGATTCATATCTCGGCATTGAAACTTGAGCGCCCTGCTCTGAATGGTTTGGTGCAGTTTTTCACTGAAGCCGTTGAGGGCTCTATCTAACTTTTTAAATCGAAAGATGGGTTTTATTTTAAGAATACGTTTTCAAACTTTTTTTTTCAGGGATTCTTAGTTAACTGTCACAAACATTTTAATACAACAGGAGCTATCTTAACATGAGATTTTTTTACTAATTAGGTCTTTTACCAATAAGAATTTTTATTGAAAATGTTAGTAACGCTTTTACATAAACATCTGAAAGTACAAATAACAGAATATTCAAGAAAACAACAGTTTGATGATGATGTTTCTAAGTTTAATCATTTTTCCTTCATTCCTTTCCCCACCATTGCTGCTGTGCGTTCAGTTGCCTTCATTCCAGTCTCTGCAATCCATGCTCTAAACACTTTTACCTCCCATTCTTCCTTATAAATCTCTTAAATACTCCTCCTTGTGGTTCACAGTTTTCAGATTTTTGGGACGTTTTTCTACATTAAAGATACAATATCAATGCATGATGGGGATGACTCTGTTGGGAAAGGCATCAAGTAATTGACCTCCCGAGTTGAATGTTTGAAAAGTCAGATGTTTAGTCACCTGGACTATGCTCACGTTCCTTGTGTATGCTGTTTGCAAAGCGGCATTTGCAGTTCCTGGTTACAGTTTCCTGCTCTAGCCTTACCCTCTGTGAATGGCATGGGGCCTAATAGAGAGAATGTTTTGCAATATGTATGTGTGCAAATATTTCATTTATAATTGAACTGTACTTCATTGTTCTATTACAGAGTCAAAGACATTCAGAGTGTTTACTTAGACACAACTTTTTGTGATCCTCGATTTTACCAAATCCCAAGCAGGGTAAATATTTCGGAAGCTTAATATTTTCTACTGGATTATGCCAAGAATGTCATATTTTTGCACCATCCTAAATCTGATAACCCAGTGAGTTATGAGTGTATAATCTGTATTGTAATGCAAGTTTCCTGTAGAATCATTGAAACTTACAGCACAGAGATAGAGACCATTCAGCCCATTGTGACTGTGCTAGCTTATTGAAACAAGAGTTGGAAGAAAAGATTTGCATTTCTCTGGCGCTTTTCATGACCACCAGGTGCTATACAGCCAATTAAGTACTTTTTGAAGTGCCGTCACTGTTGTGATACAGGAAATATGACAGCCAATGTGTGCACAGTAAGATCCCACAAAAAACAATGTGATAATGAGCAGATAACAACTTGTTTTTTGTGATGTTGATTGAGGGGTAAATATTGGCCAGGGCACCAGGGGTCACTCCCCTCCTGCCCTTAGAAATGTTGCATAGGATCTCTTGCATCCATCTGAGCAGACAGATGGGGCCTTGGTTTAATGAAAGGCAACACTCCAACAGTGCAGCACTCCTTCAATCTTGTACTGGAGCGTCAGCCTTGATTTTAGTGCTCAGGTCCTGGAGTGGGACTTGAACCCAGACTCTTGTGATTGAGAGACAAGTGTGCTACCAACTGAGCCACGGCTGACACTCCAATAAATACATTGCTGAGACTGAGTTGTGCCTAGTTCCACATCCCTGCTTTGTGTCCATAAGCTGTCAGTTCCTTATCCTCAAGTTTCTGTCCAACTCCTTTTTTCAAATTAATTATGGAATCAACTTTCACTACCCTTTGCAATAGAACATTCCAAATCCTGACAACTGAGTGGGGGGCGGGGTGTGGGGGTGGGGGTTGGGGGTGGAATTCTCCTCCTCTACTCTCTGGATCTCTTCCAATGATTTTGAATCCATGACCTCTAGTTATTGATCCATTCGCCAGAGGGAATTTTTTTTTCCTTATTCACTCTATCATGATTGTGGTCAATAAGATTTTATCATCACTAACAGCCTGTGCTGAACTTGTGTGTTTTTTTTTTAAGACTTCTCAGCTCTTCATACTAACAGAATTTCAGGTAGAATAAGAGCTGGCAGAGGCTTGATGGGCCAAATGGCCTCCTGTACTGTCCTAATCTATAATATGATTCCACTGAATATGACAAGCTGGCTAATCAAGGGGTGTTCCGCATGTGTTACAATCTTTTGTTCACGACAGAGATAGTTGGTGGTGAAACCCATTTCATATAGGATTTGTGCAGAGTGAAGACTATGGGCACTTCTACAACAAGTGAGGGCCCTTGCTGGCAGATGAGGAGGCGGTGGCACAGTGGTATCATCACCGGACTAGTAATCCAGAGACCCAGGTTAATGCTCTGAGGACCCGAGTTCGAATCCTACCACAGCAGATGGTGAAATTTGAATTTAATAAAAATCTGGAATTAAAAGTCTGATGCTGATTGTCGCAAAAACTGATCTGTCCTTTGTGAATGGTAATGTTCCTTCAGGGAAGGAAACCTGCTGTCCTTACCTGTGACTCCAGACCCACAGCAATGTGGTTGACTCTTAAATGCCCTCTGAACAAGAGCAATTTGGCAGCCCACATCCCATGAACAAGTTTAAAAAAAAAAGCACAATTTCCCCCATTATTAACAGCATCTTTCATGTAAAGTTGGCTATCTGGGGAAAGCCAGCTACATTGGCGATGTTGCAATTCCCACAAGCAGCCGTTGCTATTCTCTTGCTTTTTAATTCATTTTAAAAAGTGGAACATAGACGTGGGGGGGGGCATCACAGGTCTGTCCCAATGCTGCTGTCCCAGGCTTGCATGTTACAAGTGCCCTTCTGTCCTATGGCTCTGTGTCAGAGTTGAATCCTGCACCTACTGGGTACTTGTCACCAGTGTCTTTGTGGAAGCTCAATCATTGAGTATGTTCAAGACAGAAATCGATAGATTTCTGGATAGCACTGACGTCAAGAGATATGGGGATAATGAGGAAAAACGACATAGAGGTAGATGATCAGCCATGTTTGAATGGCAGAGCAGGCTCGGTGGGCCGAGTGGTCTGTTCCTGCTCCTATCTCCTATGTTCTTATGATACTGAAACTGTTCAATTTGCAGTTCAAAACCGACTCTCATTTGGGACATTGTCCTCTTACATCTTGTACATCTGTGTACGGACAGCTGATTTAAATAGTATGTAAATCATTTGCTAAGTTAGTGCTATGCAATTTATGACTGAGTAATTGGCCAAAAGCCAGTCTGTGTTCAATATTTTGTGTTGTACTTTGATGTAGGAGGAGTGCTTAAATGGGATACTGGAGTTGGTGAGAAGCTGGATCACAATCAGTTCTTACCATATAGTGTGGCTAAACTGTAAAGCAGCTTATGGATATGAATATCTCTTCACTAACATCAGCGAAGAATTCAGCCTTAAGGTGGGTGGCAGAGGTTTGCTGCTAGTTGTTCATTCACAAACATAAGAGTCTTAGATCACTGCAATTTAGTGCTTTAGGGGTGAGAGTAGGTTTTGCTCTTGGAACAGAATCGAGTGAAGTAAAACTGAATGTCAAGTGGTTTTTTTTTTTTGGTCTGAATATTTCCTCCTGCTAATTTCTCTCTGTTGGACATCGTGATAAAAATCAAACCATCCTGCCTGACACTAGATGTTGAGTAGAGATGAAGCTAAGGAAAGTGGGGGTGTCAGCTTGTGTGGTCCATTCGCCTGTGAACAGCCACTTACATTCCTGGTATTGCCATATTGTAAAAAGCGCAGCCTATCAGTCTTTATCATCTTGCTGGAGATGATCTATAGCCGGATAAAGGAAGGAAGAGGAAAATGAATTTAGTAATTTTTATCTTGTGTATAATGCTTCATGCTTTTAGCTTGCTTCTTGTGAAACCAAGATCACACCTGTATTTTCTTGTATGAATGTATTTTTTTTTGTACCTTTTTCAGGTCCATCTTAACAAGCTGGATATGTTTAATAATATGCCAGAAATTCTGCATCATGTGACCACAAACAGAGCAACGCAGGTTCATGCATGTAGACACCCCAGGGTATGGTTATTTCCTGTGGTTTTATTTGTTAACAAAATGCAGCAAACCAGAATAATTCCTTGATTTAGAAGTACATTTTGTAATGCATGAGGCACTGCATTATCTTTTCCAAACTGATTTTTAAAAAAATCTTAATTGTCACAATCCTTTCAACGTAATGTCCCGGCTCGCGCCCGCGCGCTCTCTCCCCCCGGCTCGCGCCCGCGCTCTCCCCCCGGCTCGCGTCCGCGCGCGCGCTCTCTCCCCCCCCCCGGCTCGCGCCCGCGCACGCGCTCTCTCCCCCCCCCCGGCTCGCGCCCACGCGCGCGCTCTCCCCCCCCCCCCCCCCCCCGGCTCGCACCCGCGCGCTCTCCCCCCCCCCCCCGGCTCGCGCTCGCGCACTCTCTCCCCCCCCCCCCCCAGCTCTCGCGCGCGCGCGCTCTCCCCCCCCGGCTCTCGCCCGCGCGCTCTCCCCCCCCGGCTCGCGCGCGCTCTCTCTCTAAACTTGTATATTTTAATTGCTATTTTCACCAGGCTGAGGATTTTATTCGTGGAAACAGACTGCCCTGTGGTATTACAGCAAAAGATGGGACTCCACTACGCATTATCAGTATTAAACCGTCTACTATGTGGTTTGGTGAAAGGTCAAAAAAGACTAGTGTAATTGTAAGGTACGAAAGCATCATACAACAGCGTTACATGATCTGCACAGCATGCTATAGCCAATGAGCTTGTTTATGATCTTAAAAAATGCTGAAGACGGTATGACTGACTGAAGGAAGAAACTGAAGGTCGTTGCTCAGATTAATCCTCGATATTTTTTATTCAATATAGTACATAAAATGATCCAATTTTTTTCCTATTAAATTATTCACACGTTAGCATTTTAGTCCAAGCCTATTTCACAATTTCTTTTTTTTTTGTTCATTGGATATGAATATTCCTGCTAGGCCAGCATTTACACTCATCCTTAATTGTCCTTGAGAAGGTGGTGGTGAGCTGCCTTCTTGAACTGCTGCAGTCCACGTGGTGTAGGTACATCCACAGTGCTGTTAGGAAGTTCCAGGATTTCGACCCACTGACAGTGAAGGAACAGCGATATAGTTCAAGGCCAGGATGGTGTGTGACTTGGAGAGAAACTTGCATGTTGTGGAGTTCCCATGCATCTGCTGTCCTTGTCCTTCTAGGTGGTAGAGATCGTGGGTTTGGAAGATGCTATCGAAGGAGCCTCAGCAAGTTGCTGCAGTGCGTCTTGTAGATGGTACACACTGCTGCTACTGTGTGTCGGTGGGGGAGGGAGCGGATGTTCACTAAGTACTTTTGAGCCATTCTGTGGTGGGTTGATTTAATTTCTTCCCATGTGCACGTGACATAGAACTTCATAGAAATTAAATTAAATTATATAACCCCTCAGTTTAAAAAAAAACTGTTGTAAAACTCCTGACACCACCACTCCAGTTGGATGGCTGGTAGGTTAAAGGTGTCACGAGCCAACTATATAGGTCAGAAAGCCTCTGAAGCAGCTTGCTGATCTCAGCCTGATCTTTATCTGAGGCGCCACAATTGATGAAGATGCATTCAGGCTTGGGAGGAAAAATTCATCCAGAGTTCCCCTTCTGATCCTGAACCAATGACATCTCCCAGCAATGTACGGGCAATGTGACCTCCACGATTATTTGTGTTTGACCTCAAAGCTGCCAAGTGAAGGAAAGCCACTCGGGAGACTTGGAATAACAAATAACCAAACCTAAAATATTCACAGCCCTGTTAGTGAATCTGGGTTCAGACAATTATCAATGACCTGAGATTGAGTATGTATATTGCAGTGCCAGATCTTCCCTTCCAATACATCTACTACCTTTTGTGAGCACTCATGAGTATCCTTTACAGATATTTTAAATCACTTCTTTGGTCAGACAAGATTTAATTAATATTTTTAAGGATTATGATGTAGCTTTGGCATTGGAACAAAGAGACAAAATGTACATTGCTGATGGTTGATGAAGGGTAGTAGGATCTCGAAGGATCAAAGATTGGATGTTGAAAATTTAGAATAAAATTTACTGTGTTACTAGCCTGTAGCAAGTTTACGGATCCCTTTGTGAGTGAAGTAACTCTATCAAACTGTGCCTGATGCATTATTTTGCAAAGCAATTGAAGATAAACTATGGTATACACCCAAATGAGCAAAAATGCCCCCAAAATGACACCAACTGAAATTTGCTTTAAAAAGGGATGTTGTACAAATTTTTTTCTGGTTTGAGGCTGAAAAGCTTTTGAATCTGCAACTAATTTTTGCAAGTGGGAACGTGACCAGGCGAAGGGGGGATTGTGAGCAGTGAAAGCAGGTAAGTAACAGCAGCATGAAAATAAAAGTATTCCTGGAATGAATTTTTTTTTTAAATTCAAAAATCTGCCGAATAGGCAAACTTTTTGTTCATGGGATGCGGGCATCGCTGACTAGGCCGATGTTTATTGCCCATCCCTAGTTGCCCCTGAGAAGGTGGTGGTGAGCTGCCTCCTTGAACCGCTGCAGTCCCTGTGGTGTAGGTACACCCACAGTGCTGTTAGGGAGGGAGTTCCAGGATTTTGGACCCAACGACAGTGAAGGGACGGCGATATATTTCCAAGTCAGGATGGTGGAGAATTTGTAGGTGGTGGTGTTCCTGTGCATCTGCTACTCTTGTCCTCCTAGATTTGACCTAATTTGATTATATTTAGAACTTGCTGCTTAAAGAGCAGCATTTAAAAAATGAGTTTTTTTTATAATTTCAGGAGTTTAAAAAAAAAACCCAAAATGCTATTAAGAGTGTCCTGGTATAAATTACACAGCCAATTTCAAACCATATACAACACTCCTGATAAAATCTTAATCTCCACAAAACAAAATATACAGACTGTACTATTCCCCAGTGTGGTTAAAGCCATGATATCCTATGTAACAGTTTATAATCATCAAGGCAGCTGAAGTAGTGATTTTTCACCATGTTCTCACCCCTATATTTAAAAAAAAAATCAATGGTGTAGTCTTTTAGCTCAAGTTACTGCCATTGACACGGTATCAAACTGGCACACTTGGAAAAATTTGTATATATTTTGACTTGGATTTGAGCTCTTAAGAACTCAAGTACATAAATAAGGTTGACACCTCTGTACAGAGGGTGTGCAGCATCGTCAGTAATGCTCCCCTTGGCATGAAGTGTTTAAGCCAAGGCCCTGTCTTCCTGTTGCAGTTAAAAGATCCATTGGCATTGGTTCATTCAGTGATCTAACATTTCACTCTGACCACCATGTTTCCCTCAACCAAAACCATCTAAAGTTTGACCAGCTGTGTACCATTGTTGCCATGGTCACCTACTTAGTGACAGAGCTTGTAGTTTAAATGTATTTATTCTTTTATGAATTGTTTTCTTTTTGCATCTTCGAGATATGAAAGACTGCAGATTTTAGGAGTAGATTCTTTACCACCTCAAACCAGTTTCCCCCCAATTGGTCTGAATGGAATAAATCTCAGTTGTGAGCATCAGGCCAAGTGGGAATTTGAACTGTAAAGTAAAATAGACTGGGTAAAATGTTCACCAGGCGAATTGGCATCTGGAAAAGAAACATTGGTTAACATTTTGGGAGAGATAATTTAACAGAACATAGAATGAATTTCTTCCAGAGAAGAGGGCGCCCGTAAAGTTGGATTACCTCTTACACATTGCCCGGCCTGCTGTTTACTGCCCACATGCTATGCATCCATGGCCTGAATTTTTCAGTCGACATGCAAGGGGAGGGGGGTCTTTCATAGTTTTTCATATTTAACCATTATGCTCTGAGTCTGTCAAAGAATCTTTGAGCCACAGTAAGCACTCTTAATGAAAGATTTTGAGTGCAGACGGATCAATGTTCAACCCACAGCAATGTAGGTGGGACAGCCGCAAAACGAAATTTGTTCAAAGTCATTGCGGTCTACATCGAGTATATAGGTTTCAAGACAAGAGGAGAAAGTACACCCGCCGACTCTAACAACTGGAGGGAGAGAGACTTCTGAGATGTACAAAAACATAAAACAAGTGTTGAAGGCATTAGTTGCGATCGTGTTTTAGGTGTATATGGCATTCTTTTAAAAATATTGTAATACAAAGGTAGTTAAATTCTAAATTCTAATCCATAGTTTGTTTTGCCCAATACATAATTTTAATCAAAAATTGTTTGGAATATATGTTAAAATATTGAACCAATGGAACATGGTGAATTTGAAGTTTGGTATCATGGGCGAGTGGTGTGGTTTTTTTTAATTCATTCATGAGATGTGGGCGTCACTGGCTGGGCCCAGCATTTATTGCCCATCCCTAGTTGCCCTTGAGAAGTTGGTGGTGAGCTGCCTTCTTGAACCGCTGCAGTCCATGTGGTGTAGGCACATCCATAGTGCTGTTAGGGAGGGATTTCCAGGATTTTGACCCAATGACAGTGAAGGAACGGCGATATATTTCCAAGTCAGGATGGTGTGTGGCTTGGAGGGGAACTTCCAGGTGGTGGTGTTCCCATGTATCTGCTGCCCTTGTTCTTGGTGGTAGAGGTTACTGATTTAGAAGGTTCTGTCGAAGAGGCTTGGTGAGTTCCTGCAGTGCATCTTGTAGGTGGCACACACACTGCTGCTACTGTGTATCACTGGTGGAGGGAGTGAATTTTTAAAGTGGCGGATGGGGCGTTAATCAAACAGGTTGCTTTGTCCTGGATGGTGTCAAGCTTCTTGAGTGTTGTTGGAATTGCACTCATCCAGACAAGTGGGGAGCATTCCATCACACTGACTTGTGCCTTGTAGATGGTGGATAGGCTTTAGGGAATCAGGAGGTGAGTTACTTGCCACAGAATTCCCAACCTCTGACCTGCTCTACACCACAGTATTTATATGGCTGCTCCAGTTCAGTCTCTGGTCAATGTAACCCCCAAGATGTTGATGGTTGGGGATTCAATGAAGGCAATGCTGTGGTATTTTAAGGGGAGATGATTATGTTGTCTCTTGTTATTACCTGGCATTCATGCAGCATGAATGTTACTTGTTATTTCACAGCCCAAGCTTTGATATTCTCCAGACTTTGAGCATAAATGCAAACCCTTTGTGTTATGTATGTAGCATCAGCAGTTCCTGTCAGACTTAGGATGGGAACACACAGCTATTTTTTATCATAAAATAAATTGCATTTCTGTACAAAAGGTGGTTTAAATTGTGGAAAGGTATTTAATTGGGAAATGTCCTAAACCACAGTCCAGAATAAATTGCATGTGACTTGGTGGTTGGTACGCATGTAGATCTACCTGCTGCCTTGGGCAGGTGACTGAAAAGACCCAAAACACAGGAAATCTGAATACTTCCAAGTAATTGGGAAGGAAATGCTTTACATCCGAGGTGTAGACCATCACAGGATCCTGTTTATAGAGAATTTGATTCATGAAGGAATATGTGTGTAATGGAGATTGATGCTGGTGATGATAATCATTCACATACTGATAATGAAACTTAGTCGTGAAACCACTTGGTTTGCTTTCATTGAAAAATGACAATATTGAGTGTTTTTGAGTCAGATAAATTTGTACTGTTGAAGCATTTACTGAAATTGGTAACTCGGTTCTGCTTAAAAAAGAACTTCCGCTGTCTCTCTTATGAATTGTATTTATTATTTATTTCAGAACTGGAGAGAGTTCGTACAGGGCTTGTTTCTCATTCCACTCATCCTTCAGTGAGGTAAAGCTGAGATTTTTCTATTATCTATAGTAAATACTTTTCAACGTCTGAGATTTTATGCAGTGAACATAAATAACATGTAGAGCAATCTTAATTTCTATCTATTCTCATCTTTCATGCCACGTGATTTGCCTCTTGAGGATAGTATGGCAAAGGTTGCTTCTAGTGGAAAGTTGCAGAGATGTCAGTGATCTGACTGTACTCTGTTACAGAATCATCCAACATCTACTGGAATGACAGGAGAATCTATCCCGAGAGTGTAGTAGAGAATGCTTTTTTTTTGAAGATAGGTGTATTTAATTCCTCAAGTAGACCAATTGACTTATTTGAAGACTAAATGATGTAAAGGAATTTGGAAGAAAAAAATGCCATGTACTAAAATCTTTTTTTTTCCCCCTCTCTTCCGCCCCCAACCTTGTTCTCTATTTCCCTCATCCTTTGTCTCTCACCTCCCTTCATTTCTCATTTCCTGTTCTCTCTTGTCCGTTTTCATTTTTTTTTTCTTTTCTCACTCACCCTCTCTTGCTCTCATCACACTCTTCCTTGCTCTGTCTTCTGTGCTCTCTCTTTTGTTCTCTCTCTGTCACTTTCTTCCCTCTCTCAACTCAGATAAAGGATTTTCTTTCATATGTACAGCCTGTGAGGATTCACCCAAATGTTGTGCCAATGGGCCGGAATTTTGAAGATGTCAAAGAGATGTAAGTTCAGCGTGTGACAACCCTCGAGGGTTCATTGTGAATGACCTTGGCTATTTTCCATTGTATTGAGTTGTCAAGTGGTTTTTATTTGAGGATTTCTTGTACTGTCAGATTGACCATTTGACAAACCCACTCTGCCATAGTTTGACCTTTTCCACACCAAATAGATAACAATTGGAAATGTTATTTCCTTCCTTTTAGGGAAGGAAATCTGCCATCCTTACCTGGTCTGGCCTACATGTGACTCCAGAACCACAGCAATGTGGTTGACTCCAGAACCACAGCAATGTGGTTGACTCCAGAACCACAGCAATGTGGTTGACTCCATTGCAATAGAAAATAGTCAAATATCAAGTAACTATTTTGAATACACTTTTTTAAAAAAATCTTGCATGGGATGTGGGTGTTATTGGCAAGGCCAGCATTTGTTGCCCATCCCTAATTGCCCTTGAACTGAGCGACTTGCTTAGGCCATTTCAGAGAAATAGTCTGGAATCACGCATAAGCCATACCAGGTAAGGACGGTAGATTTCCTTCCCTAAAAGACATTGGTGAAAGAGATGGGTTTTTACAACAATCAGTGATAGTTTCATGGTCACCATTGCTGAAACTAGCTTTCAATTCCAGGCCATTAGCCTGGGCATCTGGATTACTAGCCCAGTGACATTACCACTACGCCACTGACTTCCCCCAGTTGAGGAGGTTTCTAATTGTGTGCTGTAAATCTAACCTACGCCTGGAGTATAATTGGAACAATTCCCAGTTAGGGCTGATTGCACATTTTTTACTGTTTATTTTTAATCTGATTTTCATTGGTGATTAATTCTTTTTCTGTCCTGATTTAGTTTGAAGCCATTGTGTAGGAAGTGTCTAGGAGATAGTGAACCCACCTACAAACCACTGGGGAAGCTGAAAAGATCAAGGAGTTGTTTTGTCGATGAGAAAGGTATGTGCATTGGAATATATGGAATAGGATATATTAACTCTTTGCAGAACTCCAGCTGAATGAAAGCCCCATCACACCAAGCCGAAAACTGACTCTGGGGGTCAAGCAAAATGCATATTACCCTATTGCATAATAGCAGGTGCTGATGGAAATTATTCCTTCTCAAACAACTGGAGTTGCAGAAAAATCACTGATCAAGACTTGTAATGGGAGCTCTCCCTGCCTTCGGTTAACTTTGTAGCTTTATCAATGTCATGGAGACAGGAGTTGAAATCCCACCATGGTAGCTGGGGAATTTAAATTCAATTAATTAAATCTGGAATAATGGTGACCATGAAACTGTCGGATTGTCATAAAAACCCATCTGATTCACTAATAGCCTTTAGGGAAGGCAATCTGCCATTCCTATTCGGTCTGGCCTATATGTGACTCTGAGCTACAGCATTGTTGTTGACTCTTAACTGCCCTCTGAAATGGCCCAGCAACCAATCAGTTGTAAGGGATGAGCAATAAGTGTTGGCCTTGCCATCAATGACTCCATCCACTGAATGAATAATGAAGCAAAATCAAAGACTGCACTTTTACTGAGCTAACATGTATTGGATTTCCTGATGCTATGTTGTATGTGAAGGGTAACTCATTCAGAAAATGAAAAGCTTTGCATTTAAACTCTACCACTTGAAGTGTAGATTATCTCTGGCAAGCACAAAGAATGTGGAATTGTGTAAATATGTATTAAGTTATTATGGTAAGGTGTTATAAACATGGTTTTTATTGATGAGGTCAATACTGCCCATAAGGGACATAGGAATTGCTCGATGAATAAAGATCGGGAGTAGATAGGAATGTGGAACTCGAAACATGAACAAATCAGTCATGACCTTATTGAACGGCAGAGCAGGCTTGAGGGGTCGAATGGCCTTCTGCTCCTATTTGTATCAAAGTCCATCTAGTTTGCTTTCCACCATCCTATCATTAACCAGGAGACTGAATGGCCTATGTATAATTATGAGCCAACTGATGAACTAAGTGGTGGCAAATATGTAGAATTTCAAATATGGTTATGTTAACCATTTGCATTAATATTCTAGATGTTTAATGTATGGTATGATTTTTCACTAAATTGCTTCAGTTTATGTTAATTTAAAATTGTTTTTAAACAGATGGGAACTGCAATGACCTTTTCGATGACACTCTTCTAATTCCACTGAAGCAGAAGTTGAAACATCCGAAGCATTTACAGCTTGAAAATGAAACCAGGGACTTGCTGCAGCTGAGAGATCAGAGTATCAATACAGAGAGTACAAGTGAACCTCCCATCTCCTTAAATACTGAATTTCTTGAGTGTGACGAGTCAAATGAGGATGACGATGAAGAAGAGGACGAAGAGGCTGGTGCAATATACCCAAAAAGCGAGTTGAATTCCATGCAAAAGGGAGAATTTACTAATCCCGCAGCACGGTTGACCACAGGAGAAAAAGCATGTGGCACAGAGTCTCTATCTTGGGACATGTTTTTCAAAGCAGAGCCAGTTTTGACGTCTGAAACTGACGAGGATTCCGAGATTGCCAGGGAGCAAGAGCTTGGTTCACAATCGCCAAAACTGTTCAGTGATTCTGAAGATGGAGACTCCACGCACTTTCCCTCTCAAACGTCATCCCAGTCGACTCACATATCGGAACAGGGCAGTCAAGGGAGCTTGTTTGACACTGAACCAAATCACATTCCAGAAAATAAAATAGGTTCTGTGAAAATCATGAAAGTGAAAGATAAATCAGCATTAAACGTGACTCCTGATACGGAGAAAAGCAACAACTGGGATCTTCAGCAAGGGAACGAATCTCATCCGGATGATGTCTCAAATTTGAAGCCTAATCCCACCGGCTCGTTGTTAAATACCAATGTTAAGGAAATATGTTCAGAACATTCGCGTATAATCGCTGGTTGCCAGCAGGGAGAAAGAGAACAAAATTCGATTCCCATTTCCAAGTCTGACTCTCAGACTTCCTCAGAATTTGAAATACCATCAACCCCAGACTCTGAATCACCACAACCAGAGGAACTGAACACCCTGTACAATAAACTAGCTGCTGGCAAAACAGTGACAATCAAGGCTTATAAACAGTTAAGTGGTAGTAAATCCTAATAATATGGATGAGGGCATGTCACAATGTTACAGATGAGAGACTTGGAACTACAGAGAAAAAAAAAGTCCCTGAGGGCTGATTGATGTCCTTTCTACCACTGACCAAATCAAAATGGGAGGAAAAAAACTGAATTATGACAGAACTCGTAAGTTGCATACACTTTCTCTACAATGATTTTGTTTAATACAAACTTTTTGTATTATTTAAAAACTCTGGACAAATTGTCCCTCAGTCATTGGGACAATATCCTGGAATTCTCTATCTAACATCATCATTATAAGAATTGCAGGGGGTCAAAAAGAAAGCCAAACCTATCTTTTCAGGACAATTAGGGGTGGACAATGGTCCACTTACCAAAATCGATTAATCCCTGCGCATTCAAATCATAGAATCGTTACAGCACAGAAGGTGGCCATTGGGACTATGTATGGTAAAAAGCAAACTAGATGGATTTTGATGCGAACATATGAAATAGGAGCAGAAGGCAGCCATTCGGCCCCTCAAGCCCCGCCATTCAATAAGGTCATGACTGATTTGTTCGTGTTTCGAGTTCCACATTCCCATCTACTCCCGATCTTTATTCATCGAGCAATTCCTATGTTCCTTAAGGGCAGCATTGACCTCATCAATAAAAACCATGTTTATAACACCTTACCATAGTAACTTAATACATATTTACACAATTCCACATTGTTTGTGTGTGCCAGAGATAATCTACACTTCAAATGGTGGAGTTTAAATGCAAAGCTTTTCATTTTCTGAATGAGTTACCCTCATTATACTCTCCTGAGGAGCAAGTCACATACTGCCACTCCCCTGCCCTGTCCTCACATCCCTGCACATTCTGGCTTTTCAGATAGTTAGAAAATGTAGAAAAGTTTACAACACAGGAGGAGGCCACTCTTCCCATCCTGTCTGTGCCAGCCAAAGGAAAAGAGTCACCCCAGTCTAATTCCACTTTCCAACACTTGGTCCATAGCCCTGGAGGTTTTGGGATTTCAGGTGCATGTCCAGACACCTTTCAAACGAGTTGAGGGTTTCTCCCTCTACCACCCTTTCAAAAAGTGAGTTCCAGACCCCTAGCACCCTCTGGGTGAAAAAAAAAGTTTTCCTCATCCCCCTCTAATCCTTCTACCAATCACTTTAAATCTGTGCCCCTTAGTCACTGGCCTCCCTGATGAGGGAACTAGGCCCTGTCTATCCATTCTATCCAGGCCTCTCACAACCTTGTACACCTCAATCAAATCTCCCCTCAGCCTCCTCTGTTCCAAGGAGAATAACCCTAGAGTATCCAATCTTTCCTCATAGCTGCAATTTTCCAGTCCAGGCAACATCCTGGTAAATCTCCTCTGTACCCTCTCTAATGCAATCACATCCTTCCTGTAATGAGGTGACCGGAACTGCACACACTACTCAAGTTGAGGCCTAACTAATGTTTTATATAGCTCCAGCGTAACCTCCCTGCTCTTAGATTCTATACCTCAGCTAATAAAGGAAAGTACTCTGTATGCCTTCTTTAACCACCTTATCAACCTGTCCTGCTAACAAAAACATCGATAAAATATCAAATGTATATTTCAAGTTTTTAATGTGGCTCATCCACAAAATCAAAATCCTACCCACCAGTGAAAACCAGGGCAAAAGATGTTACTAAAAGGCATAAAATATCTTGTATAATATCATTGTAGCCACAGAGAAACCAAAGCTAGGATGAGTTCGAGAGCTGGGCAGAGTTCCGTTCAAAGGATAAATGGATAGTATCCTTCATTATTTGAAGAGTGTTGAAGGCAATTATTAGAATTAAAACCAGAAACTTTATCACTAAAAAACAGGAAAAATTAAAATGAATCTAAAGATGATCCATATACAAGACTAGATCTTAAAATCAAAACTAATGATGGGCGAAATCAATCATCCATAAAGATTTGTAAACGTTGTAAAGTTAGGAGCATGTTAAAAACCGCTGTCTGTTGGGTGAAGTTTCAAAATGAGCAACCCTTAAAGACTTCATTCATGAATTATTTTGTTCATACCACTTTCCTCTGACGCCAATGATAAAGCCAAAATATTTTACATTCCAGCCATGAGTAAGATTTGATCTTTTCAGTTAAATGTTGGTACTACTTTACCTTTTCATCCCAAGCCTTTTGTAGTGAACTGTCATTATCATCGAATCTGACAGTAACACCGACAAACGGCTCCATTGTCGCCTTTACAGAAGATAATACCCGGTTTGAAAAGTAGACCCTTATCAGTCTTAATGTAGGGCTCAAAGTAATCGGTAAAACCATGTTTTTAAAACTTTGTCCTTAAGCAGATGTAGAATCTTGTTGAGTCCAAAGATCCTTGTATTTTTAATGTAAGAACGACTGCCCGAAATGTGAAATTGTCTCGTTAATTAATTGTATTACAACATCAGTATTTGATAATTTGATATTGTTAGCAGGTCTTCCACATGATGGAAAGTGCCGAGTGGGGTGTGCATTGCACCTTAACAAAAGACCATGAATGGAAACAGACTGTTTAAAACAGTGGAATCGAAGCCAGTGATTTGTTATGGTATCATTGTGAAAATATGAAGTGCCAATGTCTTGATAGTTTAATGCAGCCCATTTCTTAAATTCACAGGGTAGAATTTTTATCTCAGTGGGCGGGTGTGCGCTTGACCCGCTTGAGCGTAAAATGACACACGTTGATGTTGGGCGAGCGTCCCGATTAGCTCCGTGCCTCAAGGAGATTGAAACACTCGTTCTCGTGCGTGCCCTCGCCTTCCTCCCCTCCCCTCCCCCGGCCCGCACAGGCAGTGCTCAGCACTGTGCCGCTTCCGTTTCACGCTAGGCGGCCCTTAATTGGCCTGCCTGCGTGAAGTTGCGATGTGGAGCCGATCGCGGGCGGCGGTCAGCTTCCCGACTGCCCCCGCCAAGGGCAGAATCCTGCCCAGAGGATCGCCCTGAATAATGCTGGAGATCGAGGATCGGCCCTGTTTAACACCCTTCTTAATAGAAATCAGATTTGTTTTTACCGTTAGTTGTTTCAATTGAAGTGGAGGCCAGGTTATATAAATTATCTTAATAAATTTATCACAAATCCCCATTTGTTTTAAACGTTTAAATATTAACTTATAGCCAATCAAATCAAATGCTTTTGCCAAATCAATAAATACCACTGCAAGATCCCTTTAATGTCTTTTAGCTCCCTTTAACAATTATTTAGGATTACAATATTCTCATTGCGTCCAGAAGAACCCACTATAAACCGCTTTTGGCTTTCATTTAATTCAACAGCCCTAGCTAGTCTGTTAGCCATAATTTTAGCAAATAATCTAAGAATAATCATTAAAGGTCACCAATTATCAATACTTTCTAGGGCCTTAGAATCATTTGTTTTTGGAATTGATATAATCCCACAAATCTTAATAGAATTTGGGGCAATCCCAGATAACAGCCAAATTGTAAACATATTCGGTAATATGTTGAGATTTTTAGTAATCAAATATTTTAAATCCTTAACCGTAACTTTATCAGGACCAGGAGCCCATTAACTGTCTAGCAAGACCTTTCCTATTAGTTTTAAGTTACTTTAAATTTATGTAAAGTGAAATAAAAACAGAAAATGCTAGAAAAGCTCAGGCCTGACAGAATCAACGTTTTGAGTCTGTATGACTTCTTCAGAGCTAAAGAGTAGAAATATTATGGATTTTATACTGTTTAAGAGGAGGTGGAGCAAAATAGAAAATCAGGGATATGTGGGAGTTCGGAAGACATTTGACAAGGTGTCATAAACACAAAAGACAAAGAGAGTATTAATGGTAATGTTAAAGAATAAGGAAGGTACTGACAGTGGCATAAAGGTAAGATAACAGAATGTGTTAAAGGCAGAACAAGGGTCAACACTGTGAAAGCGCAACATAGAAACAAGGGACAGATGGCCCTGTACGGGGTGGGGAGACAGATTTTTTAAAAATAATAAATAAGAACTTAAAAATCAGATTTTAAAAGGGCTCAAGGTGGAGGAGAGAGTTCATGGCCTGAAGTTGTTGAACTCAATGTTGAGTCCGGAAGGCTGTAAGGTGCCTAGTCGGAAGATGAGGTGCTGTTCCTCCAGTTTGCGTTGAGCTTCACTGGAACATTGTAGCAGGCCAAGGACGGACATGTGGGCATGAGAGCAGGGTGGAGTGTTGAAATGGCAAGCGACGAGGAGGTCTGGGTCATGCTTGTGGACAGACCGAAGGTGTTCTGCAAAGCGGTCACCCAGTCTGCGTTTGGTCTCCCCAATGCAGAGGAAATCGCATTGGGAGCAACGAATGCAGTAGACCAAATTAAAGGAGGTGCAAGTGAAATGCTGCTTCACCTGAAAGAGTGTTTGGGCCCTTGGACGGTGAGGAGGTAAAGGGGCAGGTGTTGTACCTTCTGCAATTGCATGGGAGAGGTGCAGTGGGAAGGGGATGAGGCGTTGGCGGATTGGAGGAGTGGATCAGGGTGTCCCGGAGGGAACGGTCCCTACAGAATGCTGACGGGGTGGGGGTGAGGGGAAGATGTGTTTGGTGGTGGCATCATGCTGGAGTTGGCGGAAATGGTGGAGGATGATCCTTTGAATGCAGAGGCTGGTAGGATGGAAAAGTGAGGGCAAGGGAGACCCTATCATGGTTCTGGGAGGGAGGAGAAGAAGTGAGGGCAGAAGTGTGGGAAACGGGTCAGACACGGTTGAGGGCCCTGTCAACCACCGTGGGTGGAAAACGTCGGTTAAGGAAAAAGGAAGATGTCAGAAGCGTTGTTTTAAAAGGTAGTATCATTGGAACAGATGCGACGGAGGCGAAGGAACTGGGAGAATGGAATGGAGTCCTTACAGGAAGCAGGATGTGAGGAGCTGTAGTCGAGGTAGCTGTGGGAGTCACTGGATTTGTAATGAATATTGGTAAACAGTCTGTCACCAGATATGGAGACACAGAGGTCAAGGAAGGGAAGGGAAGTGTCGGAGATGGACCTTATGAAGGTGAGAGAGGAGTGAAAGCTGGAAGCAAAATCGATAAATTTTTCCAGGTCCACATGATACAGTCATTGATATACTGATAGAGTTGTGGGAGGGGACCTGAGAAGGAATGACCCAGAACAAGGAATGTTCCACCAAAAGACAGGCATAATTGGGGTTCATGTGGTACCCATAACCACACCTTTTATTTGGAGGAAGTGAGACAAGTTTAAGGAGAAATTGTTCAGTGAGAGAACAAATTCAGCCAGACGGAGGAGAGTGGTGGTGGATGGGGATTGTTCGGGCCTCTGTTCGAGGAAGAAGCAGAGAGCCCTCAGACCATCCTGGTGGGGGATGGAGGTGTAGAGGGATTGGACAGCCATGGTGAAGAAGAGGCGCTTAGGGCTAGGGAACTGGAAATTGTTGATATGATGTAGGGTGTCAGAGGAATCACAAATGTAGGTGGGAAGAGACTGGACGGAGAGAAATAGAGACAGGATAGGAAGAAATGAGTTCCATGGGGCAGGATCAGCCTGATACGCTGGATCTACCAGGACAGTCCTGTTTGTGGATTTTGAGAAGGAGGTAGAAGTGGGCTGTCCAGGGTTGGGAGACTGAGATTGGAAGCTGTGGATGGAAGATCGCCAGAGGAGATGAGGTCAGTGACGGTCCATTTCCACAATGGCTTGTTGTTCAGTGGTGGGGTCATGGTCCAGAGGGAAGTAGGAAGAAGTGTCTGAGAGTTGACACTCAGCCTCTGCGAGGTAGAGGTCAGAACGCCAGACAACAACAGCACCACCCTTGTCAGCGGGTTTGATAACAAAGTCAGGGTTGGAGCTGAGAGAACGGAGTGCAGCAAGTTCAGAAGGAGACAGGTTGGAGTGGGTGAGAGCAACACAGAAATTAAGATTGTTCTTGTCACACCGACAGTTCTCAATGAATAGATCAAGAGCAGGTAAGAGGCCACAGGGAGGGGTCCAGGGAGAGAGAGGAAACTGGAGCGATTTCCCTGGCATAGTAATTCGTTTTTGATTTCTCAAATCGGGATGCAGTTGGACCTTGTGTTGACTGAGGCCTCTGAGTCTTAAAAGCTTTTCTCACAAAGACTACATTGAAATACCAATGCAGCCACAATAACTGTATCATCCACAGTCCTTCCTGCACATTTTGCATAGTGACACGCTATGGGGTGATACTCTCCACTCTTTTGATATTTATTACCCATGACAACAAGCTTAGAAATCTTATGTGAATTCCTAAAATGCTTCCTAAAGCTAATTAGAAAATTAACTTCCTAAATACTAACTGACAGACTGAACATTTAAATGGACTACAAGGATATATTATGCAAATACTAACATTGAAATCAATCTCCCTAACGTGTGAAGTTACACACACGGGCTTAATGGCTTCCTGATTAACTGGGATTTGGGGATTTCATGGTCTTTAAAATTTAAATTTAAATTAAAGTGCTTATTATAAAATATTAAGTTTGTAAAATCATCTAAAAATTTACTTTCAAGACACCAGCCAGCCTCAAAAGGTGTCCTTTAATGTAACGCACTCCCATTGATAGACCGAACTGCAGTCTTCAGATCCGCCTTTGACAGCATTTGGCTGTTTTCTTCACTGCTGCAAGTCCCATTTATTATCAAACTAGAATCTGTAAAAGGTGTTATAAAATTTTCCTCAATGGTTTGTGTAGATGAGGCTTTAGTATGTGTCCAGGTGTTGACAGGTGCAGCAGTCACAATCCAACATGAACAATTACAACATTTAACATGTTTAGAGAGAGCCCTAACAAAACGGGTATGTTGGTTAACCAGTTATCACCCCTTCCAGGCAGAACATACCGAATGGGATCGTCCATCATATTCCTTCCTCTTCGCCCTTTAGCTCTTCCACTTTTAAAAAATTCATTCATGGGATGTGGGCTTCGCTGGCTGGACCTGCATTTATTGCCAATTCCTAGTTGCCCTTGAGAAGGTGGTGGTGAGCTGCCTTCTTGAACCGCTGCAGTCCATGTGGTGTAGGTACACCCACAGTGCTGTTAGGAAGGGAGTTCCAGGGTTTTGACCCAGCGACAGTGAAGGAACGGCGATATATTTCCAAGTCAGGATGGTGAGTGGCTTGGAGGGGAACTTCCAGGTGGTGGTGTTCCCATGTGTCTGCTGCCCTAGTCCTTGTAAATGGTAGTGGTCGTGGGTTTGGAAGGTGCTGTTGAAGGAGCCTTGGTGAATTCCTGCAGTGCATCTTTTAGATGGTACACACTGCTGCTACTGTGTGTCGGTGGTGGAGGGAGTGAATTTTGTGGATGGGGTGCCAATCAAGTGGGCTGCTTTGTCCTGGTGTTGAGCTTCTTTAATGTTGTGGGAGTTGCACTCACTCAGGCAAGTGGGGAGTATTCCATCACACTCCTGATTTGTGCCTTGTAGATGGTGGACAGGCTTTGGGGAGTCAGGAGATGAGTTATTTGTCATAGGATTCCTAGCCCCTGACCACAGTATTTATATGGCTAGTCCAATTCAATTTCTAGTCAATGGTAACCCCAGGATGTTGACAGTGGAGGATTCAGTGATGGTAATGCCATTGAATATCAAGGGGTGATAGTTGGATTCTCTCTCTTTTTGGAGTTGGTCATTGCCTGGCACTTGTGTGGCGTGAATGTTACTTGCCACTTTTCAGCCCAAGCCTGGATGTTGTCTGGGTCTTGCTGCATTTGGACATGGACTGCTTCAGTATCTGAGGAATCGTGAATGGTGCTAAACATTGTGCAATCCAACAGAGGGCGCTGGTGAGAAGTGACTGAAGCATTCTGGGAGAAGTCACCGCAGCCACCGTGACTCAGGAGGGAATCAAAGAGAAAGACTCTTGCACTCAACAGGAGGAAGAGCATCCAACAGAGGGCACTGGTGAGAAGTGTCTGAAGCATTCTGGGAGAAGTCACCGCAGACACCACGACTCAGGAGGGAATTGAGGAGGACCCACTGTCAAAGAACGGAATAGCCCCAAACATTACATTGCTGTAGTGTTCCCATCTCTCCCTCCCTCCTCAAACCTAAAAAGAAAGATAGAGAGGAAGTGGCAGTGCCTTCAGGAGTGCACCAGACCTGCGAGGGACACTTCTGAAAGTAGATTTTAAAGAAAAAGCAGCTGATTGGTGAGTAAATCCTGAGAGCAGACTCGGACGGAGGAGCACCAGAACGGAGAGTATATATCTAGCTTACCTCGGGGATTCGCGGCCTTGTCTCCAGGGAGCAGACTCGGAGGGAGGAGCACCGGGGCAGTGAGTATAAATCTAGCTTACCTCGGGAATTCACGGCCTTGTCTCCAGGGAGCAGACTCAGAGGGAGGAGCATCAGAGCGGTGACCTCGGGGCACAGTGACTGAAGCCAAAACTAAAAAAGTAACATCACAGGAAAGCTGTGACCTGATTGGTTGGTAGGAAATCTGCACCAAATTTGAAAAAAAACAACACCGCAAAGCTAATTAATAAATTAGTTATCTAAGTCGTGATGGCTGGGCAGGTGATGTGCTGTAGCTGTATGATGTGGGAGCTAGCAGATCCCATTGCGAGCCGCAGTGACCACATCTGCAGCAAGTGTTGGTTGCTGGAGGAACTCCGGCTCAGAATTGATGAGCTGGAGTCTGAGCTCTGGACACTGTGGCACATCCAGGACGGGGAGAGTTACCTGGACGCTTTGTTTCAGGAGGCGGTCACACCCGGTAGATTAAGTACCTCAAGTTCGGTCCATGGTCAGGGACAGCAGGGTGTGACTGCAAGTGAGGCAGGTAGAGGGATCCTGTGTTCAGGAACAGAGGAGCCTCAGCTCTTGACCTTGTCCAACAGGTACGAGCTACTTGCTCCCTGTGTGGATGAGGAACAGGGCTGTAGGGAGGTTGAGCCAGCTGACCACGGCACCGTGGCACAGGAGGCCATTCAAGAGTGGGGAGCAAAAAGACACGTGGTAGTTGTAGGAGATTCTATAATTAGGGAAATTGATAGTTTCCTTTGTAAGCAGGATCGAGAGTCCCGCCTGGTATGTTGCCTGCCCGGTGCCAGGGTGAGGGACATCTCTGACCGGCTTGAAAGGATATTGGAGAGGGAGGGGGAGGATCCAGTTGTTGTGGTCCACGTCGGGACAAATAACATAGGTAAGACTAGGAAAGAGGACCTGTTTGGGGATTATCAGGAACTAGGAACTAAATTAAAGAACAGGTCCTCAAGGGTTATAATCTCCGGATTACTACCGAGCCACGTGCAAATTGGCATAGGGACACGAGAATAAGGGAAGTAAATACATGGCTAAAAGAGTGGTACGGGAAACAGGGGTTCCATTTCGTGGGGCACTGGCATCAGTATTGGAACAGGAGGGATCTGTACCATTGGGACGATCTCCACCTGAACCGATCTGGGACCAATGTTCTAGCTAAAAGGGTAAATAGGGTGGTCAACAGGACTTTAAACTAGAAAGTGGGGGGGGAAGGGAAGGGTAAAACTCCAAGAATTATGACTAATGGGAAACAAAGCAGCAGGTTAGCGTGTGGGGGGGTGGATTCAACTTCATGGAAAATTATGAAAAAACTGAAAAGAAAAGAGAGCCCAGGAGAGGCTATTAAAGTCTCCAGAACACAAAATAGGACAGTGTGTTTGGAAAGGGCTAGGAATCTAACTTCAAGCACATCAGATAAAGGGACGACAATGAGAATGGGGACGGGAAGTACAGGACTGAAGGTATTGTATCTGAATGCACGCAGTATACGAAATAAGGTAAATGAGCTTGTGGTGCAGATTGAAATTGGCAGGTATGATGTGGTGGGCATCATGGAGACATGGCTGCAAGGGGATCAGGACTGGGAGCTAAATATCCAAGGATATACATCCTATCGAAAAGATAGGCAGGTTGGCAGAGGGGGTGGGGTTGCTTTGTTATTAAGAAATGAAATTAAATCGATCGTGAGAAATGACGTAGGGTCAGATGATATAGAATCTCTGTGGGTAGAGTTGAGGAACCGCAAAGGTAAAAAAACCACAATGGGAGTTAGGTACAGGCCTCCGAACAGTTGTCAGGATGTGGGGCACAAGATACACCAGGAGATAGAAAAGGTGTGTAAGAAAGGCAAGGTTACAGAGATCATGGGGGATTTCAATATGCAGGTAGACTGGGAAAATCAGGTTGGTAGTGGATCCCAAGAAAAGGAATTTGTGGAATGTCTATGAGATGGCTTTTTGGAACAGCTTGTGGTGGAGCCCACTAGGGAACAGGCAATTCTAGATTTAGTGATGTGTAATAAGGCAGATTTGATAAGGGAGCTTAAGGTGAAGGAACCCTTAGGAGGAAGTGACCATAATATGATAGAATTTACCCTGCAATTTGAGAGGAAAAAGCTGGAATCAGATGTAACGGTATTACAGTTGAATAAAGGCAACTACAGAGACATGAGGGAGGAGCTGGCCAGAATTGACTGGGAGATGAGCCTAGCAGGAAAGACAGTGGAACAGCAATGGCAGGAGTTTCTGGGAGTAATTTGGGAGACACAGCAAAAATTCATCCCTAGGAAGAAGAAGCATACTAAAGGGAGGACGAGGCATGGCTGACAAGGGAAGTCAGGGAAGCATAAAAGCTAAAGAGAAAGCATACAATGCGGCGAAGAGCAGTGGGAAACCAGGGGATTGGGAAGCCTACAAAGACCAACAGAGGACAACTAAAAAAGAAATAAGGAGGGAGAAGATTAAATATGAGGGTAAACTAGCCAGTAATGTAAAAGAAGATTGCAAGAGTTTTTTTTAGATATATCAAGGGTAAGAGAGAGGCAAAAGTGGACATTGGGCCGCTGGAAAATGACACTGGAGAAGTAGTAGTGGGGAACAAAGAAATGGCGGAGAAACTGAATAGGCACTTTGCGTCAGTCTTCACAGTGGAAGACACGAGTAACATCCCCAAGTTCAAGAGAGTCTGGGGGCAGAGGTGAGTATGGTGGCCATTACCAAGGAGAAGGTGCTTGGAAAACTGAAAGGTCTGAAGGTGGATAAATCACCTGGACCAGATGGATTACACCCCAGAGTTCTGAAGGAGATAGCTGAAGAGATAGTGGAGGTGGTAGTGGTGATCTTTTAGGAATCACTGGAGTCAGGGAGGGTCCCAGAGGACTGGAAAATCGCTAATGTAACCCCCCTGTTTAAGAAGGGAGTGAGGCAAAAGACGGGAAATTACAGGCCGATCAGCCTGACCTCGATCATTGGTAAGATTTTAGAGTCCATTATTAAGGATGAGATTTCAGAATACTTGGAAGTGCATGGTAAAATTGGGCAAAGTCAGCATGGTTTCATCAAGGGGAGGTCATGCCTGACAAATCTGTTAGAATTCTTTGAGGAGGTAACGAGTAGGTTAGACAAAGGAGAGCCAATGGATGTTATCTACTTGGACTTCCAGAAGGCCTTTGACAAGGTGCCGCACAGGAGGCTGCTCAGTAAGACAAGAGCCCATGGTGTTAGAGGCAAGGTACTAGCATGGATAGAAGATTGGCTGTCTGGCAGGAGGCAGAGAGTGGGGATAAGGGGGTCCTTCTCAGGATGGCGGCCGGTGACTAGTGGAGTTCCGCAGGGGTCAGTGTTGGGACCACAACTTCTCACTTTATACATTAATGATCTAGATGAAGGAACTGAGGGCATCCTGGCTAAGTTTGCAGATGATACAAAGATAGGTGGAGGGACAGGTAGTATTGAGGAGGCAGGGAGGCTGCAGAAGGGTTTAGACAGGTTAGGAGAATGGACAAAGAAGTGGCAGATGGAATACAACGTGGGGAAGTGTGAGGTCATGCACTTTGGTAGGAAGAATAGAGGCATAGACTATTTTCTAATTGGGGAGAGAATTCAGAAATCTGGAGTGCAAAGGGACTTGGGAGTCCTAGTCCAGGATTCTCTTAAGGTTAACTTGCAGGTTGAGTCGGTAGTTAGGAAGGCAAATGCAATGTTGGCATTTGTTTTGAGAGGACTAGAATATAAAAGCAGGGATGTGCTGCTGAGGCTTTATAAGGCTCTGGTCAGACCACATTTAGAATATTGTGAGCAATTTTGGGCCCCGTATCTCAGGAAGGATGTGCTGGCCCTGGAGAGGGTCCAGAGGAGGTTCACGAGAATGATCCCAGGAATGAAAGGCTTAACATATGAGGAACGTTTGAGGACTCTGGGTCTATACTCGATGGAGTTTAGAAGGATGAGGGGGGAATCTGATTGAAACTTACAAAATACTGAAAGGCCTGGATAGAGTAGACGTGGGGAAGATGTTTCCATTAGTAGGAGAGACTAGGACCCAAGGGCACAGCCTCAGAGTAAAGGGAAGACCTTTTAGAACAGAGATGAGGAGAAACTTCTTTAGCCAGAGAGTGGTGAATCTATGGAATTCATTGCCACAGAAGGCTGTGGAGGCCAGGTCATTGAGTGTAATTAAGACCGAGATAGATAGGTTCTTGATTGGTAAGGGGATCAAAGGTTATGGGGAGAAGGCGGGAGAATGGGGTTGAGAAACTTATCAGCCATGATTGAATGGCGGATCAGACTTGATGGGCTGAATGGCCTAATTTCTGCTCCTATGTCTTATGGTCAATCATCAGTAAACATCCCCACTTTTGACTTTATGATGGAAGGAAGGACATTGATGAAGCAGCTGAAGATCTTTGAGCTGAGGACACTACCCTTAGGAACTTCTGCAGTGATGCCCTGGAACTGAGATGATTTACCTCCCAAAAACCACAACCAAACTCCTTTGTGCTAGGTACTGACTCCAACCAATGGAAATTTCCCCCTGATTCCCATAGACTCCAGTTTTGCTAGGACTCCTTGATGCCATATTCTGTCAAGGGCAGCCACTCTAGCTTCACCTCGGGAGTTCAGCTCTTTTGTCCATGTCTGAACCAAGGCTGTAATGAGGTCAGGAGCTGAGTGGCCCTGGCAGAATCCAAACTGGACATCAGTGAGCAGGTTATTGATGAGCAGGTTATTGTTAAGCAAGTGCCACTTGACTGCACCGTTGATGACCCCTTCCATTACTTTACTGATGACCGAGAATAGACTGATGGGCGGTAATTTGCAGGGTTGGATTTGTCCTGCTTTTTGTGGATAGGACATACCTGGGCAATTTCCCACATAGCCGGGTAGATGCCAGTGTTGTAGCTGTACCGGAACAGCTTGGCTAGAGGTGCAGCAAGTTCTGGAGCTCAAGTCTTCAGTATAATTGCTGGAATATTTTCATGCCCATAGCCTTTGCAGTATCCAGTGACTTCAGCCATTTCTTGATATCACATGGAGTGAATTGAATTGGCTGAAGACTGGCATCTGTGATACTGGGGAACTCAGGAGGAGGCCGAGATGGATCATCCACTCAGCACTTCTGGCTGATGGTTGGAGCAAATGCTTCAGCCTTATCTTTTGCACTGATGTGCTGGGCTCCCCCATCGTTGAGGATGGGGATATTTGTGGAGCCGCCTCCTCTTTAATTGTCCATCGTCACTCACAACTGATAAAGGCAAGATACTGCAGAAGCTGGAAATCTGAAACAAAAACAAAAAATGCTTGGAAAACTCAGCAAGTCTGACAGCATCTGTGAAGAGAAAGACAGTTAATGTTTCGAGTCCGTATGACTCTTCTTCAGAGCCACTCACGACTGGATGTGGCAGGACTGCAGAGCTTAGATCTGATCTGTTGGTTGTGGGATCCCTTAGCTTTGTCTATTACTTGCTGCTTCTGCTGTTTGGCATGCAAGTAGTCCTGTGTTGTAGCTTCACCAGGTTGATACCTCATTCTTAGATATGTCTAGTGCTGCTCCTGGCATGCTCTCCTGCACTCTACATTGAACTAGCCTTGATTGTAATGGTAGAGTGGGGGATATGCTGGGCCGTGAGGTTATAGGTTGTGTTTGAGTACAATTCTGCTGCTGCTGATGGCCTACAGCACCTCGTGGATGCCCAGTCTGCAATGTGGGACCTTGTCAAAAGCCTTACTAAAATCCATGTAGACCACATCAACTGAACTACCCTCATCAATCCTCCTCCTTACTAGCTCAAAAATACAATCCAGTTCGTCAGATGTGATCTTCCTTTAACAAATCCAAGCTGACTATCCTTGATTACTGCATGCCTTTCCAAGTGGCAGTTTAACCTATCTCTCAGAATTGATTCTAATAATTTGCGCCCTACCAAGGTTAGGCTGACTGGCCTGTAATTATTTGGTCTATCCCTTGTGTTAGGGACTAGATAAATTTAAGTAAGTTATATTTGTATTTGTGGGTGTTAGGAATAAGATATAGCTTTGTTTAATTTATATTTTTCTACTTCTGGGTTAAAAAGGTGAAACCTGGGATCCAGCTTCATTTGGAGTGGAGACAGCAAGTCTAAGCTCTGTTTGTATACCATCATTTTTAATGAGTTTTTATGACCCTTGAAGTGGAGAGCTGTGTTATCAAGGGGTGGGGGGTAGTAATTTAGGGAAACAAAAATAGAGTAGAAAAAAAACTATGCTGTTGGCTAGCAGCAGGAGACCCACATAGGAACAAAGAAAGCCAGAAAAGCAATTTTAGTTCAGTTGAAGCCAGGATTGCCGAGAAGCAGTACAGGAGAGGGAACTGCGAGGAGCAGGTTCTTAAAAACTAAAGAAGAAAGTTCCAAGTCCAGGGGAGTGGAGCAGGAAAGGTCCCAAAAGACCAGTTAAGTCGAAGGACAAGGAGAGGAACCTGGAAAAATTCCTGTTAAGTGAAGTTAAGAGTGAGGAGCAGAGAAAGGCTCCAAGCTTAAGGAAAAGAAAGCTGCAGGAAACAGACTTAAAGCAAAAATGGCTTGTTAGAAGCCAGAAGATCCAAGGAGCCAGCCAAAGGTTTGTAACTCTTTACTATGGGCATGTGAAGCAGTGGTGTTCTGTTGGCATAGCTGAGCATTTGAGAGAGAGAGAGAGAGAGAGAGAGAGAGAGTATATGGAAGGCAAAGCTTGAATGCACGTGGCAATCCAGGAGAGAGGAACATCGGAAGGAGAGTTTGAAACCCTGGAGATGGACCCTGGAGGTGGAAGGTGTCTGATTGAAAGCATCATTTGGGAGAAAGTTCCAAAGCGAGTTCTTCGAGAGTAGAGATTGGAAGCCTGCGTGTGAAAGACAGAGTTCAGTGAGACCTGGAGGTTGGCTTACGTTGTCACAAGCATCTTGGGGGAGTTGATGAGAGATCTGTGGCATCTGTCACTTGGTTTCAGAGTGTGGTGCACCTGACCACAGGTCACCTATTCATTTACATGGACTGTGTACTTACTGTGAACATTAGAGTATAAGAGCTTTTGTAATCTGTTATCCTTACGAATCTGTGAAGTTATAGTTGTGGGTTAAGAAGAATTCTAATATAGTTCATCTTTTCTTGTTTAATAAATGTTGTATTCTTTTGTTAAGTTCATCAGTTGTCTTCTGTGACTCTTTTCAGTAGCCGCTCTCCACGTATCTAACAAAAAATAAAAGTTAGGATCCATTGAGCGTGGGAACTGGCTTGTCCAGTAGTAATATCAGTTGGGATTGTAACACACGCTCCATTTTTAAACAAAGGTACAACATTAGCAGCCCCCCAATGATCTGACACCACACCTGTATCCGGTGAGGATTGCAAAACGATGGTTAGGCCTTCCGCAGCTTCCTCTCCAGCTTTTAACAGCTTGGGGTGCATTTCATCCAGCCCTGGTAATTTATCCACTTTCAAGGATGCTAATCCCCTTAATACTTCCTCTCTCCCTGTGTTTACTCCATACCTACTTCTTGACTACAATTGCATTGTCTCCCTCTTTGTGAAGACAGACACAAGGTATTCATTAAGAACCATACCCACATTCTCCACCTCTCTGCATAGGTTACCTTTTTGGACCTTTATAGGCTCTTCTCTTTCCTTATTTATCCTCTCAATGTATTGATAAAACATCTTTGGGTTCTCCTTGAATATGCTTGTCAATATTCTTTCATGGCCCCTCTCTTTTTTTCCCTAATTTTATTTTTGATTTCTCCCCTCCACTTTCTATACTCCTCTTGGCTTTCTGTAATATTGGGTTCTCGGTGTCTGACAGAAGATTTCCTTTTCTGCTTTATCTTACCCTGTCGCTCCTTGATATCCAGGGGGCTGTAGATTTGGCCGTGCCACCCTTTCTCTTTGCGGGAACATGTTTACTCTGAATCCCTTGAATTTCCCCTTTGAATGCCTCTGACACCTCTGACGCTGATTTACCTTCGAGTAGCTGCTTCCAGTCCATTTTTGCTAAATCCTCCTCAGCTTCATAAAATTGGTCTTGCCCCAATTTAGAACTTTAATTCCTGTTCTGTCTTTGAATTTTGATCACTGTAAGGAAGATATAATCATTTTCACGATGTTATTGGAATTTATTGTAAAGTAAAATTAGAGTGTGTGTGTGTGTCCCCTCCTTACTGAAAAATGAACCGTCATAATTTAAAAAGATGGTTTCATTTTCTGAACCCATCTTCCGTTACCTCCTATACTTATTATACTATTACATAACCAGATGCATGTATTAACATACCAAGGATTTGTGTATATATTGTTATTAACAGAAATCATTTTAGTCCAGGTTTTAAATGTCCAATTTTCCCTTTAAGCTTCAAACTCTTGACATGTATCTGCAATCAGATTTTCTCGTCCAGCCACATGTATAATCTGTAGATTAAATGGTTGCAGTAATAAACTCCATCTGAATAGCCTTGCACTTCTGTCTTGGAATTTGTCCAGAAACATTAAAGGATTGTGGCCTGTATAAACAATTGTTTCTGACGATTTGTTTGCAATGTAAAATGCTGCAATGCTAACATCAGACCCAAAGTCTCCTTTTCGGTGGTTGAATATCTTCTCTGTTGTACATTCAACTTCCATGAAAAATACCCCATCGGTTTCTCAATTCCACTGTCGTCATCTTGTAATAATATGGCCCCAATGCCTATATCGCTTGCATCAACGGCCAGCTTAAATTGCTTGGAATAATTGGGTACTGCCAAAACTGGTGGTGTAGTTAATACAGTTTTCAAACTGTCAAATGCCTTCTGACATTCCTGTGTCCATTTAAACTTCCTGTTCCTTTTTAATAGTTCAGTCAATGGAGCAACCTCACTGCTAACATTTGGTACAAACTTCCAGTAAAACCCACTCATGCCTACAAATCTCAAACCTGCTCGTTTTGTTGTAGGCACAGGGAAATCCACAATAGCCTTGACTTTTACATCTCTCGCAGCCACCTTACCATGTCCAATGGTATGGCCTAGATACATAACTTGCATTTTGGCAAATTCACTTTTAGCCAAGTTCATCATCAACAAAACAATTCTTCCAAATGTTGTAAGTGCTCCTCCCACAATTTATTGCTCAGTCCTGCAATTACTTTGTTTTTCAGACTTTGAAATGTTGCAGGTGCATTTTTCATACCAAATGGCATGACTTTAAACTGAAAGGCCCACTAAACCTTGCCTTTAACAAGTCACCCAGTACTGGTATAAAAACAAAAAACTACTGCGGATGCTGGAAATCCAAAACAAAAACAGAATTACCTGGAAAAACTCAGCAGGTCTGGCAGCATCGGCGGAGAAGAAAAGAGTTGACGTTTCGAGTCCTCATGACCCTTCCGCAGAACTGAGTAAAGTTAGGAGAGAGGTGAAATATAAGCTGGTTTAAGGTAGGGGGGTGGGGGGGGTGGGCGGGGAGAGAGAAGTTGGGGGGTGGGGGGAGGAGAGAGAAGCGGGGGGCGGGGGGAGAGGAGAGAGAAGTGGGGAGGTGGGGGGAGGAGAGAGAAGTTGTGGGGGGGGAGGAGAGAGAAGTTGGGGGTGGGGGAGGAGAGAGAAGTTGGGGGGGTGGGGGGGGGGTCGTTGTAGGGACAAGCAAGCAGTGATAGGAGCAGATAATCAAAAGATGTCACAGACAAAAGGAACAAAGACGTGTTAAAGGTGGTGATATTATCTAAGAGAATGTGCTAATTAAGAATGGATGGCAGGATACTCAAGGTACAGCTCTAGTGGGGGTGGGGTGGAAAGACTGACAGGGCATTACAGATTTAAAAATAATGGAAATAGGTGGGAAAAGAAAAATCTATATAAATTATTGGAAAAAACAAAAGGGAGGGGGAAGAAACGGAAAAGGGGTGGGGATGGGGGAGGGAGTTTAAGATCTAAAGTTGTTGAATTCAATATTCAGCCCGGAAGGCTGTAAAGTGCCTAGTTGGAAGATGAGGTGCTGTTCCTCCAGTTTGTGTTGGGCTTCACTGGAACAATGCAGCAAGCCAAGGACAGACATGTGGGCAAGAGAGCAGGGTGGAGTGTTAAAATGGCAAGCGACAGGGAGGTTTGGGTCTTTCTTGCGGACAGACCGCAGGTGTTCTGCAAAGCGGTCGCCCAGTTTACGTTTGGTCTCTCCAATGTAGAGGAGACCACATTGGGAGCAACGAATGCAGTAGACTAAGTTAGGGGAAATGCAAGTGAAATGCTGCTTCACTTGAAAGGAGTGTTTGGGCCCTTGGACGGTGAGGAGAGAGGAAGTGAAGGGGCAGGTGTTGCATCTTCTGCGTGGGCATGGGGAGGTGCCATAGGTGGGGGTTGAGGAGTAGGGGGTGATGGAGGAGTGGACCAGGGTGTCCCGAAGGGAACAATCCCTACGGAATGCCACCAGGGGGGCTGAAGGGAAGATGTGTTTGTTGGTGGCATCATGCTGGAGTTGGCGGAAATGGCGGAGGATGATCCTTTGAATGCGGAGGCTGGTGGGGTGATAACTGAGGACAAGGGGGACCCTATCATGTTTCTGGGAGGGAGGAGAAGGCATGAGGGTGGATGCGCGGGAGATGGGCCGGACACGGTTGAGGGCCCTGTCAACGACCGTGGGTGGAAAACCTTGGTTAAGGAAGAAGGAGGACATGTCCGAGGAACTGTTTTTTGAAAGTAGCGTCATCAGAACAGATGCGACGGAGGTGAAGGAACTGAGAGAATGGGATGGAGTCCTTACAGGAAGCGGGGTGTGAGGAACTGTAGTCGAGGTAGCTGTGGGAGTCGGTAGGCTTGTAATGGATATTGGTGGACAGTCTATCATCAGAAATTGAGACAGAGAAGTCAAGGAAGGGAAGGGAAGTGTCAGAGATGGACCATGTGAAAATGATGGAGGGGTGGAGATTGGAAGCAAAATTAATAAATTTTTCCAGGTCCAGATGAGAGGATGAAGCAGCACCGAAATAATCATCGATGTACCGGAGAAAGAGTTGTGGGAGGGGGCCGGAGTAGGACTGGAACAAGGAATGTTCCACATACCCCATAAAGAGACAGGCATAGCTGGTACCCATGCGGGTACCCATAGCCACACCTTTTATTTGGAGGAAGTGAGAGGAGTTAAAGGAGAAATTGTTCAGTGTGAGAACAAGTTCAGCCAGACGGAGGAGAGTAGTGGTGGATGGGGATTGTTCGGGCCTCTGTTCAAGGAAGAAGCTAAGGGCCCTCAGACCATCCTGGTGGGGGATGGAGGTGTAGAGGGATTGGACATCCATGGTGAAGAGGAAGCGGTTGGGGCCAGGGAACTGGAACTTGTTGTACCCAGTACTGGTAGCAGGACTAACACTTTCTCCCCAGCAAACTGTGAGCTGGAGCTTTCCTGTCTGCCCTCATTTTCATCAATTGCTGTGATAACTTTAAATGTTCCCTAACTAACTCATGTGCTCTGCTCAATCTCTCTCTGAAGTTTGATACATAATCCAGGAGAGTAGTTTCTGAATTTTTGACCCACCAATTTCTCATGAATCAATTTCAGTGGTCCCTTACCTCATGACCATAAATTAGTTCAAAAAGACTCTTCCACAATCCTCTTTCTTGTAATATTTCTCAAATGTATTACTTCAGGAAACCTCGAAGACACATCCATTATTGTCAGTAATTGTTGATTTCCACTTTTAGTCTTAGGGAGGGGTCCTACACAATCAATCATAGCCCTAGTAAAAGGCTCTTCAGATGCTGCAATTGGAATTAAAGGTGCCGGCTTAATCACTGCTTGTGGTTTCCCTATCACCTGATGTGTGTGACATGTTCTACAGAATTTGACTACATCTGTATGTAATCCAGGCCAATAAAAATGTTTTTGTATTTTCGCCTTTGTCTTTCTAATTCCTAAATGTCCCCCTATTGGAATTTCATGAGCTATTCTCAGAATCTCATTTCTATACCCAAATGATAGTACAATCTGATGCACCTCCCTCCAGTTTTCAATTGCTGAAACATGATAAGGCCTCCATTTTTCCCATTAAAACATTACCCTTTGGGTAATAACATTATGGAATACATTCTGCTTCTGTGTAAGCTGTCTGATATAACTGTTTTATTTGTGAATCCTTTTTCTATAACCCCAGTAAATGTCTCGAGTTAAACGCCTCAGCTGCATTCTCCAGTCTTTCTTCCTTAACAATCTTATCAAACAGTTTCAGCTAATTTGGCTTCCACACATTCTTCCTGCCTTTGAATTTCCTGTTGTTCTTATTTCAATCTATGAGCCTGTGATCTTGTTATCACGCAATCTGGAAACAACCGAGAATGCGCTCTCTCTAACACTTCTGTTGAAAACACTTCTACAGGCTGCTCAGCTACCATTGGCATCACCCAGATCTGGGAACCAACTATATCGTTATCCAGAATAAATTGAACCCCTGCAATGGGCAATGTTTCCACTACCCCAACAATCACCTCACCTGTTTTCCACTTACTCTTTAAATTTACCTTCCACAATAGAATAGGTTTAGCATCTCCATGAACCCCACTTAGTGTCATGTGTACCTGCAATACTCCCTCTGATCAACAAATATCACGATCCCACAACATTAAGAATTGACTAGCCCCTGTGTCTCTTAAAATTTTAACATCTTTACCTACGCCACCCTGTACACTTGACAGACTTTCCCTTCAAATACAAAATCTTTAAACATTTCTGCAACCTGCTCCTCCGAATTCTCTTGGGTAAACTGTGAACACATTCCCACTTCTTTACCTACCACTGATCCTTCCTGTTTTACCTGTACACAAACCATCAGTTTTTCCTGTGCCTGAAGCTCAAAACCCACAGTACTTTTCCAGAACTTTTATGCACCCCAATAATTTCGACAGATTTTCCCTGCAATTTCCAACATCCTGACTTTGTGTCCAACTTTATTACAATGAAAACATCTCAATTTTAGAATGTCACTTCTACCTTCAGCACCTTTTTATTGAGGAACAACTTGCTCAAAATTTCCACCTACTCTTCTTCCCTTTCACCTTCCCACTTTCTATCCTTTCTGATTTAAAGGGGCGATGATGAAAGGTTTAGCTCTGTGAACTAACTCATAATCATCAGCTATTTCTGTTGCTTGTCCTACTGTTTCAACCCTCTGCTCCTCCACATGGGTTCTCACTACCAAAGGATATGAATATTTAAATTCTTCCAAAAGAATTACTTCCCTAAGAGCTGCATATATTGTCTCTATTTTTAATGCCCATATCCACCGGTCAAAATTACTTGGTTTTACTCCCTCAAACTCAATATACGTTTGCCAAGGCTATTTTCTCATATTCATAAATTTCTGCCTGTATGTCTCAGGAACCAACTCATAAGCATTCAAAAGATCCTTTTTTTAACCACATTATAGTTCACCAACATGTCTTCTGACAGTGAAGCATAAACCTCATGTGCTCTACCCACCAACCTGGATTGGAACACCAATGTCCAGTTTCCCTGTGGCTATTTCATCTGTTTAGCTATCTGACCAAATAAGATAAAGAATGCTTCAACATCTCTTTCTTCAAACTTCGGAAGAGCTTGTACAAATTTAAACATCTCCCCACTGGGTTCTGATCTGGAAATAAGTCCTTCCGCACCTTCTGGTGTCTCTTTAACTGCCAGTAACTTAAGCTGGAATTCTCTCTCTCTCTCTTTTTCTCTTCCTTCCTTTTCTAACCTTGCCATTTCTAATTCCCTTTCCTGTTTTCTTTCTCTCTCCTGCCTTTCTGCCTGTTCCCTTTGGAACGCCCTTTCTCTTTCCTTTTCTTTTTCTTTCGCTGTTGCCTCTAGTTCCAATTTTTTCATTTGCAACTGAATTTGAGCCCATCCAAATTAACCAACCCTTGGAGAACTCGGTCTCAGGTATTCCTTCCAATTTCAAATGCTGCGCTACACCTTCAATTATGTATGATTTCCTCACCCCTGCAGGTAACCCAAATTGTAACTTATCTGCCAATTCTATTAACTTAGCTTCATTTTCCTTTTGTAAACCAACCAAAGTTATAACTTCAATTCTCAGACAAGTCTTAGCAACTGCCAAAGCCATTTTGCACTCACCACTTTAAAAAAACCTCACACCAACTCCTGAATTCAAAGTTCTTCTCATACTCGTAACCTTAAGATTCACCAATTCCAAACCAATCAAGGAATTTCAAACACAGCCCAGACAAGCCCCCAATTTTGTTATGGCAGGCAGATGGTAAATCCAAGCTGTTCAAATCCCAGAGGGAAACTTGAAGCAGTTGCCACGACTATTTGCAATTTGTATTTATTTCGAGGCACAGGCTTTGAATTCAGAAAAAAAGGCCACCGAGGCTTAGGGTTTTTTTTACAAAACTAAAACATATATTAATAAAAGAAAAAGATTTTAAGCACATACATATGTCTACGAATTGCTACTATAACAACTCCTAAATCCCCTAATTAATCTGACTCCCAGTGACACCTCTGTTAAGGCAGCAGTAAAACACACAGGTTTGAACAGACCCAGGCAAAGCGCACATCCTGGACAGTCGAATTTAAAGTGAGTTTTTCTCAGCTTTGGTTCCTTGTAGGCAGCAACTTGAGGCTTTTCACACTTGTTAGGTCTTAAAATGCCTGCCCTTGCACAGTCTTCTCTCCTTTATACATATTTTCCCCTTTGAATGCAAATTCCCATTGTTTCACTATGTCTTTGCACTTTACCTCTAATAATAAAAATCTATCATGCTACCAATTTTAAAATAAACACTATTTGGCTTAGCCCCTGTTGGCTAGGTGTAACACCTTACCACCACTTTGAAATTCACTACTTTAATTTATCTAAAAATGCAAATGTTCCCTTTTTACTTCTCATTCTAAAACTCCAGCCAGGTTTGCCTAGCTTCTCTTGATACATCAAAGCCTTCAGACCAACTGTCTCATTTCCTAAAACTAAATTCAGAACTGTGCCCTCTGATTGGACTTGCTACATACTAGTCAAAAAAGTTCTCCTGAATACACCTCAAGAATTGTTTTCTCTCCATTATTTTCACACAAACTATCCCAGTTAATATGTGGCAGTTAAAACCCCCACTATTACTGCCCTATTGTTTTTGCACTTCTCAGAGATTTGCCTACGTATTTGTTCTTCTAACTCCCTCTGACTGTTTGGGGGTCTATACTATGCTCCCAGTGTGACTGCCTCTTTTTTGTTCCTTAGCTCAATCCATATGGTCTCGTTTGATGATCCTTCTAACATATCCTCACAGCTGTAAGTTTCTTTGACCAGAATTGCCACCCCCTCCCCTTTTTATCCCCCATCCCATCTGAAAACTCTAACCAGGAATGTTGAGCTGCCATTCCTGTCCCTCTTTAAGCCATGTTTCTGTAATAGCTATGATATCATAACTGCTATATTTCTATCTGTACCCTCAGCTCATCTGCTTTATATGCTATATTCTTTAAGCACTGCCAAACTCTTTTTTTTTTAACCCTCAGGTTCTGCTCCCCCTGCCATACTAGTTGAAACCCTACCCAACAGCACTAGCAAACCTCCCTGCAAGGATCTTTGTCCCAGCCCCATTGAGGTGCAAGCTGTCCAGCTTGTACAGGTCCCAATGCCCCAGGAATCTAAAGCTGCCCCTCTTGCACCACCTCTTCAGCCACTCATCTGCTCTAACCTTTTTCTATGCTCACTACCACATGGCACTGGGAGTAGTCTGGAGATTACTACCTTTTTGAGGTCCTTTTAATGTCTTTCCTAACTCCTTAAACTCTGTCCACATGACTCAACCCTTTCTCTGTCATTGGTACCGATATGGACGATGACCTCTAGTTGTTCACCCTCCCCTTCCAGAATGTTGCCAGGTCCTGAAGGTGGCATTGAGCAGGGCTAATAATGCCCATCAGGGTAACATACTACTGCCTCAAAGGGTGACCAGAGCAAAAAGGGGAACCGTTCCTAGTATCCAATCACAGCAAACATCAATTTTCAGCAGCAATGAACCAAGGAATCAAGTGTTGCACCCCTCATTCATTTGTCCAGACTTCCCCACAATGGAGTTTGACTTTACCTTCACTTGATCTGGACAACTTTCCCCTCACCCTCTTAAGTATTGTAAGTCTGTTGAGTCTTCAGTTAAAGGCTCGTAGAAATTCTGAACTTCACCAGGAGGTTTTTTTTTGATCTTGTTGGATACAAAGCCAACTGTCATTACTACCGTGCCTCCAGGGGACTTTGCAAATTCAAACACACATGAAAATTTTTATCTGTAACCGGCGCCTTCCTGGTTGGAAAGCGATTAGCTTCTACTTCTGCTTTGCGACATTGAAGGGTTGATAGAGAACGCGCATTGTTCTACACTAGGGAGCTGGTGTAGTCATTTAATCTGACAGGTGTATTTTCAATTCATTTATGAGATGTTTGTATCACTGGCAAAGCCAGCATTTATTGCCAATCCCCAATTGCTGCTTTTGAGAAGGCTGTGACTTGTGTGGCTATTTTCACGGGGTAGTTGAGAATAAACCACACTGGGGGTGAGACTGGAGTCACAGATAGGCCAGACCAGCCAAGGGCAATGGACTTCCTTCCCCGAAGGCCACTGGGGAACCTGATGAGTTTTTAATGGTAATCAGTTAGTTGTGTGCTCACCATTACTCATACTGGCTTTTTACTCCAATGTAAATTCAGTGGCTGCTGTGGTGGAATTTATCTTTGGATTACTCATCAAGCAGAAAATCAAACAACAGGAATAGACCAACTTGAAACATTGGACATTTATTAATTTGAGCAATCATATTCTACAGCACCAGTTTTCAATTCACAGCTCAGTACAAAGACATATACAAGACTTGAAACAATCCTACAAAAAGTAAGAAAAATATAAGTCAATTTTGAACTTAATTTTCTTGATAATCAATTCAGGCTATATAACTCCCAGACTATGGAACTCCAATGCTATTAACACACCAAAGCCATGGGATCATCCACCATTCACCCTTTGTTAGATAGGAGTCTTGCTTAAAAAGTCTTCCTCTCACGTTGATTTATTAATTTCAAAATTCCCTATTAATACGCCAAAACTTTACCACTCAAGTGGTAGCTTTCAGTTCAAAGGATCAAAGGTGAAGGCGAGCATTCATTTTGGGTGAAGTACAGTATATCCTCTCCATAATAAAAAGGAACCTGCTGCTTAAAGGGCTGCTCAGTATCACCTCAAAACTACATTCAGCTCATTTTTGGTAGCTTGGGTATCTACAAATGACGCAGGAGTATTCAGCACATTTATAGTGCTTAAGGGGCATCTGGGTAATGACTCCAACTATCTTGCTATGCAAGATGACTGATAAAGCTGTCTAATACTTGACAGTGCAATTTTAAAAAAAACAAAATCGGGTAAAAAAAATTTAACTGCATAATTGAAGCCACCCTTAAATGTGCGTTCTCTCATGTCACACATCTTCCTGAAGCAGTAACACTGTACACGTTGTATGGAAGGAGAGACGGTTTATCATGTTTCATCACGTGATCACCAACAGGGCTGATGCTGAGCTCACACCAAGAACAGGGAAGTTTAAAGTTGCCCGACAGGCTTGCTGGCTGGAATTTTTAAAAACAGTCGTCACTTGGGCTGTTACTCAAAACTATAATAACTCAATCTGGAACTTTTTTTTTTTAAAAATCTCACAATATAATGCCTCTTTGATGTTCCATGTTTTATTCAAACTCAAGCTGCAAATTCAATATGGCTACTGTTTTAAGGAGAGCACTCCCCTAAGCACAATAGTTAGGACTTTTTAAAAAAAGCACGTAAAAAAACAAAGCATGTATCAAAAAAATCCTCTGTAGGATATCACTCATTTCAAAATCTTTGGAAAAAAGCTCAATTAAACAGGTACCTTCAATGATTTTGCCTAAACTGTATTTAAAAACCTAAACCTAGGGTGGGCAGGGAGTGTGGGGAGAAAGACAAAGTACCAGTAGCTGTGATTGCTACTCTTGTTGCTTCAAATATTCCCCACTCCTATTAAAAATGATCATTACATTTTCTTGAAAGAACTATACAATTGCATTTCTGTTACACAAGCTGACTCACCTATTACCCTTCGGGATAAACTCTGCGGCTAATGTTTAATAGTGCCTGAATATAGTATGAAAATAATTCAAACTTCTGTAAAGGTACTGTTACTTTAAGGCCTACAGATGTCATGACCTCGAAACACAAACTTAAAACAAACTCACTGAAAGATTACATAGGACACTGTCTTGCTTAATTTTGGGCTCCAACCCCGCAGGTTAACAATTTGCCAAATGCCCCATAATTATTGTGGACATTCTCCATCTGAAGTATACACACACTCTGCTTATTTTCTAAGCTTTGGTAAACTCATTCTCCTTGATATTAAAGGAGGTACTAATTATTTGAGCATAATTGGCTCATAAAAACTTCATCTTAGTAGATTTGTAATTTGTACAGCAGCATGGATATTACATGGAAGCAACTACACAGAGGTGTCGTCTCCATTATAATTGAGGAGGGAAACGCACTGAATCTTCGCCGATACTTCTGGAATATAGAATGTTAGCAGTCTGTCTGGCCAAAGGCTATATTTATTCAGTTTAGCAAATTTGGGTAGAAACTCAAAAAGCATACATCCACTAGAGAAAAGTGGGAGGACCTTTCTGAACGATTCTGAACCAAAATTGTAATTTTTCTTTCAAAATAAAAGGGTAGAGAGTGCTCTGCTAAAACAGGGTGCGGCTGCACTATCATCATATAACAATGTTGGTCAGTGACCACTTGTACCCAGGTTACTAATAGTATCAATGATTTGATGTAAGAGGGGAACAATTGTTTCTCCTATAAAAACCATCCCACAGATCTGCTTTCCAACAAGTATCAACAAATTCACCACATGGCTGCATATTTCAACTTTCCAAAATGTCATTACCCAAGAGTTCTGATGGAATCAGGACATACACACACACAAAAAAAAAGGTCAACATATTTCTATCTAAAAAACAAATGCATTTTTCTTCTTTGCAGATATGTTAGTTCATGTATCCTCTGCAGGATATAGATCCACACTTGCATTCAATCCTGGGCTGTCTTTTGGGTGGGCTGTTGACTTCAGAGGTTTCAGTAATGGAGACATCACCTGAACCTACCAAAACCAATAGTACGATTACAATAAACAGACAAACAGAAACATTCAATTATAATGCAATTATTCATGAAGTTGGGTTCAAACCCTTTTTTAAGGTCCCACGTGATATGAATTTGGGGTTTTAATCCAATTCCTACTAGGATTCTACAGCAGAAACTCAGCAATAAGTTTGAAGAAACGTTCAGAAGGGATACAATGCTTACTCTTGATGAAAATTTCAGCAGTAGGACTTGTCCTTTTTGTTGGTTTATTCACATTGCCTATGCCCTTTATTCACATCTGTGGAGTCTATCCTTTAACCAGCTTAGAGATTAATGTATTGGATTTGGCACTTGACAAGCAGTTTAGAGATCACAAATTCAAAGTCCCACCATAGCAAATTGTGAGGCTCAATTCATTTAGTAATTTGAGTTGTCACAAGGACAAGTGACCATGTAAATTACCATATAGTCATAAAAACTACAACTAGTTGACTGACGTCCTTCAAAGAAAAGGAAACCAGCCAACCCTTTCTCTCTCTGCAACCTATACATCACTAGCCTACTTAATGTGGGTAATAATGCCCTTCTGAAGCAAAACACTCAGCTGCAGGAATAAATTGTTATACATGATAGATCACTATCTCCTTAAGACAATGGACAGTGCATGTGGTCTGATCAGTATCAGACAAAGGATTTTTAAAATGCTAATGCAATGATGGTGAGGCAGGAATAACAACACCAACACCCATTCAGGCAGATTGGCTGCCTACTGTACAAAAGAGAGGAAGTAGTTAGGGAAGTATTTTCTCCAGTCAAGAAAGACAGTCATAATTGAAAATACTGTTGTGCATATGTTTACAAACTTGGAAGAATATTTAGAAGGTGAGCACAAGAACATTTGTCATGTTTACTGAAAATCCTAAAAAAAAAGTTTGAGTAAGTTTCAAAACGTATAAAATGAAGAATGACCTTTTTAAAGTGATCAACACCTTAACCACTCAAAAACCCTTTTAAGAAAAACAATGGCTGGAATTTTACGGGCAGTGGCTGCCCTAGCTACTGGCCAGAAAGTCGAGGGTAATCCCACCTCCAAGCTTCCTCCATTTTGTTTGAGCTAACTGCGATTTTGGGAAATGTAAGACGCACCTTTCATCTGATAGTCAAAGGTAAGCTCTTCCCCAGCTTTTATAGAACGTGTTGAGAATAGTGCAATCCTTGGGAAGCGAGTATCCAAACTTTCGATAAAAACATTGTAAACTTGAAGATTGGGATCACACTGCGGAAAAGAAGGTCAGATTTGAATTCATCCCATGAAACCATATTAGCCCAGGTAGCCCAACTGTTAAAATCAAAGCATTTAATTGCTCAGAATCAATTGTTAAATAATATTCTAATACAAGAAATGAAGTATGAGGATTGATACAACAGGAACAGGTCATCTGATCCATCAAGTCTGTGCCACTGGTTTCTCGTCACAGGAGATACCTAATTCTCCTCATACACTTAAGCTATTCCTTTTTCTCAAACAATTTATTTCTTCCTTAAAAATATATATGTGTGTTCTATTCCAACAATGGTTGTGGTAAAGAATTCAACATTCCAACCACCTTCTACACAAAGAAGCCTTCTTATAATTGTGTTTGCTCATTACTGTGGAAATAAGCAGAAGTGTAAGTAAAAACAGACCTCAAAACAGGTCTCAAGTTTCTCATCACAGCTACAAGCCCCTCATTCCCTGGCCACATTCCAGCCAATCTAAACTGCTTGTTTGCATTGCAATAATGGGAAGTAAATCCCACCATAATGTTAGATTCCATTACAGGTCACGATAATCAATTACGTTACCTTCCCATCCCATCCTCCCCCAAGTCCAAAGTTTGTTCCGAATCACACTTGACCAGGCAACTTCAAATTGGTCCAGGAGACATTTTGAACAGTTAACTTAAGCTTCAGTTTCCCATTCAGGATGGCTTTGAGCCTAGAAATTGGACTTTAAATACATTCCAAGTGCCTTATTCTGCACAAATGCATATGCTAGTGGCGTTACCAAGGTTGCTGACAAAAGCCTGCATCAAGAAAGTGAATCGAGTCAACAGTCACATCTCAATCTAAACTCACTCACTCCCATGTTTAGATTCACTTGTTATCTCCAATTTCTGCAATCTCCTCTGTTTGGGCTCTTTCTCATCTCTCCAAATTACCATATTCCCTTTCTCTTACATTGCTAAAGATGATAGCTAAAAAATTAATTTAGAATTTCAGATCTAACCCATTTCCACAAAGTCTGTTAAAGTTTGATCTGTAGGGTGAAGACCTGTTTTAAACTCAACATTCAATCACCATTTTAGTGTTACATCGATTTCCAGTCAAGCATGAACCCACAAGCTGAACAATTTTGAACATGCACATCAGCGAGTCCTGTCAAAGCCACCCAGTCCCTTCCCCACTCCTTCCCCACCCCTGTCTCAAGCTGATCACAAATTTTTCCTGACCTCTGCATCCTATTAAACCCCAATGTGATGTTCCAACCGACACTCATGTGCCCCATCAAAAAGACTGATGTCGAGCCTCTAACATTGCCCACTTTAGTCCATCTGTTATCCAAATATACCTTTGACACTTCCATACCAAATGACTCTAATATTCTCCTGGCCAAACTCCGAGCTCTGTATACTTCCATTCAAAATTCTACTGACCACTATCCTATCCTGCACTGATCCACACACTCATCATCCCTACTCAGTTTTTAAAATTCATTCATGGGATGTGGGGGTCGCTGGCTGGGCCAGCATTTATTGGCCACCCCTAGTTGCCCTTGAGAGGGTGGTGGTGGTGAGCTGCCTTTTTGAACTGCTGCAGTCCCTGTAGTGTAGGTACATCCACAGTGCTGTTAGGGAGGGAGTTCCAGGATTCCACAGAGGATTCCAGGAGTTCCACGACCACTACCATCTAGAAGGATAAGGGCAGCAGATACATGGGAACACCACCACCTGGAAGTTCCCCTCAAAGTCACTCACCATCCTGACTTGGAAATATACCCTTCACTGTCGCTGAGCCAAAATCCTGGAACTCCCTTCCTAACACCACAGGGACTGCAACGATTCAAGGCAGCAGCTCATCACCACGTTCTCAAGGACAACTAAGGACGGGCAATAAATGCTAGTCCAGCCAGCAAAGCCCACATCCTGTGAATGAATAACAAAATAATAATTTTGACCCAGCGACAGTGAAGGAACGGCGATATATTTTCAAGTTAGGATGATGAGTGACTTGGAGGAGAACTTCCAGGTGGTGGTGTTCCCATGCATCTGCCGCCCTTGTCCTCCTAGGTGCTGAGGTCTTAGGTTTGGAAGGTGCTGTCGAAGGAGCCTTGGCGAGTTGCTCCAGTGCATCTTGTAGATGGTGCACACTGCTGCCACTGTGCGTCGGTAGAGGGAATGAATTCTGAGGGTGGTGGATGGGGCGTCAATCAAGCGGGCTGCTTTGTCCTGGATGGTGTCAAGCTTCTTGCGTGTTGTGGGAGCTGCACTCACCCAGGCAAGTGGAGAGCATTCCATTACACTCCTGAATTGTACCTTGTAGATGGGGGACAAGCTTTGGGGAGTCAGGAGGTGAGTTACTCACCACAGGGTTCCCAGCCTCTGACCTGCTCTTGCAGCCAGAGGATTTATATGGCTGGTCTAGTTCCGGTTTTATTTATATGGCTGGTCAAGTTCCAGTTTTATTTATATGGCTGGTCAAGTTCCAGTTTTATTTATATGGCTGGTCAAGTTCCAGTTTTATTTATATGGCTGGTCAAGTTCCAGTTTTATTTATATGGCTGGTCAAGTTCCAGTTTTATTTATATGGCTGGTCAAGTTCCAGTTTTATTTACATGTTCCTCGCCCTAATACCGCAAATTTAAAATGTTCATCGCTGTGTTTGAATCTGTTCAAATCCTTGCCCTTCCCCAATTCTAACCTCCTTCAGCTCTATAAACACCCCATCCCACCAAATTCTCTAGACTCTGGCATCCACAATCCCTTTGCACCTGTATTGGTAACCACACCTTCAGCTGCCTAGGCTCCATGTTCTAGAGTTCTCTCCAAAAACATGCACGCCTCTTCAACTCCTTCTGGACTCTCCTTAGAACCCAGCTGGTTAGCCAAGGCTCTCCTTCCTTGGTTCAGTTCCAATCCCACCGTTAACATCTCCGTGCACCACCGACGCACAATGTTTTTCTATGTCGAGGGCAGTAAATGGTTGCTAGCTAACCAGCTTGTTGTATGTGCCATTCACTGAGGTGTTAAATTTCCCCTGTCTGTACTTTGTGGATTTGTTTATGCAGACTTCTGCTAAAGCTGGTGATTAGAGGACCAGGGAAAACCTTGTTCATTGCTGACGATACAAATTTACATCATGTTATCCAAAGGAATGGGGGGGGTGCGGTGCTGCGGAGGACTAATGGACACACAAAAAATGTAGGAAGATTTACAAACAGCAAACCAACGCCATTTAAAACATACTTAGAACATAATCTTTAAAAATGAAACCAGCTTATTATTATATTGAAGTGAACCAATCTTATATCATGACAACACCACCTAGGAGGTCAAAAACACTTTACATGAAGGCTGCTTGAAATCATATCTCAACAGTTGCTATTGCTTTGATGTACTATTAAAATCTCATTTCTAAAGATGAGTCCATAAGATTAGGTTTAATTGACATTAAATGGTTCCATACCACACCATGAGGTGGCGAGATTTCTTTTGAAGTTATAAAACAAGCACAATACTTACACTGTGATTCACAAAGTGCGAAATATTTCCAAATCTTGCAGCATCTACAGTGTACTCGTCCTCCACGTAATCTAGATCAAACAAGTAGGTGATGCCTTTACTGTCGTAAAATTTCCCTCGCCTCTCTGCTTCTTCACTCGTGATTACCTTTCAACAGAGAAAGTGTTAAGTAGACAGGTGTAGTTTGGTGGAGCAGAGGTGAGTCAAGGCTGATCAAGGCCGAATTCATGGCCCCATCTTCAGTAATCAACTCGAAATCAGTCGCTGCTCTTATTCAAGACAGTCAGATTGTATTCAAATATAAATAAACTACCATTTTATTGCTGGTGTTGCAGTAAAGTACAGACAGATGCATAAAATGTTCTCACATCCATTTGAACTGGAAAAAAGCCCAATAGATTCAGCCCTTCCAAGCTTTTCTGGCGAGTGGTACAACACAAGGATGATAAATTGATTTGACACAGATGGTGCTCAGTGGGGAAAGCAACTTGAGGTGATCATAAAACATTAAAGCAGATTAGCTGAGACAGGACCTTGCCTAAATATGCCTCGTGACAATGCTATATATTAGCCACCTTTGATAATGTAACAAGGAATAATACAATTTGCAAATTAATACTGAATTAAAATTAGCCATCACTGAAAGCAGATTAGTAATGGCAAATATAAAATTGAGGGTTATTCATTTCCTTCTGCTTCTTCCCCTCAACTCCATGAACATTTGGAGCCCAATGAAAACACAGACCAGGGGAACCACGCAGCCTTTGGCAATAATCTAGGAAGGAAGATTTGAACAAAAAAAACTCTGCACAACACAAAAAATGCAATTTCAAAAAGGGATCTGGGACACCAGAAATGAGCAAAATTTTAAGAACCTTCAGTACACTCCAGCATTCCAAAACAACACTTACCATCCCACAAGCAAAATGTGGACCATCCTAACAAAAAGCCAGCATTTCACAAGAACATTGGTCTTTTTAAAATTACAAAAATAACATGCAGAGTATTTCCAATCACTGCAATGGACACAGCTAACAGATCACTTCCACCTACAGGCTATCCTTTGGTAAGATTACCCACAGCCTACGATTCAGCTTCAATATGTAAAAAAAAAAACTTGTATTTCTATAGCATCTTTCGTGGCCACAGGTCATCCTAAAGCGCTTTATAGCCAATGAAATACTTTTTGAAGCACAGTCACTGTTGCAATGCAGCAGTCAATCTGTGCACAGCCAGCTCCTACTAACAATAAATGAGGTAGTGACCAGATAATCTGTTTTTGTGATGTTGATTGAAGGATGAATGTTGGCCAGGACACCAGGGGGAACTCTTAGCAACAACGCAATGGGAATCTTTCCTGCCCACCCGAGGGGGAAAAGACAGGGCCTCGGTTTAATATCTCATCAGAAAGATGGCACCTCTGACAGTGCAGCGCTCCCTCAGTACTGCAATGGAGTGTCGGCCCTGATTTTTGCGCTCACGATTCTGGATGGAACCCACAGCCTTCTGGAGGCAAGAGAGGGCTACCCACCGAGCCACAGCCGACAATGCCTAGCTCTAGTCAATTTAGTTCCGCAAGGACCAAATTAGGGGCTTGCTGGCTCACACCTTCCTGACCAGCACATCAATTGAGTGTTGCTCATCAGCAGGAGCTACCCAGTTGGGGGAATGCGGCCTGGTTAACATGCATCACTCGAGTTCTTCTCTGCATCCTCAGGTCTGAACACTGACCTTAAAAGAGAGAATTTAGCCATGTTTTCAATTCTATTTTCAGTTAAAAACTTGTATTTAGACAACGCCTTTAACATGGAGAAGCAGCACAAGGCACTTCACAGCAGAGTGATCAAACGAAATTTGACACCGAGCCACATGAGGAGGAATTAGGACAGTGACCCCCAAAAAAGTAGTTTTTTTGAGGAGGTGGAGAGGTTTGGTGAGGGAATTTCAAGAGATTCGGACACAGTTAGCACGACTGCCAAAGGTGGTGCGATGAAAATCCAAGAGGTCAGAATTGGAGGAGTGCAGAGATCTCAAGAGGGTTGTGGGGCTGGGGAAGGTTACAGAGAGAGGGTAGGGCAAAGCCATGGACAGATTTGTTAACAAGGGTGAGAATTTTAAATATTGAGGTTAAGATCAGATAACAGAGATGTGGAGTGGGTCTGGAGTACGCCACAGGGAAGATTGAGAGTTGGGGAAGCTGGTCAACAGGGTGTGTGGACGTTTCCTGCAGTAGCTGGGGAAGAGAGGGATGGGATCCTGCATCCAGGGAGTTGGTTGGTTTTGTTTTTCTTGTTTTGAGACCAGTGCACCTTCCATACATCTCCAGGGTTTGTCATTTTTAGGTTCGATCTCATGCTTTTTGCTGCACATTCCATTCGAGTCAGAGGTCTATAGCACAGAAAAGGGCCCTTTGGCCCATCGAGTCTGCGCCTGTCAAACAAGTACCTAACTATTCTAATCCCATTTTCCAGCACTAGGCCCACAGCCTTGTATACCATGGCATCACAAGTGCACATCCAAATACTTCTTAAATGTTATGAGGGTTTCTGCCTCTACCACCCTTTCAGGCAGTGAGTTCCAGATCCCCATTACACTCTGGGTGAAAAAATTCTACCTCATATCCCCTCTAAACCTCCTGCCCTTTAACTTAAATCTATGCCCCCTGGTTATTGATCCCTCCACCAAGGGGAAAAGTTCCTTCCTGTCTACCCTATCTATGCCCCCCATTATTTTATACACCTCAATCACAACCCCCCTCAATCTCCTCTGCTCCAGGGAAAATAACCCCAGTCTATCCAAACTCTCCTCATAACTAAAACTCTCCAGCCCAGGCAACATCCTGGTAAATCTCCTCTGCACTCTCTCTCTCTCTCTCTCTATAGTGTAATCACATCCTTTGTTCTTCTATCATCTTCTGGTCATCTCACCTGAGATCATTTTCTATATCATTCAGCACATTTCTCCTCTTGAGAACATTTCAAGCCATTTAACTCATTAACTTCCTCGTGACTGGAGTATGTGTCTCTTTTCTTCGCCTTCCCTTTCCCCCCCCCTCCTACAACTTGCCTTTGCTCAATACCCAGTTCTTAAGGGGGTTTTACATTCTAATCCTGTTCAACTTCCAAACGCAAGTAAAATAAACTAACCGGTTATTCAAAGTAAGTAACTAGGCATTAACATCCCAGCTGCTCAACTTCTCTCTTCCCCCCCCGCGCCACCCCACCCCCCCCCCACTCCCCACCTTAAACCAGTTTATATTTCTCCCTTCTCCTAACTATGCTTCAGTTCTGCCGAAGGGCCATGAAGGCTCGAAACGTTAACTGATTTCTTCTCCGCCGATGCTGCCAGACCTGCTGAGTTTTTCCAGGTAATTCTGTTTTTGTTTTGGATTCCCAGCTGCTGACGTTGTTTAAGGAACAGCACCATTCGCGACTCCTCAGATACTGAAGCAGTCCATGTCCAAATGCAGCAAGACCTGGACAATATCCAGGCTTGGGCTGACAAGTGACAAGTAACATTCGTGCCACACAAGTGCCAGGCAATGACCATCTCCAACAAGAGAATCTTACCACTGCCATCGCCGAATCCCCCACTATCAACATCCTGGGGGTTACCATTGACCAGAAACTGTACTGGGCTCACCACATAAATACTGTGGCGACAAGAGCAGGTCAGGGGCTAGGAATTCTGCAGTGAGTAACTCACCTCCTGACCTCCCTCTCCCTGCAAAGCCTGTTCACCATCTACAAGGCACAAGTCAGGAGTGTGATGGAATACTCTCCACTTGCCTGGATCTGTGCAGCTCCAACAACACTCAAGAAGCTTGACACCATCCAGGACAAAGTAGCCCACTTGATTGACACCCCTTCCACAAACATTCACTCCCTCCACCACCGATGGAAGTGGGAGCAGTGTGTACCATCTACAAGATGCACCACAGGAATTCACCAAGGCTCCTTGGGCAGCACCTTCCAAAACCCATAACCGCTACCATCTAGAAGGACAAGGGCAGTAGATGCATAGGAACATCACCACCTGCAAGTTCCCCTCCTAGCCACTCACCCTCCTGACTTGGAAATATATCGGCCGTACCTTCACTGTCGCTGGGTCAAAATCCTGGAACTCCCTCCCTAACAGCACTGTGGGTGTACCTACACCACACGGACTGCAGCGGTTCAAGAAGGCAGCTCACCACCACCTTCTCAAGGGCAACTAGGGATGGGTAATAAATGCTGGTCTAGCCAGCGACACACACATCCCATGAACGAATAAAAAAAATGAAGTCCTGGACTATTGAGCTAAAAATTTAAAAAAGGTGAATAAGAACAGCTGATGAATCACCCATTTGTAAACTTCGATTGCTCCAAGGTAAATAGAAACTCCAGAAAAAAAAGCACACTTATGTACACAAGTGAGATCGCTAGTTCACATAAAAAGGTACTGCTAAATTCAATTTAAGGAGTTTTATTCACATGATCACTATAAAGCAGCTGTATTAGTGCATTGATGTATTGCACTATTGATTGAGTTTTTAATTCCCAAAATAGCAAGCCAACAAGCTTTGCCAGTCAACTACAGCCAAGGTGCTTTCTAACAAAACTGGGTTTGGATAGGGGACAAAGTAGTGACTATCAGTCTGATCTGACCTTTCACCAATTACGGGAAAGAGGAGGGTGTTCAAAAAGGAAGCAACAGTTCTAATGGGGCAGTCAAACAGGAGGTGCTAACGTTGAGACAAGCAGACACAGTTACATGAGAATAGGATATAACTTTAACAAAGTGAATGACAAGGAAAAGTGGCTTCAGAAAAGGTCACTTACCCACCACTGAATGGTTAATGACGTGTGCGTAGATGGCATCTATAACCTCGGTCTTTACATGTTAAGTTGCTATCTACTTGTGGGCACAGTTTTTCCCAGTAACAGACCATTTCACTTGACCAAAGAGAGTCTGTGATTTAATGTTAGTGCAACGTTATTGAAGGGAACATCCCAGCACAAAATAAATAGAACCTACCTCGCCAACATATTCCATTACAAAACTATTCCGCTTTATTTTTTGGAGGGTTTTTATGCCCCAACCTCTTCCATTTGAAGTTCTGAAGATGCAGAGGTCATATAGCGTCCCCTTCTGAACCACTCTGTTTGGACACTGAGGACCACAACTGCAGCAAGAATTGCATTCGAAGATGGGTTTGCCTGGCGCAATCCTAAGCTGCCGGTGAACATTGTAAGCAAACTGTGCCCCTGCCTCTTCCGGACAACATTTCTCCTCCCAACAGTTCAAACACTCACAGCCAACCAAAGCATCACTGTTCAAATTGATTCCGTGAGAGGGTTTATATTGATTAATATAATGGAAGTCCAAAGGGGGAGGTTCAAAATCCACTTCATTTTCCACCAGGATTTTACCTCGATGATTCTTCTTCCTGTTCAGTTCTTCTTCCCACCTTTTGAGCGCTAATCTTTGTTTTGATTTCTTTACAATATACTCCGCAACTGTAGATTTGTAATCTTCACAGTTGTTTAATTTTAGTCTTTTTGCTGCTTTCACCTTTTGCAAGAATTTGCTTTGATCATCTTGAAACTGCTTGACAAGTCCGACACATCGAAGATTCCTCCTTGGTTCCCAGGTGTTTGTAGATTCAGGCCATCCCTTCCACTTTACCAGGTAATACTCTTTACCCTTAAAAAAAAAAGGATAAAAATAAATTTTAAAATGTTAATAATGCATTATTTTGTTATTTTCTTCACCTTCACAAGATCCACGATTAAAAGATTAGTGAGGTCGCTTCAACAGTTTCAAATTTTTGCAAACTCCCTCCACTGAACAGCAAGGCAACTAACTAATTCTGTTCATCTGCTCATTTGTGATGTCAGAAATGACTTCTATTTATATAGCACCTTTAATGTTGCAAAACCTGCCAATGCACTTCATAGGAAGCAGACACCAAATGTTTGGTCAAACAAAAAGGTAGGTTTTATGAAGCATCTTAAAAGAGAGAAGAGCGCAATAGAGAAGCTGAGAGATGTAGGGAGGGAAATCCTGAGCTTAGGGCCCAGGCAGCTGAAGCCAATGGTGGAGCGATGGGAATGAGGGATGCCCAAGAGTTCAGAATTGATATGAGTGCAGATATGAGGGTTGTAGGGCCAGAAGCAGTTACAGGGAAAGGGAAGGGTGAGGCTAGGTTATCCTAGTTTTCAAATTCCTCCAACATTAAAATTGAGGCATTGCTTAAACAGGAGCCACTGTAGACTAGGAAACACAGAATGATGAGTGAACAGGATTTGGTCTGAGTTAGGACACAGACAACAGAGTTACAAGTTTATGCAGGGTAGAATGTGGGAGGCCAGCCAAGAATGCATTGGATTAGTCAAGTCTAGAGGTAGAGGTAACGAAGGCACGATTGAGGGTTTCAACAGCGGGTGAACACTCGAAGCAGAGGCAAGTCAAGTGACGTTATGAGGGGTCACAGTCTCAGGATATGGGGTAGGCCATTTAGGACTGAGACGAGGAAAAATTCTTTCACTCAGAGGGCGGTCAACCTGTGGAATTCTCTACCACAGAAGGCTGTGGAGACTGAGTCACTGAGTATATTTAAGAAGGAAATACATTGATTTCTGGACTCCAAAGGCATCATGGGGTATGGGGAGAGTGTGGGAGTACAATGCTGAGATAGAGAATTAGCCATGATCATATTGAATGGCAGAGCAGGCTCGAAGGGCCGAATGGCCTACTGCTTCTACTTTTCTATGTTTCTAGGTAGAAATAGGTGATTTTAGTGATGGCCCAGAGGAGGTCAAGAGCTGATGTTGGGTGAAATTTGACAGAGCTTGTCAGCTACATTTTGCTTATGATTTTAAAGGCAATTTCAAGCAAATATTAAGCACTTTTTATATATTACTTGTGAATTTCCTGTGGCCTTAATGTTGGCTCGTTAGACAAAGCAGTATGTCTTTTAGCTGGGCTTGTTAGAACTGGCAGAAAAGTCACCGCACCATCTCTACAGCAAGAACAGATATTCTTGTAATTTTTCTTGAGGCTTTACTCACTTTTGTCGGAAGAGTGGTCGTATGGAATGGTCGTAAACAGAGTGCAAACGTTGGAAATTCAGTGAGGGAGGGAGAGGCGGAATTCAGTGCAGAAGGGAAGGGGGTGCTACCTTTTGGCTTATCTATTTGTGGTTTGCGTGACAGGGAAAAAAATATTTAACCTGCCTATAAAATTTAAACTGGATCAACGTGTTAAAAGATTAAAAACACAAATTAAAGTTTACGGCCAGGATTTTTCAGTCAGCATGCGGGGGTGGGCCCAACACGCCAGAGTGTAAAATGACGCGCGATGACATCGGGGCGTGGGTCCCGACATCATCGCGCTGTTTCATTCGGTGGGCGCCTGCCTGCCGATAACCGATAGGCCTGTTAAGGCCATTAACAAATTAGGTAACGTCACTGTTTATGCTGCCCCGTCTAACCTTACGGTTGGCGGGTAGGCGAGAAGGCCAAGCGGCCTTCACGTTTTTTTTTAGGAAACCTCACCCACGAGCGGGGTGAGGTTTCCTAATCCTAAATTAAAATTTTAAATTTCTGTTAAAATGTATTTACAAACCGCCTCAATCTCCCTGAGGCAGCTCCGTGCCTCAGCAAGACTGAAGCGCTCTCTCGCACGTATGCACGAAAGAGCGCTGGCCGCGATTCTCCCTCCTACCCCCCCACCCCCCGCCCGCCCGCACAGATAAGCAGTGAGCTCTACAGCTCGCGTCTTACGCTGGGCGGGCCTTACTTGGCCCGTCCGCACAAAATGGAGGCGCGGAGCCAATCGCGGGCGGCTCCACAACCCCTCCCGCTGAGCCCGTCCAACTCAGGACAAATTCAGGTCTATGTATTTAATCAGCTTAAATAGAAAATAAAAGTTATAAAAGGGACAGCAGGGCAGATGCTGGGAACTCGGGAAAGCACACAATCCCAGACGACCATATCTGCAGGAGACATCTGCATCTCGAGGAACTTTAGTTGAGAGTCGTTTAAGCTGGAGTCAGAGTTGCAGATATTATGGAGCATCAGGGAGGGGCAGAGTTACCCGGACACAGTGATCCAGGCGGCAGTCACACTCTCCAGGTTCGGTAGTTCTGTACCTGCAGCGTAGGAGAGTGAGCCCCTGACTCAGGCAGGTAAAGTGACTCCGGATACAGGAGCTGGAAGAGCCTCAGCCTTTTCCCTTATCTAACAGGTCTTAGTGTTTGTGCAAAGTTTGCATGGGTAATGAAGAAACTGACACCGTGGTACAGGAAAAAGAAAGAAAAGCGTGCACTTTTCACAAGCATCAGATGATTCAAAGTGAATTACAGCCAACCGAGTATTTCATTGTTCTAATGTAGGAAACACAGCAGCTAATGTCTCTATTAGTGCTGGAAAATGGGATTAGGATAGTTAGGTGCTTGTTTGACTGGCGCAGACTCGATGGGCCGAAGGGCCTTTTTCTGTGCTGCAGACCTCTATGACTCTAATACATGCACAGCAAGCTCCCAAAAAAAAAGGTTACTTGATAATGACCAGATGATCTCTTTGTGATGTTGATTGAAGGATCGGTATCAGCCCAGGACACCGGGGATATCACCCCTGCTCTTCTTCAAAATAACAATATGGGATCTTTTACACCCACTTGAGCAGACAGATGGGGCCCCCGGTTTAACGCTGCATCCAAAAGACAGCATCTGCAACAATGCAGTACTGAGGGAGTGGGTCATGAAACCAGAACCTTGTGATTCAAAGGCGAGAGTGCTACTAACTAAGCCACAGCTGACGTACTATTCAAGTGGGGGAAGTGGAAAGGAATATGGTAGTGATAGGGGACGGCACAGTTAGGTAGATGCTATTCTCTGAAGCACGACCTGGAGTTCCCAGGCTGGCTTGAATGTCCAGTTCCAGGGTTGAAGACATCTCTCAACTGGAAAAGAATTCGGAACTGGGAGGGAGAGGATCCAGTTGTCATAGTTCAAGTAGGAATCAATGACGTAGGCTGTACGAGGTTTTGCTGAGGAAGTCTGAGGAACTCACCGAGCCTCCTTCGACAGCACCTTCCAAACCCAGGACCGCTACCATCTGGAAGGACAAGGGCAGCAGACACATGGGAACACCACCACCTGGAGATTTCCCTCCAAGGCACTCAACATCCTGGCTCGGAAATATATCACCGTTCCTTCACTGCCACTGGGTCAAAATACCTGGAACTCCCTCCCTAACAGCACTGTGGGTGTACCTACACCACATGGACTGCAGAGGTTCAAGAAGGCAGCTCACCACCACCTTCTCAAGGGCATCTAGGGATGGGCAATAAATGCTGGCCCAGCCAGCGACACCCACATCCCATGAATGAATAATAAAAAAAAGACTGGGTCCATATTAATAAATTGAACCTCAAAGGCAATAACCTCTGGATTCCTACTTGAGCCATCGTCAATTTGGCAGAGAGTCAAACAGATCGGAGAGTTGAACGTACGGCTGAAAGACTGATGTGGGCAACAGGGATTGTGAATCATGGCACAGGTATTGAGAAAGTGAAAACGGTTACAACAAGATGGGGTCCGGTTAATCTAGGCAGGGACCAGTGCCCTGCCGAATTGCACAAAGACTGAAAATGAGGTTTTAAACTAAAAGAAGTCTGGGGGAGGTGGGGGTGGAGTGGGGAACGAGAGAGGAGTTCCAGTGAAGGGAAATTTAAAAATCTTAAGAGAAAAGTCAAGGCACAGAGCAGTGTAGTAATTTGCATAAAGATAAGCAGAGCGTGACAGGAAGGAACAAAAAGAAAGAGTTTAACGGTAACAGTGCATCAGCAAATCAGGGGCAAATGGTAAATGTTTAAAAAAAAGGTATTTATCTGAAGGCAGGAAGAAATCAAACAACATAGACAACTTAAATCGCACGTTTAGAGATAAATGGGTTTGATCTGGTCGCTGTTAAGAGATGTGGTTTGGAGGTCTTGTGGCGCAGTGGGTAGCATCCCTGCCTCTTGAGCCAGAAGTGAGGGGGGAGGGGGCGAGGGAGTAGCTCTGATAATACAGAACCACATCAGGATAGTAGTAAGGAAGGATCTTGACTCAGGAGAGAAGGAAGCAGAATCAGTATGGGTGAAATAAAAAAACAACACTGGTCAGAGTAGTTAATAGGTCCCCAAACGGTAGCTATCCTGTCGGACAAAGTATTGAATTAAGAAATAAGAAATACGCGACAAAGCTAATGCAGCACATCATAGAGGAAATCAGGGAAGAGGCTATTCTAGATCTTGTCGTGGATGGAGACACGGTTATTTAGCAATATCGTAAGCAATCCTCTTGCGGGGCGGGGGAAGAGTGATCATAATATGAATCAGATGACACATACAATATTAAACTTTAAAACTAATGACACAGGCCTGAATTTTTCAGGTGGCGGGCGGGCTCAGCGTGACCGGTGGCCAATTAAGGCCCACCCAGCGTAATATGCGAGCCGTAGCACTCACAGCTACCTGTGCGGCTGGGGGTGGAGGGGGGAGAGTCGGGGCCAGCGCTCTTTTGCGCAGGCGCGCGCAAGAGTGCTTCAATCTCCCTGAGGCACAGAGCTGCCTCGGGGAGATTGAATCGATATCGAAATAATTAAACAAATGGTTTAAAGATTTATTTAAACGTGTCACGTGAGATGTGCCATGCTTTGATATTTAGGAATTTTAAAAAATTTATTTAACAGAAGTTCAGGAAATCTCATCCCGCTCATGGATGAGGTTTCCAAAAAAAAACGTGAAGGCCGCTTGGCCTTTTCGCCTGCCCGACAACATGAAGGTTGGACAGGCAGCGGTAACAATTACTTCAATTACTTTCTTAATGGCCTGAACAGGCCGTTTACATATCGGCGGGCACGCAACTGACTTCAGCATGCGCCCGCCAAATAAAATATCGCGCGTCATTTTACACGTCGGTGCGTTGGGCCCCACCCCTGCATGCCAACCGAAAAATCCTGCCCATAGATATGAGGGGGTGAAGTTGGTTAAGGTAGATTTAGAAATGAGTTTATAAAGGGATGGTAGTAGATAAGTAGAGGCAAACAGTTAAAGGTATGTTTCATAATTCTCAATGAATATACATTCTACTGAGAAATAAAAACTCCAGAGGAACAGTGATCCACCTATGGCTAACTAAAGAGAATAAGGAGAGGCTTATAATATTACCAATAGCAGGAAGTCAGGGGGGACAGAGAGTTTTAGGTATCAGCAAGGGATGACAAACAAATTCTAAAATGGGTGAAAACAGAATGACAGTAAACTAGCCAGAAATATTTTAAAAAATACTTTTTACAAAAGGAAGGGAATAACAAAAAAACTATGCCTCAGAGGCTGACACATGGAGAAATTATAATGCAGAATAAGTACAAAATGTGTGTTTAATATCTGCCTTCATAGCAAAAGACAACAAAACTACCAGAAATCGTGGAAAGCCAAGGGATTAATGAGACAGAGGAACTTAAAGTAAATAATATTACTTGAAAAAAGTATTGGAGAGGCTTAAAAGGGAGTGTAAGCTGACAAAATCTCCTAATGACCTAATGGCATACAGCCTAGGGTTAAGAGGTGGCTGCAGAGATAATGGCTGTGATTTACCAAATTTCCCTAGATCCTGGAATGGTTTCAGTGGGGGCGGGGGGGGGGGGGGGGGGGGGGGGGGAGTGAATCTTGCAGTGCAGTGAATAGCCTTCTGCCTTTGAGTCAGAACCTCTGGGTTCAAATCCCACTCCGGGACTTGGTAGTGACGGAAGGTGCGTTCATAACGTGGCCAATCAGGTTGAACATCAACTTGTAAAGCCTTCCAAAGCACCCATGAGCAGGCGGTAAGAGTGGGAGAGTCTCCTGGTCAGCCACGCTTGACACGGAGTGGCACCCCTCAAGCTGTAACCTCTGGAGACAGGCCAGTTCCAGGAAATACCAGTGATGGAAACAGACGTAAGCAAACTTTTTATCTGCCCTCGTGTGCCAGTAGACATGGGAAGAGAAAATAAAATGTGGAAAATGAGAAACAGGAAACAAGGCTGTCATGAAGAGATATTAATGTCTATAATGGTACTGGAAATTATTTTTGAATTGGAATTGCAGTAGGACCTGTGTCTATGTGTGGCTTAATTGGTTTAAAACCAGCTAGTCTGGGTACTTTGATGGCTAGTAGTTTTGAGATGTTAATTAGATAAACGTAAGGAGTAGAAAGTAAAGAGTGCATTTGTATTTGTTGAATAAACCATTCAAAAGAATGGGTAAAATCTTGCACCTAGTTGGGAGACACCAAGCAATGTGTTTATATTACTAATAAAATTGGTGGAATGAAAGGATTATTGTTAGGAGAGATGAAATTTAAAAGCCTAGTATTACAATGGAAAATTTACATTCAAACGGGAAGCTAGATATAAACAGAAAGGAGTTTGTGAGAGAGAGTCAGAGGCATTTAAGGCCTAACCAGCCTGTAAGCCTACAACTGTGTCTGCAAAGTAACCACATTTTGAATTCATAAGGTCAAATGTGCTTTGCCTGGTGTCTGTTTAAAGTCTATGGGTTATTGTTGTCTTGGTGACGATTTACCTGGGAGTGATTAATTTAGAGATTTGTTTAAAAGTTATGTAGTAATTCGTAGACATATGTACATGTTTAATTTGTTGTAACTTAATAAATGTTTAATTTAGTTTTATATAAAAAAACCTCTTGAGGATTGGTGGTTTTATTCCTGAATTCAGAGCTGCATCTCAATCATACCAATTGAAAATATAGGTTATGACAGTTGTTCAAGTTTCCCTCTGGGATTTAAACAACTCAGCCTTTACCAACTGCTGTGTCATGACAATTGGGGGCTCATCAGGGATAATACTTGCTAAAACTTGATCAGTTCGGAATTGGTGAATTTTAAGGTGATGAGTACGAGAAGCACTTTGAATTCAAGAGTTGGTGAGGTTTTTTTTTTTAAAAAGTGGTGAGACTTCAAGATGGCTTTATCAATTGCTAAGATTTGTCTAGGAGTAGAAGATAGAACTCTGACTGGATTACAAAAAGTAACCAAGAGTGACTTAACAGGGCTGGCAGATAAATTACAATTGAGGTTACCTGCGGGGGCTAGGAAATCAGATATAATTATAAATATAGCACAGCATCTACAATTGGAAGTGCTACCTGACATGAGTGAGTCACAGCTGGAGGGAGTGAAACTTCAGTTACAAACGAAGACGCTTGAACTTAAAGAAGCAAAGGAACTGAAAAAACTTGAATTAAAAGCAAAGAAAAGAGAAAACGCATTTCAATAGGAGTTAGAAATTGTGAAGACAGAGAAGGAGGAAAGAGAAGAGAGAGAGAGAATTTCAATTGAAAACGTTGGCAGTTAAAAAAAAAGGATGTCAGGAAGTAAGGAAGGACTTATCTCCAGGGTATAAACCAGTGGGGAGATGTTTAAAATTGCACAAGCTCTTCCAAAGTTGGGGGAAAAAGATATTGAAGCATTCTTTATTTCATTTGAGAAGATAGCTAAAAAAATGAAATGGCCACAGGAAAACTGGACATTATTGTTACAGTCTAAGTTGCTGGGTAGAGCTCATGAGGTATACACTTCACTGTCCGAAGGAGTATCAGTGAATTATGATGTGGTGAAAAAGGCCATTTTGAGTGCATATGAGTTGGTTCCTGAGACATACAGGCAGAAATTTAGGAATATGAGAAAACAGCCTGGGCAAATTTATATTGAGTTTGAGAGAGTAAAACAAAGTAATTTTGACTGGTGGATACGGGCGTTAAAAATAGAGACAACATATGCAGCTCTTGGGGAAGTAATTCCTTTGGAAGAATTTAAAGACTCAATCCCTTCAGTAGTAAGAACTCATGTGGAGGACAGAGGGTTCAAACTGTAAGGCAAGCAGCATAGATAGCTGATAATTACGAGTTATTTCATAGAGCTAAACCTTTTTTTCGTCACCTTTTCAAATCCAAAAAGCATAGGAAGTGGGAAGGCGATAGTCAGACGGAGTAGCTGGAAATTCCCAGGAAGTTTTTTCTCATAATATAAAGGAAGGTGCTACGAGTAGGAGTGATATTCGATAATTGAGGTGTTTTCATTGTAAAAAAGTGGGGCACACAGAGTCAGTATGTTGGAAATTGCAGGGAAAAGCTGATGGAATTATTGGGTGCAGAAAAGTTCTAGAAGTAAAAGTACTGTGGGTTCTGAGGTTCAGGCACAGGAAAAACCAGTGATTTGTACACAAGTAAAACAGGTGGAATCAGTGATAGGTAAAGAAGTGGGAATGTATTCACAGCTTATCCAAGGGAATTGAGGAGCAGGTTGCAGAAACGTTTAAAGATTTTGTATGTGAAGGAAAAGTCTTTCCACGTGTACAGGTTGGAGAAGGAAAGAGGAGACACAGGGGCTGGTCAATCCTTAATGTTGTGGGATACTGATGTTTGTTGTTCCAAGGAAGTATTGCAGGAGCAGGTGATAATAAGTGGGGTTCATGGGGGATGCTAAACCTATCCCCTTGTGGAAGATAAATTTAAAAAGCAAATGGAAGTCAGGTGAAGTTGTTGTTGGGGTGGTGGAAAAATTGCCCATTGCAGGGGCTCATTTATTTTGGGTGATGATGTAGCTGGGTCACAGGTTTGGATGATGCCTATGGTAGTTGAGCAGCCTGTAGAAGTGATTTCAACAGAGGCGTTACAGCGAGAACATCTTGGATTGTTTCCAAGATTGAGAGATAACGAGATCACAGGTACACAGGTTGAAACAATAAAAACAAGGAAGGGCAGACAGTTCAAAGGCAAGAAGGTGTCAAAATCCAATTAGCAGGCACTGTGTTTGATAATATTCTTCAGGAGAAAGACTAGAGGACAATTCAGCTGAAATGTTTAACTCAAGGAGTTTAGTGGAGTTACAGAAAAATGATTTACAATTAAAACAGTTATATCAGAAAGCTTACTCAGAAACAGAAGTAAAATGCATTCCAGTATGTTATTACCTTAAGGGTGATATTTTAATGAGAAAATGAAGGCCACATCATGTCTCAGCAAATGAAAGCAGGAGGGAGGTACATCAGATTGTTATCTCATCAGCGTATAGAATTGAGATTCTGAGAATTGCTCCTGAAATTCCAGTGGGGGGACATTTAGGAATTAGGAAAACACAGGAAAAGATAGAGGTTTTTTTTTGGCCAGGATTGCAGAGCGATTTAGGCAAATTCTGTAGAACGTGTCACACATGTCAGCTAACAGGGAAACCACAAGCAAAGATTAAGCCGGCACCTTTAATCCCAATACCAGTATTTGAAGAAGCTTTTACCATGATTGATTAGGGAAGTGGGAAGGTGAAAGGAAGGTAGGTAGTCAGGGAAGAGGAGTAGCTGGCCCCCTTCCTAAGACTAAAAGTGGAAATCAGTACTTACTGACAATAATGGATGTGTCTACCAGGTTTCCTGAAGCAATACCTTTAAGAAATATTACAACCAAGAAGATTGTGGAGGAGTTAATTAATTTTTTTTTAAAAACAAGATATGGCTAACCTAAAGAAATACAATCAGATCAGGGTTCAAATTTTATGTCACAGCTGTTTAAGGAAGTAATGAACAGTTTGGGGATAAAACAGTTTAAGTCAACTGCTTACCACCCAGAGTCACAAGGAGTTTTGGAAAGATGGCATCGAACTTTAAAACTATGATGAGAGCGTACTGTCAGGATTAGCCACAGGATTGGGATAGGGGAATTTCATTTTTGTTATTTGCTATTACAGACATTCTTAATGTATTGACTGGTTTTAGCCCTTTTGAGCTAGTTTATGGTCATGAGGTAAGGGGACTACTGAAACTGATTCATGAGAAATTGGTGAGTCAAAATTCAGAAACTATTCTCCTGGATTACGATTCAAAGGTCAGGGAAGGATTGAACAGAGCATGTGAGGTGGCGAGGGAACATTTAAAGATGTCACAGCAAGTAATGAAAATGAAGGCAGACAGGAAAGCGACAACTTGCAGTTTTGCTGCTGGAGAAAAAAAGTGCTAGTTCTGTTACCAGTACTGGGTGATTCATTAAATTCAAGGTTTAGTGGGACTTACAGGATTGAAAAGAAGTTGAGTGAAGTAAGTTATTTAATAAATACTCCAGATAGAAGAATGAAGCAGAGGTTGTATCATGTAAATATGCTTAAAAAGTACTTTGACAGGGAAGAGGAACAGGTATTAGTGATGGTGGATGATGAGAAAGTGGTAGAAGTGCAGGGCTCTGAAATTGATTATCCTCTAATCAAATTGGATAATTGAGGGGATACTTGAAAATCTAAATGAAATATTGAGTTACCTTCCAAAGTGTCAAAGTGATTTGGAAAAGCTATTGTAGTCACACAAACCTATTTGTGGGAATAAGTTGGGGGAAGACAGATTTAGCTATACATGATGTGTCTGTACAGGTTTCATCTTCAATAAGGCAACACCCTTATAGATTAAATCTGGCAAAGTTATCACAGTACAGAAAGAAAATGATTTTGTGCTTCAAAATGATATCATCAAGTCTAGTTGCAGTAATTGGAGTTTGCCTATTGCGCTGGTACCGAAACCAAACGAAACACAGAGTGAGTGTGGACTATCGAAAGGCGAAAGCGGCAACAAAAGCGGATTCCTATCCTATGGCCAGAATTTTCCAGTCGGCGATTTGGGGACGGGGCCCGCTCGTTTTTGAAACATTCAGCACTCTCCCTGAGACAGCACTTAGGCAGATGGGGAATCCCTCCACACCACACCACACCACCCCACCCCTGCCCCCCCCACCCCCCCCCCCCCCCCTGCACTAAGCACATAGTGCTTCCCGTCGGGCAGACCGCTGGGCGGGCCTTAATTGGCCCGCCTACTTAAAATGGCAGCGATGCCCACTTCAGTGGCGGAGTTCTGCTGCCTGGTCACCGCCGAGCCGGTGGGGCCCGCCAATCAAGGTCAAAATTCTGGCCTATATCACGGTTGGAAGATTGCATTGAGAAAGTGGGACAATCAAAATTTATCACAAAGATTGACTTGCTAAAAGGATATTGACAGGTACCGTTGTAAGAAAGAGCAAAGGAGATATCAGCTTTTGTAGCGCCAAGTGGACTTCATCAACTTAAAGTCATGCCATTTGGTATGAAGAATGCACCTGCAACATTTCAAAGACTGACAAAGTAATTGCAGGTCTAAGCTATTCTGCTGTTTATATTGATGATCTGATAGTTTTCAGTCAGATGTGGGAGGAGCATTTACAGCACCCAGAAGAATTATTTTCTTAATTACAAGCAACTAATTTGATGATGAACTTGGCTAAAAGCGAATCTGCAAAAGTGCAAGTTATGTATCTAAGGCCATACCATTGGACATGGTAAGATGGGCTCCAGGAGATGTGAAAGTCAAGGCTATCATGGATTTCCCAGTGCTTAAAATAAAATGAGAAGTTTTGAGATTTCTGAGCATCAATGGGTTTTACTGGAAATTTGTACCAAATTTTAGCAGTGTGGTTGTTCCACTGACTGAACTATTATAAAATAACAAGGATTTTCAATGGACATGGGAGTGTCAGAAGTCATTTGATAGTTTGAAAATTGTATTAACTACGACACCGACATTGGCAGTACCCAATTATGACACGCAAATTAAGTTGACCCTTGACGCAAGCGATATAGGCATTGGAGCTGTACTGTTACAAGATGACAACACTGGAATTGAAAAACCAATAGGGTATTTTTCACGGAAGTTACATGCACAACAGGGAAAATATTCAACGATTGATAAAGAGACCTTGGGTTTGGTGTAGGCGTTGCAGCATTTTGAAATTTATGTTGCAAACAATTCATCAGAAACAATTGTTTATACAGACCATAATCCTTTGAAGTTTTTGGACAAATTGAAACAAAAGTGCAAGACTTTTCAGGTGGAGTCTATTATTACAACCATTTAATCTACAGTTATACATGTTGCTGGTAGAGAAAATCTGTGCGTAGATGCGTTATCAAGAGTTTGAAGCTTAAAGGGAAAATTGGACATTTAAAAGAAACTCTGGACACTGGTTTGGAGTGATTTTTATTGATAGCAAGATATGAAGAGATATTAATGTCTATAATGTTATTGGAAATTATTTTTAAATTGGAATTATAGTAGGACCTGTGTCTATGTGTGGCTTAATTGGATTAAAGCCAGCTAGTCTGGGTGCTTTGATGTATAGCTGTTTTAAGATGTTAATTAGATAAACGTAAGGAGTAGAAGGTAAAGAGTACATTTGTATTTGTTGAATAAACCATTCGAAAGAATGGGTAAAACCTTGCACCTAGTTGAGAGACGCCATGCAATGTGTTTATATTACTAATAAAATTGGTGGAATGAAAGGATTGTTAGGAAAAGTAAAACCTAGTAATACAATGGAAAATTTACATTCAAAGGGGAAGCTAGGTATAAACAGGAAGGAGTTTGTGTGAGAGAGTCAGAGGCATTTAAGATCTAACCAGCCTGTAAACCTACAACTGTGTCTGCAAAGGAACCAAATTGCAAGGGACCTCATTCTGAAATTCATAAGGTCAAATGTGCTTTTCCTGGAGTCTCAAGTCTATGGGTTATTGTTGCCTTAGTGGAGATTTATCTGGGAGTGATTAATTTGGGGATTTGTTTAAAAGCTATTATGGTAGTAATTCATAGACATGTGTATGTCTTTAATTTGTTGTAAATTAATAAATGTTTAACTTAGTTTTATATAAAAAACCTCTTGAGGCTTGGTGGTTTTATTCCTGAATTCAGAGCTGCATCTCAAACATACCAATTGAAAATATCGGTTCTGACAGTTGTTCAAGTTTCCCTCTGGGATTTAAACAACTCAGCCTTTACCAACTGCTGTGTCATAACAGGGCCAGTTAGCCTGACATCAATCATTAGGAAAATCTTGGAATCAATATGAAGGAAGTGATATAACCGGGCACTTAGAAAATTTGAATATGATTAGGCAGAGTCAACATGGCTTTAAGAGAGGGAAAGGGGCAAGTCATTTCTGAAAAAAATTTGTTAAGAATTTTGAGGATGTAACCAGCAGGACAAATGGAAACCAGTGGATGGAGCATAATTTGTATTTTTAAAAAGGCATTCGAGAAGACTGGTACCAGAAATCAAGGGCTTCAGGTGCGTGCAGACACTCTAGAAGCTGGGGTTGTTCTCCTTAAAACAGCGGTTAAAATCATGAAAGGTTTTGATGGGAATTTCCAGGGGCAGAAAGGTCAGTAACCAGAGAACACTAAAAACACCAGAGGTGAAATGATTTTTTTTTCTGACCTCTGTTCCGAAGAAAACAACCCCAGCCTATCCAATCTTTCCTCATTGCTGCAATTTTCAAGCAACATTCTTGTAAATCTCCTCTGTACTCTCTCCAGAGCAATTAGCAGCAAGTTGTGGTGATCTGGAGTTCACTGCTTCAAAAGAACAGTGGAAGCAGGCTCAATGTTAACAACTGGATAAACACTTGAAGGGGACAATTTTGCAGGACAGTGCGAGGGAAAAAGCAGGAGAACGGGAATAATTGGAGGTCTTTCAAAGCGCCAGCACTAAGAGGAACATCAAAGATGGGGGTTACAGTGGGATACAGATAAACTAAGGATATGCAAGCAAACAAGATTAATAAACGTTCAGTACCATGAATGAAAATGCAAACTAGAGAGTCAAAACATTTAGTCAAATTTTTGGAAATTAACCCAGACTAATGAGGAGTGAATTTTTGTTTTTATAAAATTAAATATACTGAAAAGGCAGAAATAAAATCTTAGAACTATAAAAAGATTATTCCTGTATCTATTTTCTCAGACATTTGTTTGGTGTTGGGACTAGGTAGAGTGCTCTCTCGGAGAGCCAGTGCAGTCTCGATGGGCTGAATGACCTCCTTCCGCACTGTAGATATAATGTGATTCTTCATCAGCCATTATGAATTAAACATAGGCTTAAACTTCAGTTCACATTATCCTGTGATAATGGCGTGAGGCATTTTTCAAAAGAGCAATGAATAAATGAGTTGTGCTAAGTTACAAAATCCAAAACTATGAAACATTCGCTTCAGGTAGAACCAATACTGTGCAAACAAACTGAGCCACTTTCACAGCAGATAGAGAGAACACAGAACGTTTCGAGGGATGACATGTGTGTTGAACCTACCTTGTCTTTTTTGTATCCACAGAGATATTCCACTTCATATTCTTCCAGATTTCTTTTGTCGATTCCAAGTTCAGAACAGGTAAGTTTTTCGCCCCGACACAGTTCCTGCAGAATTTCGAGCGACGCTAAACAGGGCACACACCACCCTGAGACAACAAAGAGAACGAGATACAGAAATTGAAGATATAGCAATGGCGTAATTGCTCGTTAAATCATTCAAAGGGTTAGTACACCCATAATCCACACCCTAATACGATGGCTAACGTGTTGGAGCCGATACATTCTTTGCGTGTTGTTCGAAATACTTCCTGGAGACACCCATCTAATCCAGGTTTGGAAAGTAAATCTACGACCTAAATTGTACTGCCGGGGCCTTTTCAGTGTAAATGACTCCATGCTTTGCCTCATGTCTTACTGACAAGTTAATTTATTTATTCTTACCAGCTGAAGCATCAATGATTCACCTCCAGAGCAGCAGTGAAGAATTTTATAAACTCATTACACCTTTCAGAAAACTGAGCTGATTATTTAATTGCTCATGCCATTACCTTGACAGTTGAACTAGATTTTCAGAAGATTTTCACTCTCAAACCACAAGTATTACAGCAGCCTTGAGAAAGGAAAATGGCTCTGCATTATCTTCCCACCCCCCAGCCCCCCAGCCAAATACAAAGCGGTTAATTACAGAAAACAAGTTTAAACTTGATAGCTGATCAAATACATTCTTTATCTTTACAATCCAGCATGGTATTTAAGATGCAAATTTCAACCACAACACTCAACTAGTTGTGACAGATTAGAACAGACTTGCATTTGTGTGGCCGCCACCCCTTCAGGCAGTGATCGTAATGTAAGATGACGCAAGCATGGTTCAACTCGTCAAAATTTCTAAAAAGGTTGCACAGCGGATCAGGGATTATTTCGGAGACATTTTGCACATTAAATGCTACGGGGAGCGCAGTGGGGAGAAGGAAGGAGGATAGTTATTGCAGCTTAGCTTTTTAAAAAGTTTATCTAAATGCCAAACTTTATGAATAGATCATGTGACAGCTTTCATTTATTTTTTACAAGCGTATTAATGAGCGCCCCCAAGCAGTTTCAAAAAAGCACAATAAATTAGATAAAAATTGACACTGAGCCAAAGGAGATTTTAGGAAGGCTTAACCAAAAACTTGGTCAAAGAGGTGAATTTAAGGAAGGTCAAAAAAGGAGAGGGAGGGAATTCCAGGTCAAACAGCCAAGGTGGGAAAATGCACTTAGTGAGTCAAAGCGATTTTGCGAGAGGTCAGAGTAGGAGCAACACAGAGATCATGGAGGACAGTAAAGCTGGATAGGGAGAGGCTAGGCCATAACAAAAACAGAATTACCTGGAAAAACTCAGCAGGTCTGGCAGCATCGGTGGAGAGGAAATCAGTTAACGTTTCAAGTCTTCACGACCCTTCGACAGAACTGAAGCATAGTTAGGAGAAAGGTGAAATATAAGCTGGTCTAAGGTGGCGGGGGTGGGGGGAGAGAGAAGTTGAGGGTGTGGTGATTGTGGAGATAAGCAAGCAGTGATAGGAGCAGATAATCAAAATATGTCATAGGCCATAATTGGATTTAAACAAAGTGCTGTGGGAGAAAGGAGGCAACACAAGTCTGCAAGCACAGGCCTAAGGAGAATGCAGGTTGGACCACGGACAGCTGTGGATGAAATCGGCAACAAGGCAACGGAGTTTGTGGCGGAAGCCAAACACAAAGGCTCTGGTCTTCCCAACCTTTGGCTGGAGGCAATTACTGCTTATCCAAGACAACAAGCAGATTAACAAAACAGAGGCAGTGGAGGTGTCGAGAGAAAGGTGGCAGAGGCATTGAGCTAAATGTATCTGTGGAACATGAACCCTCATCTGCATGAGGTGTAGCAACTGAGCAGCATGTAGATAACAATACAGTAATGGAAGGTCAGAGAAGTAAACAAGTTTTGTTTCCCCTTCCAATTCATCTGTCACCATTTTCCCAGATACACAGCAAGTACACAAAAAGATGACATGAACAGGACAATGATGCCTTCACATTTGTCTCTCCCCCTCCAAAGAAATATATAGTAACACTCATCTCATGAAAGAATAAGCAGACCAGCATTTATTGCCCTTGAGAAGGTGGTGGTGAGCTGCCTTCTTGAACCGCTGCAGTCCATGTGGTGTAGGTACACCCACAGTGCTGTTAGGGAGGGAGTTCCAGGATTTTGACCCAGCCACAGTGAAGGAACGGTGATATATTTCCAAGACAGGGTGGTGTGTGACTTGGAGAGGAACTTGCAGGCGGTGGTGTTCCCATGTGTCTGCTGCCCTTATCCTTCGGTGGTGGAGGCCACACCATTAAATGCTGTGAGTTCCTGCAGAGCATCTTGTAGATGGTACACACTGCTGCTACTGTGCGCAGGTGGTGGAGGGAGTGAATGTTGAAAGTGGTGAATGGGGTGCCAACCAAGCAGACTGCGTTGGATGGTAACTGTATAGAGTGTTATAGGTGCAAATTCAAGTCATGCCACAGTGGAACAACAACTTGCAGTGAATTTTTTATTTTATAAATAATAAAATTACTAAACCTAATTTCCAAACATATCACAGCAGAATATAGTCACTAAGTAAGTAATACCATGTTAATCCTATGGGTGATTTACACCATACAATCTATCGATTTACGTAGGTCAAAGATTAACAGCAGTGGGGTGCAACATTCTCAGAATATTTCATTTTTAACAAGGTACACGTAAATTTGCTGTTTCACAGTTACACGAGGCAGCATTCATCTCTCCTCAAGTGTACTCAACAGCCAACTACCTGCACAAAATGAACTTGTGTGTACAGATACATCAATAACAAAGCTGGGAAAGAACTCCTTGTGCTGAATGCTCCCCGCCTAATACCATGGTGTGTAAAACAGCAAATGGAATCTGCAGACCTCATGGGAGCAGAGCCACAGCTGAGAAGAACAAAATGACACCAGTTTCCACTTAGAACATAAAACTCCAGATTTTTTTTCTCTCTGTTGTGGGTCTCAGGTTAGACTGCAGCAGGAGCACCTTGTAATGTAAGCAGGGACCAACCCTAACACATTCAACGCTAGCACACGCCATTCAAGCATTTCAAGTCCTATGTTCACCTCTTTTTTAAAAAAAAGTGCCCAAAGTAAATCTAGCTCAAACCTACAGCAGGTACACATGTTATGTTGTACTTGACAGCGACTGTGCTGGACAGGAGAGTGTAGAATATCTTTTTATAAAAAGATGAAACACTTATTTAATTGATTTTAGAATCAGTATTGAAGGCATGGGGTGGTCTTGTGCTGCAGTGGATAGTGTCCCTGCCTCTGAGCCAGAAACTCCAGGTTCAAATCCCACTCTGGGACTTGATGGCCGAGCAAGATATGTTCATAATGTGGCCAAACAGGTTTAGCCTCCTCGTTCTAGCTGTAGTGGAGATTACGCCACTGTGGGTCAGTCCTGCCTTTGGGAAGAGAGCTCAAGAGGAAGATTGAAGGCATGTAAATTTTTAAAAAGATAACCAGATGTTTCCAGGGTCAAGTGCTCTTAGACAAATTACTGGTTCCACATTTGAATACAGAGGTGGGGGCAATGACAACCAGGATAAATTTAATATAGTAGGAAACCATTCAGGCCAAGCCGCTTGCACAGTATCTACCAATGCATCTGTGCTATACACTCTTTTACATTTATATAACCATGTCTTCAAAATATCAGCATTGACTCAGTGACATCCTTCAGAAAGGATGTTAAGGCCTTAGAGTGGGTTGCAGGAGAGGTTAACGACAACAGTACAAAGGATGAGGGCCATCAGTTAGGTGGAGAAACTGGGGTTGTTTCCCCTTAGAGCAGAGGGAAAGGGGAAACTTCATAAACATCTTCAAAATTATAAGGGGGTTTGGTAGGTAGGGAAAAACTGTTTCCATTGACAGGAGAGTTGATAATCAGAGGACGCACTTCACATAGTTGGCAAAAGCATTAGGGAAAGATGAGGAAATGTTTTCAGGCAGCTACTGCAATTGGAAGCTGCCTAAAAGGGTAATAATGATAGACTCAATGGTGACTTCTAAAAATTAATTCAATATATAACTGAAAAGGAAACTTTACAGGGCTACAGAGGAAGACCAAGGGAATGGGATTAATTGGATAGCTCTTTCAGAAAGCATGATGGATCAAACAGCCTCTTCCTGTGTTGCAAGATTCTATGATTGTACAACCATTTCGGGCAATGTATTTCTACATTCCAAGCTAATTTTAAAGCAAAAAAAAAAAAACTTCTTCCCTTTTATGCTCCCAAAGTTTAATTTCCTGGTTACCAATTCACTAGCCAGTGAAAATAATGTTTCACTATTAACCCAGCCAAAGTTACATCTCCCTTTCCCCGACTCCATAAACGGATTAGGATTAGCAGTAAAACAACATGCCACAATTTACAATAAATACCTAAAATGTCCTCGGCCCAACCACTTTCAGCTACGTCAATGACCTCCCTTCCATCATAAGGTCAGAAGGGATGTTCGCTGATGATTTTGATTCATCATGATTCACAGAGTCAGCATTACTTCATGAAGGGAAAGTCATGCCTGACAAGTTTATTAGAAGTCTTTGAGGAGGTAACAAGCAATATAGATAAAGGGGAACCAGTACATGTAATATATTTGGATTTCCAAAAGGCGTTCGATAAGGTACCACACATGAGGCTCTTTAATAAGAGTCCATGGTGTTGGGGATAGTATATTAGCATGGACAGAGGATTGGCTAACAGAAGACAGAGTTAGGATAAGGGGGGCATTTTCAGGATGGCAGCCTGTAACTAGTAGAGTTCCACAGGGATCAATGCTGGGGCCACAATTATTTACAATATATATATTAAATGACTTGGATGAGGGAAGTGAATATACTATCGTCAAGTTTGCAGATGACACAAAAATGGGTGGGAAAGTGGCGAGGATGACACAAGGAGTCTACAGAGGGATATAGACAGGTTAAATGAGTGGGCAAAAACTTGACAAATGAAATATAATGTGAGAAAATTGAGGTTATGCACTTTGGCAGGAAGAATAGAGGGGCTGAGTACTATTTAAATGGAGAAAGAGTGCAGAAGGCTGCAGCACAGAGGGATTTGGGGGTCCTCATGCATGAATCACAAAAAACTAGCATACAAGCTCAGCAGGTAATAGGGAAGACAAATAGAATGTTGGCCTTTATTTCAAAGGGAATGGAGTATAAAAATAGGGAAGTCTTGCTAAAACTATACAAGGCACTAGTTAAATCACACCTAGTTTTAGTCCCCTTATCTAAGGAAAGATATACTGGCATTGGAGGCAGTGCAGAGAAGGTTCATTAGGTTGATCCCAAGTATGGAGGGATTTTCTTCTGTGGAGAGGTTGAGTAGGTTGGGCCTTTACTCATTGGAGTTTAGAAGAATGAGAGGTGACCTTATCAAAACATATAAGATTCTTTAGGGCCTTGACGGGGTAGATGCTGAGAGGTTGTTTCCCCTTGTGGGAGAGTCCAGGACCAGAGGGCATAATCTCAGAGTAAGGGGGCACCCATTTAAGACAGAGATGAGGAGGAATTTCTACTCTCCAAGAGTAATGAATCTGTGGAATTCTTTACCACAGAGGACTATAGAGGCTGGGTTGTTAAGCATATTCAAGGCTGAGATAGACAGATTTTTAAATCAGTAAGGGAATCAAGGGTTATGGGGAAAAGACAGGAAAGTGGAATTGAGGATTATCAGATCAGCCATGATCTCATTGAATGGCGGAGCAGACTCGATGGGTTGAATGGCCTACTTCTGCTCCTACATCTTATGGTCTTATTATGATTGCAATGTTCAGCACCATTCACACCTCTTCAGAAACCAAAGCAGTCCATGTCCAATTGCAGCAAGACATGGACAATATCCAGGCTTGGACTGACAAGTGGCAAGTAGCAGGCAATGACCATTCAATGGCATTACCATCGCTAAATCCCCCACTATCAACATCCTGGGGGTTACCATCGACCAGAAACTGAACTGGACTAGCCACGTAAATACTGTGCTACAAGAGCAGGTCAGAGGCTAGGAATCCTACAGCAAGTAATTCACCTCCTAACTCCCCAAAGCCTGTCCACCATCTACATTGACACAAGTGAGGAGTGTGATGGAATACTCTCCAGTTGCCTGGATGAGTGCAGCTCCCACAACACTCAAGAAACATGACATCAACCAGGGCAAAGCAGCCCACCTGATTGGCACCCCATCCACAAACATTCATTCCCTCCACCACCTGCGCACAGTAGCAGCAGTGTGTACCATCTACAAGATGTACTGCAGGAATTCACCAAGGCTCCTTAGACAGCACCTTCCAAACCCAAGACCACTACCATCTAGAAGAACAGGGGCAGCAGATGGATGGGAACACCACCAGCTGGAAGTTCCCCTCCAAGTCACTCACCATCCTGACTTGGAAATATATCGCCGTTCCTTCACTGTCGTTGAGTCAAAATCCTGGAACTCCCTTCCTAACAGCACTGTGGGTTTACCTACACAACATGGACTGCAGCGGTTCAAGAAGACAGCTCACCACCACCTTCTCAAGGGCAATTATGGATGGGCAATAAATGCTGGCCTAGCCAACAACGCCCATATCCCATAAATGAATTTTTTTAAAGTCCATAGATGGACCCTCATGGGCAGCAAAAAAGCATTAAACCAATGTTCCAAATGATTTGTGCAAAATGTTGCTGATACGGACAGACCTTGTGCTCTGACTGGATATTTCTCTACCACAATACAAAGGCACCAAAAACACATCTTTCCAAAACTTGGGATGCATAAAATTCGAACAAAATAGCAAACGTGAAGTTCAAATGCAACTGGCAGAGTTACTTGGGCTTCAAGGGCTGGATTTCTAAGGCTCCGAGGTTGCACATGTCCCCAACAGCGAAAGATGGACATCCACTATCATCCTGTAATCTCTTCCAGCAACACAACTCTCCACAACCTCTGCACTCATCTAATTCTGGCCTCTTGTGCATCCCCAATTTTAATCCTTTCACCATTAGTGGCTGCGCCTTCAGATGCCTGGGCCTCAAGATCAGGAATTCCCTCCCTAAACCTCTCCACCTCCCTACCTCCCTCCTCCTTTAAGACACCCCTTAAAACCTACCTCTTTGACCAAGCTTTTGATCATCTGATCTAATATCTCCCTATGTAGCCCAGTGTCAAATCTTCTTTTATGATTTCCCTGTGAAACGGCTTGGGGCATTTTATGATGTTAAAGGTGCTATATAAATGTAAGTTCTGGGTGCAAGAAGGATATTATTAACAAAAATAAAAATACCTGGAAAAACTCAGCAGGTCTGACAGCACCTGCGGAGAGAAACACAGTTAACGTTTCGAGTCCGTATGACTCTTCAACAGAACTAAAGAAAAATAGAAAAGAGGTGAAATATAAGCTGGTTTAAGGGGGGGTGGGACAGGTAGAGCTGGATAGAGGGCCAATGATAGGTGGAGATAACCAAAAGATGTCATAGACAAAAGGACAAAGGTGTTGAAGATGGTGATATTATCTAAGGAATGTGCTAATTAAGGGTAGAAAGCAGGACGAGCAAGGTACAGATAGCCCTAGTGGGGGTGGGGTAGGGGGAAGGGATTGAAATAGGCTTAAAGGTAGAGATAAAACAATGGATGGAAATACATTTAACAATAATGGAAATAGGTGGGAAAAGAAAATGATCTAAAATTGTTGAACTCAATATTCAGTCCGGAAGGCTGTGAAGTGCCTAGCTCAACAATTTTAGATCACGAACTCTCTCCTCCATCCCCACCCCCTTTCCGATCCCCCTTTTTTCCAATAATTTATATAGATTTTTCTTTTCCCACCTATTTCCATTATTGTTAAATGCATTTCCATCCATTGTTTTATCTCTACCTTTTAGCCTATTTCATCCCTTTCCCCCACCCCACCCCCTCAAGGGCTATCTGTACCTTGTTCGTCCTGCTTTCCACCCTTAGTTAGCACATTCCTTTAGATAATATCACCACCTCTTTTTGTCCTTTTGTCTGTGACATATTTTGGCAATCTCCACCTATCACTGGCCCTCTATCCAGCTCTACCTGTCCCACCCCCACTTAAACCAGCTTATATTTCACCTCTTTTCTATTTTTCTTTAGTTCTGTTGAAGAGTCACACGGACTCGAAACGTTAACTGTGTTCCTCTCCGCAGATGCTTGTCAGACCTGCTGAGTTTTTCCAGGTATTTTTATTTTTGTTTTGGACTTCCAGCATCCGCAGTTTTTTTTGCTTTTATCTTAGGATATTATTAAGGTGGCTTTCACTGGGTTATTGCCCACCTCCACCACCAAGTTAACCTTCTCCCCTCTCCAGCAAACTGCTTGGAAATCCATCAAAAACAAAAGTTTGTAAACAACATGAAGATGAGAACCTTAATCTTTTTCCCTTCACACAAATAATATTGTTAAAACGCTGACATTGTTATGAGCTCCAGCAGTTACTTAAGATGACAGTTAGGCAGCTGAAACGTCATTGGCAGTTAGTCATAAATCCAAGGATGATTCAGCATGAACTGCAGCTATTAAATTTAGTCCCCTTGGTGTCAGGGGCAATTATCTCCAAAGTGAGGCAAACTAAAAGGGTAGAAAACATGAGGAGGTTATTTGTAATCTTTAGTAACTAACTTCAAAAAGGCTTTCAAATTCTCTATCTTCAATCAGCTTCGCAAACTCTGTCAACTGCAGAAAATCTCTCCAATAAAATTAGAAGCTTTCAAAGTTTTTCTACAAACGTTAAAATAAATATAATATACAAATAGCCACTATAAAATAAAATGGCCTGGACAACATGAAAACATCTACACTTTGTCAAATAATGCCATGGAATCCTTAACATTCACCTGAATATGATGATGGCTTAATAGCTCATCCAAAAAGGGGGTTTCTACTGTCAAATTACAGATCACAACAGTTTACATAGGATTTTAAAGAGTGTTACCTTTACTCTGCCTGAGCGAAATAAATAGGGATATGTTTACTCACATTTTATCAGTTCCCTTTTTTGAAACCCAGGGTACAAAGCTCCTCCAGGTAACACTGGGATCAGGCCACACCACAAACTCCATAACCCAAACACTGACACCATCTCCCTTCCCAGACAATGGCTCAGGCTGAACCAGACTACTCATAACCCGAGTGCCCTGTTTATCCCGTGCTGCCAAACCCAAATTCCGTCCGTCACAAAACCTTCGACAGCACCTTCCAAACCAGTGAGCTCCACCACCTAGAACGACAAGGGCAGCAGATGCAGGGGAACCCCACAGCCTGCAAGTTCCCCTCCAAGTCACTCTCCAACCTGACTTGAGAATTTATCGCTGTTCCTTCACTATCATTGAATCAAAATGCTGAAGTCCCTAACAGCACTTGTGGGCATACCTACACCACATGGACTGCAGCAGCTCACCACCTTCTCAAGGTCATTTAGGGATGGACAATAAATGCTGACCTTGTCAGTGTTGCTGACACCTCACGAACAAATAAAAGAACGACTAGCTAAGTCTATCTCCTCAACATTGGCCACCCCAATCTATTTTCCATTAAAATCTTCAGCCATGTCTTTTTGTCACTTCCATACTTACCTATTTTAATCCTCCCCTGGCCAGCCTCACACTCACCACCTTCCAGAAACTTCCAACATCCAAAACTGCTGCCTCTATCCCACTGTGCAAAGAGCAGCCCATTAATACTACTCCACCTACAGTGACTTCCAGACCACAACCCAACCCCCCACCCCTAACATATCAAATTACAATCCTCATTCTTACTGGAATTGCAGTGAGAGGCCTCTCACCCTTCCTATTTCAGACCTCCTCCAACACAAAGACTAAAAGCTCTCACCCCCACCCCCACCCCCATGACATCTCCAGTCCTCTCACTCTTGTACCCATAATCACAGGTACAGCAATGGTTCAAGAAGGCAGCTCACCACCACCACCACCACCACCTTCTCAAGGGCAAACTAGGGTAAGGGCAATAAATGCTGGCCCGGCCAGCAACATCTGTGTCTTGAGAAAGAAGAAATAAAAGATAATCCCACCACCACCCTCCACAGCAACATCTGTGTCCTGAGAAAGAAGAAATAAAAGGTAATCCCCACCACCCCAGCATCCCACTACATGAGAATTCTCTCCTCTTCAAGAAACCTACCATTTTGACCCAGACTCTCCCAGTATCGCCCCCTCACCCTCCACTTTCCTGCAAAGCCTCTTTCATTCAAAAATCGTGGCAATACAAATGCAGGGAGATAACCTCGGGGGGGGGGGGAAGAGGAGGTACAACGCAGACAAATGCACCCAATTCAGAGGCCTACTGCATACCTGAGCACGTTAAATTCCAATCATGTGGTGAATTTGGATTCAGGTTTTCAATGCACACGCTTTGCACAATATTCAACCCGCAAGGCCCTCCCCTCCCTCCCCCACAGGGGAAACCTTCATCGCCAATTTTACCATTTAATTGCCTTGAAAAGCACAAGAGCCCAGAGCCCATCCTCAGCCCAACCCCCCCCACACACCCCCCCTCTGTTGGATTTTAAGTGATTGTCTGGGAGCCGGGGGGGGAGGAGGGGGGGGGGTGTAGTCTGGGAGCCGGGAGGAGGGGGGGGGGTGTAGTCTGGGAGCCGGGAGGGGGGGGGGGTGTAGTCTGGGAGCCGGGAGGGGGGGGGGTGTAGTCTGGGAGCCGGGAGGAGGGGGGGGGGGGTGTAGTCTGGGAGCCGGGAGGAGGGGGGGGGTGTAGTCTGGGGAGCCGGGGAGGAGAGGGGGGGGGGGTGTAGTCTGGGAGCCGGGAGAGGGGGGGGGGGTGTAGTCTGGGAGCCGGGGAGGGGGGGGGGGTGTAGTCTGGGAGCCGGGGGGGGGGTGTAGTCTGGGAGCCGGGAGGAGGGGGGGGGGGTGTAGTCTGGGAGCCGGGGGGGGGGGTGTAGTCTGGGAGCCGGGGGGGGGGGTGTAGTCTGGGAGCCGGGGGGGGGGGGGGGTGTAGTCTGGGAGCCGGGAGGAGGGGGGGTGTAGTCTGGGAGCCGGGAGGGGAGGAGGGGGGGGGGGTGTAGTCTGGGAGCCGGGGGGGGGGTGTAGTCTGGGAGCCGGGGGGGGGGTGTAGTCTGGGAGCCGGGAGGAGGGGGGGGGGGTGTAGTCTGGGAGCCGGGGGGGGGGTGTAGTCTGGGAGCCGGGGGGGGGGGTGTAGTCTGGGAGCCGGGGGGGGGGGGGGGGGGTGTAGTCTGGGAGCCGGGAGGAGGGGGGGGTGTAGTCTGGGAGCCGGGAGGAGGGGGGGGGGGTGTAGTCTGGGAGCCGGGGGGGGGGTGTAGTCTGGGAGCCGGGGGGGGGGTGTAGTCTGGGAGCCGGGAGGAGGGGGGGGGGGTGTAGTCTGGGAGCCGGGGGGGGGGTGTAGTCTGGGAGCCGGGGGGGGGGTGTAGTCTGGGAGCCGGGGGAGGGGGGGGGGGGTGTAGTCTGGGAGCCGGGAGGAGGGGGGGGTGTAGTCTGGGAGCCGGGAGGAGGGGGGGGTGTAGTCTGGGAGCCGGGAAGGGGGGGGGGTGTAGTCTGGGAGCCGGGAGGAGGGGGGGGGGGGGGGGGTGTAGTCTGGGAGCCGGGAGGAGGGGGGGGGGGGGGGGGGGTGTAGTCTGGGAGCCGGGAAGGGGGGGGGGGTGTAGTCTGGGAGCCGGGAGGAGGGGGGGGGGGGGGGGGGGGGTGTAGTCTGGGAGCCGGGGGGGGGGGGGGGGGTGTAGTCTGGGAGCCGGGGGGGGGGGTGTAGTCTGGGAGCCGGGAGGAGGATCTGCCCAGTCTCTCCAAAACTGAAAGTGAAAAAGAAAAAAAAAAGTTAGTGGAGTGTCTGCAGCGTCCGGGGGGGGGGGGGGGATTGTTTAAATTACAAATAGGAGGGGGTTTGCAGCTATTCCCCCGGGGGGAGAGAGGGGGAGAGGGAGGGGGGGGGGAGAGGGAGAGAGGAGGGGGGGGGAGGGGGGGGATAAAGCTTAAAACCCTCAGCAGTTTAGGGGGAAAATGATGCAAGAGGCGGGTTGAAAGAGGAAGTTGTGGGTCGGGGGGTCTGGAGGCTGCAGGTGGGGGGGGGGGGAGATGGGGGGGGGGGAGATTGGGGGGGGGGGGAGATTGGGGGGGGGGGGAGATTGGGGGGGGGGGAGATTGGGGGGGGGGGGAGATTGGGGGGGGGGGAGGCTCCGCGACCCTGACTCCGGGGGGGGGGGGGGGGGTTTAAAAGGCGCCGGGAGCGGCTCTGGGGCTGGAGCCGGGGATCGGGGAGCCCGGAGTCCAGTCCCGGCCCCGGCCCCGCGCTCAGACCCTCTCCCCCCCCAATAAACACACTCCCCCCCCCTCCCCCTCCCCAAACCCCAGACAATACACAGCACAGGGGGGGGGGGGGGGGGGGGGGACCTGAGCCCGATACTCACTACCTCGGGTTTCAGCCATCTTGGACTTTCCATTCAAACATGGGGGGCGCGGAAAGTAACGCGGCTTAAAAACCCCGGCAACTCCGCCCCCTTCAGCAGGCTCCCGGAGCCGGACAAAGGCTGACCCACAGGCACAGGGAGAGGGACACACAGGGACACACACAGGGAGAGGCAGAGAGACACACACACACACAGCGCAGGGAGAGAGAGAGAGACACACAGGGAGAGGGACACAGACACACACACAGACACACACAGACACAGACACACACAGACACACACAGACACACAGACACACACAGACACAGACACACAGACACAGACACACACAGACACAGACACACACAGAGACACACACACACAGACACACACACAGACACACACACACAGACACAGACACACACACAGACACACACACAGACACACACACACACAGACACACAGACACAGACACACACACACACACACAGACACACACACACAGACAGACACAGACACACACACACAGACAGACACACACAGACACAGACAGACACAGACACAGGGACAGACACACACACAGACACACACACAGACACACACACACAAAGACACACACACAGACACAGGGACAGACACACACACAGACACAGACACACACACACACACACACACAGACACACACACAGACACAGACACACACACAGACACAGGGACAGACACAGCTTCTTAAACAGGCTCCCGGAGCAGGACAAAGGCTTACCCACAGAGACAGGGACAGGCAGGGAGAGACACACAGGCACAGACAGGGACACAGGGAGAGGGACACACAGGGACAGACACAGACACACACACACAGACACAGGGAGAGGGGGAGGGAGAGAGAGACACAGGGACACACACACACACACAGGGAGAGAGAGACACAGACAGGGACAGGGAGAGACACAGGGACACACACAGCAGCTATGCTGCCCAGAGCCAGCACACACTGGGGGTATTTACAGCCCAACTTCATTCCTGGGGGGGACTTGCTGCCCTCCAGCTTTAACAGAGAGAGGGGTGAGGGTGTGTTTAGGGTCAATGCTGTAAAATGTACAAGATTTGTAGGGAAGAAACATTCAGCTTCAGGTCCTGGGTCTCAGTTAAGTTGAGGCAGCCTCCCCTCCCCTCCTCTCCTATTCTCTTAAATAAAATGCTCAGCAGGTTTATTTTTATTCATTCATGGGGGATGTGGGCCAGCATTTATTGCCCATCCCTTGTTGCCCCTTGAGAAGGTGGTCGTGAGCTGCCTTCTTGAGCCGCTGCAGTCCATGTGGTGCGGGTACACCCACAGTGCTGTTAGGGAGGGAGCTCCAGGATTTTGACCCAGCGGCAGTGAAGGAACAACGATATATTTCCAAATCAGGATGGTGTGGCTTGGAGGGAAACTTCAATGTGGTGGAGTTCCTATCTATCTGCTACCCTTGTCCTTAGACCATAAGACATAGGAGCAGAAATTAGGCCATTCAGCCCATCAAGTCTGCTCCGCCATTCAATCGTGGCTGATAAGTTTCTCAACCCCATTCTCCCACCTTCTCCCCATAACCTTTGATCCCCTTACCAATCAAGAACCTATCTATCTCGGTCTTAAATACACTCAATGACCTGGCCTCCACAGCCTTCTGTGGCAATGAATTCCACAGATTCACCACTCTCTCGCTAAAGAAGTTTCTCCTCATCTCTGTTCTAAAAGGTCTTCCCTTTACTCTGAGGCTGTGCCCTCGGGTCCTAGTCTCTCCTACTAATGGAAACATCTTCCCCGTGTCCACTCTATCCAGGCCTTTCAGTATTCTGTAAGTTTCAATCAGATCCCCCCTCATCCTTCTAAACTCCATCGAGTATAGACCCAGAGTCCTCAAACGTTTCTCATATGTTAAGCCTTTCATTCCTGGGATCATTCTCGTGAACTTCCTCTGGACCCTCTCCAGGGCCAGCACATCCTTCCTGAGATACGGGGTCCAAAATTGCTCACAATATTCTAAATGTGGTCTGACCAGAGCCTTATAAAGCCTCAGCAGCAGATCCCTGCTTTTATATTCTAGTCCTCTCAAAATAAATGCCAACATTGCATTTGCCTTCCTAACTACCGACTCAACCTGCAAATTACCCTTAAGAGAATCCTGGACTAGGACTCCCAAGTCCCTTTGCACTCCAGATTTATGAATTCTCTCCCCATTTAGAAAATAGTCTATGCCTCTATTCTTCCTACCAAAGTGCATGACCTCACACTTCCCCATATTGTATTCCATCTGCCACTTCTTTGCCCATTCTCCTAACCTGTCCAAATCCTTCTGCAGCCTCCCCACCTCCTCAATACTACCTGTTCCTCCACCTACCTTTGTATCATCTGCAAACTTAGCCAGGATGCCCTCAGTTCTTTCAACTAGATCGTTAATGTATAAAGTGAGAAGTTGTGGTCCCAACACTGACCCCTGCAGAACTGCACTAGTCAACGGCCGCCATCCTGAGAAGGACCTCCTAATCCCCACTCTCTGCCTCCTGCCAGACAGCCAATCTTCTATCCATGCTAGTACCTTGCCTCTAACACCATGGGCTCTTATCTTACTGAGCAGTCTCCTGTGCGGCACCTTGTCAAAGGCCTTCTGGAAGTCCAAGTAGATAACATCCATTGGCTCTCCTTTGTCTAACCTATTCGTTACCTCCTCAAAGAATTCTAACAGATTTATCAGGCATGACCTCCCCTTGATGAAACCATGCTGACTTTGCCCGATTTTACCATGCACTTCCAAGTATTCTGAAATCTCATCCTTAATAATGGACTCTAAAATCTTTCCAACGACCGAGGTCAGGCTAATTGGCCTGTAATTTCCCGTCTTTTGCCTCACTCCCTTCTTAAACAGGGGGTTACATTAGCGATTTTCCAGTCCTCTGGGACCCTCCCTGACTCCAGTGATTCCTGAAAGATCGCCACTAACGCCTCCACTATCTCTTCAGCTATCTCCTTCAGAACTCTGGGGTGTAATCCATCTGGTCCAGGTGATTTATCCGCCTTCAGACCTTTCAGTTTTCCTAGCAACTTCTCCTTGGTAATGGCCACCATACTCACCTCTGCCCCCAGACTCTCTTGAACTTTGGGGATGTCACTCGTGTCTTCCACTGTGAAGACTGATGCAAAGTACCTATTCAGTTCCTCCGCCATTTCTTTGTTCCCCACTATTACTTCTCCAGCGTCATTTTCCAGCGGTCCAATGTCCACTTTTGCCTCTCTCTTACCCTTTATATATCTAAAAAAACTCTTGCAATCTTCTTTTATATTACTGGCTAGTTTACCCTCATATTTAATCTTCTCCTTCCTTATTTCTTTTTTAGTTGTCCTCTGTTGGTCTTTGTAGGCTTCCCAATCCCCTGGTTTCCCACTGCTCTTCGCCGCATTGTATGCTTTCTCTTTAGCTTTTGTGCTGTCCCTGACTTCCCTTGTCAGCCATGGTTGCCTCGTCCTCCCCTTAGTATCCTTCTAGTTGATAGTTGTTGTGGGTTTGGAATGTGCTGTCTAAGGAGCCTTGGTGAGTTCTTGCAATGCATCTTGTAGATGGTACGCACTGCTATTACTGAGTGTCAGTGGTGGAGGGAGTGAATCTTTGTGGATGTGGTGCCAATTAAGCAGGCTGCTTTGTCCTGGACAGTGTCAAGCTTCTTGAGTGTTGTGGGAGCTGCACTCATCCAGGCAAGTGGGGAGTATTCCATCACACTCCTGATTTGTGCCTTGTAGATGGTGGACAGGCTTTGGGGAGTCAGGAGGTGAGTTACTCATCGCATGAATCCTAGCTTCTGACCTGCTCTTGTAGCCACAGTATTTATATGGCTAATTTAGTTCAGTTTCTGGTCAATGGTAACCCCCAGGATGTTGATTTGGGGGATTAAGTAATGGTAATGCCATTGAACATCAAGGGGCGATGGTTAGATTCTCTCTTGTTGGAGATGGTCATTGCCTGACACTTGTGTGGCGCAAATGTTACTTGCCACTTGTCAGCCCAAGCCTGGATATTGTCCAGGTCTTGCTGCATTTGGACATGGACTGCTTCAGTTTCTGAGGAGTCATGAATGGTGCTGAACATTGTCCAATCATCAGTGAACATCCCCACTTCTGACCTTATGATGGAAGGAAGGTCATTGATGAAGTAGCTGAAGATGGTTGGGTCAAGGACACTACCCTGAGGAACGCTTGCAGTGATGTCCTGGAGCTGAGATAACTGACCTCCTACAACCACAACCATCTTCCTTTGTGCTAGGTATGACTCCAACCAGTGGAGAGTTTTCCCCCTGGTTCCCATTGACTCCAGTTTTGCTAGGACTCCTTGATGCCACACTCGGTCAAATGCTGCCTTGATGTCAAGGGCAGTCACTCTCATCTTACCTCTGGAGTTCAGCTCCTTTGCCCATGTTTGAACCAAGGCTGTAATGAGGTCAGGAGCTGAGTGGCCCTGGCGGAACCAAAATTTGGCGTCAGTGAGTAGGTTATTGCTAAGCAAGTGCCGCTTGATAGCACTGTTGATGACCCCTTCCATTACTTTACTGATAATGGAGAGTAGACTGATGGGGCGGTAAGTGACCAGGTTGGATTTGTCCTGCTTTTTGTTTACAGGACATACCTGGGCATTTTTCCACATAGCCGGGTAGATGCCAGTGTTGTACCTGTACTGGGACAGCTTGGCTAGGTCTGTCAGCATCTGTGGAAAGAGAAATGGAGTTAACGTTTCGGGTCTGTATGACTCTTCTCCAGAGCTCTGTCTTGTTTGTGATGGCTTTGGATTTTGATGGTTTGCATCGTGCTGGCTAACTCTGTAAACTGTCGCCTTGTGTGTTTCAGGAGCCCCACTCTGGCATGGCAGGCTCTGCTCCATTTGCTACAGAGGAAGACAGTGGGCTAAGAAGGTGCCGGTTCACTGGCCTTTGTTTTCTCTGGACCCTCTTCTTATCCAGCTGAGCTTTTCATTTCTCCTCACCTGTTCCAATGCCCTTCCAAACAGTCAGCCTCCAGAGGTCACAGCCTCCAGAGGTCACAGTCGCCAGTGACCATCTCCCAGTTGTCCATGTCAATGTCCGCCATCTTCATATCTCACTTGTCCTTGTAGCAGAGGCATGGATGCCCAGGAGGTTGTGACCCTGTGGCCAGTTCACTGTACAGAAGGCCTTTGGGTTTACAACAATCATCCATCTAATGGTCATGGCTGAGCCATCGCAGACATCCTTGGCTTAGCAATGAGTGGGTGCTGATGGAATTAGCATGCTTCCAGACCTCTGGGCTGGTGACTTTTTCCTGCCAAGGGTACGTCTGAGACAGTGAAGGTGGAAACTGTTCAGCTTTTTCTGCTGCTTAGCATATGTTGTAGAGGAATGCACCCACCCTCTGTGGGTGACCTGAATGCAAATGATAGCAACAAAGAGAAGAATATGCCAAAGAGGATCAGTACCAGAGCACAACCCTGTTTGACCCCACTGTGCACCCAAAGGGTTCCGATGTTGCCCTGTCATAGCTGACCTTACCCATCATGTTATCCTGGAAAGAGGAGATCACATTGAGCAGCTTCAGCAGGCAGTCAACTTTCTCCAGCAACTTAAATAGGCCATCTCTGCTCACATGGCCGAATATCTCGGTGAGATCAATGAAGGCAATATATAGTGGCCCCTTTCTTTACAGCATTTCTCTTGTAACTGCCAAACTGAGGAGATCATGTCAATTGTAGATCCTCCAGTTCTGAAACCACACTGGGTTACAGGATAGATCCGTTCAGCCAGGGTCTGCAATCGGACAAGAGGAACACGAGCTAATACTTATCCCACGCTCTTCAGCAGGGAGATACCTCGATAGTTGTTGCAATTGCTGTGGCCACCCTTATTCTTGTACAGGGTCACAATATTTACAGTCTAACAAGTCTTAGGGCACTAACCCCTCCCTCCAGCAGAGACAGAGAATTTTGTGCCGATGCTGCAGGAGTGTTGGTTTCCCGTGCTAGATGAGTTCAGGCAGTAGAGCATCAGCACCTGGAGCTTTGTCCATGGCAAGTGAGTCAATAGCTGGTGGGTTCAATATCCAGCTCTGCCGTGACAGGCAGGCTTTCTATGGGGTCTAGATCTTCCTCAGTGTTGGTGCTTTCCCTAGAGTACAACTCAAGGAAGTGTTCCACCCATCTCGCCAACTGTTTATTGGAGTCGCTGATGACCTCCCCTGCTTGTTTTCAAAGAGTCATTTCCTTTGGTGATGAGACAAAAACAAAAATAGCTGGGAAAACTCCGCAGGTCTGACAGCATCTGTGGAGAGGAAGACAGAGTTAATGCTTCAAGTCCATATGGCTCTTTTGTTTTTGTTTCAGATTTCTAGCATCCTCAGAATTTTGCTTTTATCCTTTGCTAATGAACCTGTTCCCTTCTTGATCCCTTCATACATGCCCCTAGCATTCCATGTGTCAAAGGACATTTGGATATCCTGGTGAAGTTGTAACCAGTAGTCATTGGCGCACAGCTTAGCATCTGTTGGGCTTTACGTCGACTGGCTCTTAGTGCATTCAGAATCTTCACACTCAGATCCCTCTTGAAGTTAATGAGAGTGGATCACTTGGCTTCAATGACAGGTTCCATCACGGTGATGTTAGCCTCAAACCAGACAGCATTTTACTGCCCTCCCTTCCCATATGTTGAGAGTGCGGTATTGTAAATGGTATGTCAAAGAATGTTCCATTTTGTTTCTGCACACTGTGTGGGGTTGATCCCCTGTGGTGCAAATGGTTAGTGTGTATAACTATTAACCAAAGGGTTGATGGTTTGAGACCATCCAAAGATCAATCTTCTCACTGTTTTCCCCCCCACTTCAGTTTGATCAAAATGTGCTCCTTTCTCCTTTTCTTTTTAAAAATTTGTATTTCTATAGCACTTTTCATGATCTCAGGATGTCCCAAAGTGCTTTATAGCCAATTAAATACATTTGAAATGTAATCACTGTTGTAATAAGACCATAAGACATAGGAGCAGAAATTAGGCCATTCGGCCCATCGAGTCTGCTCCGCCATTCAATCATGGCTGATAAGTTTCTCAGAGATAAAAAAAAACTACTGCAGATGCTGGAAATCCAAAACAAAAACAGAATTACCTGGAAAAACTCAGCAGGTCTGGCAGCATCGGCGGAGAAGAATAGAGTTGACGTTTCGAGTCCTCATGACCCTTCAGCAGAACTGAGTCAAACACCAAGAGAGAAATGGAAAGCAATGAAGGTGAACAAGGCAGAAGAGACAGGCGGCAATCCTGTCAGAGAGCAGAGCAATACTTCTTCAAGGTAGGCATTTCTTGAAGAGAAGTGGCAGTCAATTAAACACAGAGATAAAAACAAAAAACTACTGCGGATGCTGGAAATCCAAAACAAAAACAGAATTACCTGGAAAAACTCAGCAGGTCTGGCAGCATCGGCGGAGAAGATAAGTTTCTCAACCCCATTCTCCTGCCTTCTCTCCGTAACCTTTGAATGTAAGAAACACAGCAGCCACTTTGAACACCGCAAACTCCCACAAAACAGTAACCTGATAGTGACCAGATAATCTGTTCTTGTGATGGTAATTGAGGAATTGAAGTGGGGCTTTCAAGCTCTACAGCAACGATGGGGTTAAAATTGTTCCCGGATGCTAAGTTAATAGAATATCACAAACACGCCTCCTGAGGACATCTTGCTGGAAGATTGGTGCTTAGCACTCAGTTTGACCGAGCAAGTCTGTTCTGGACAGATCTGCTCAGTGCTGATGTCATTTTCACAACTGAAAACAATGGATCCCACCAAGACGAGCTGGCTCCAAAGTTGACCTTTATGTAAAAGATTTTTCTCCTTCCGTGATAGGTGACAGGACGTTGTCTGGGGCCATTTGGTTGTGACGATGGATTCCTCCGTTTCTTAATGAGATGACATGATGGTGGTGATCCTGTGTCATTGTTCTGATGTCCTAAGTTCCAGTCCTTTTAATAGCATCAGTTCTGTTGTAGGCGGCACTGACTGTAACGCAATTGGAATAGTATTTAAACTGCTGGAAACTCTGTATCGTTGGAAAAGCCTTCTGGCGTGACCAGTAAAGATTGTCTCCCCACCGGTGTAAAAAATAAAGGCTGCTTGAGTGTTGAACCGAAGACCTAGTCTGAGGGGAGAGGGGTGGGGGGGGCGAATGGGGGGGTGGTGGGTAGGCCCTGGCCCTGAGGACAGCAGACTCCTGCCCCAACTGAACAAGTGTCCAACATGGATGACATAAACAAGAGCCAGTTGATCGAAATAATAAAGTTACTGGCGCAGAATCAAAGACAATAGGTAACATTGGCCCCCGGGAAGGAACCTAATCCCCGTTCTTACATAAATGCACTGTTAGGGGGTAGGCAGTGCGATATGTTAGTGGATTCGGGGGCATCAGTGTCTATAACCAATTTAGAACTCCCACTCACCAAACACTCCATACTTATTCAGGGGATGGGCAGACAGCAGATATGAGCTTATAAAAGTAAGACACAGTTACTGGAGGTAGGCGGCATGTTCCTACCCATCCAGTTATGGGTATACAACAGCCCTGAAGGAACCATCCTAGGAGTAGACATTCTGAGTGAACTAAACCTATCGATTGACCCAAAAAACAGACGACTGGTTTGGTTAGACCCAAGGGGACACAGGCAACAAGCGATAGGGACAAGGGCAATAGCCCAATATGTAGTTAAATTAGGAAGTGTAAAACAGTTAAGCAGAGATTGGTCCTAGGAGGGAAAATGGGGAACACTGTGTGACGCCATTGATGGGGTATAGGCAGACATAACACAGGATCTGGACTGGTAAAAATAGACCCATTTGTAGTACCATGCCCAGTGCATACTGCACACCGACAATACCCCATGAAGCCTGAGGCAAACGTAGCAGTCCAGAACATAGTACTGGAATTGGTGAAGCAGGGAGTACTGAAAGAAGTCACGTCCACTACCGTATGGCCAGTTCAAAATCCAGACGGATCATACCGCCTCACTATCAATTACACTGCGCTCAACAAAGTAACCCCGTATGGACTCCCCATAGTGGCCAGCCCGTCGACCATATTTAATGACCCAAAACCCGTACATAAAATCTTTACCGTCCTAGATATAGCCAATAGATTCTGATCAATACCATTGGCATGTGAATCACACGGTAAATTTGCCTTCACCGTTGGAGACCGACTGTAAACCAGAACCAGAGTCCCGCAGGGATTCCACAATAGTCCCAACATATTTCACCAAGTAATTAGCCAAGACTCAGAGGACCTGGACCTAACCCCGGTATAGAAGTACCCTCTTGCAATATGTAGACAACATTCTGATCACATCCATAACTGAGGAAGGACACATGGGAGTACTGCTGTGCACTTTGCAAGCCTTGGAACAGGCGGCTTCAAGGTAAATCCTAAGAAAGCTCATCTGGGATTCGCCCAGGTGCAGTATCTAGGGCATGAAATAAGCCACGGTTGCAAGACCTTACCCAGAGACAGAAAAGCAGCCGTCAGTGACATGTCAAGGCCACTCACGGTCAGGGGAGTGAGGAAGGTGTTGGGTCTGTTTAATTATTGCCGGAACTTTATACCAAATTTCACGGCCGTCGCCGAGACCATCCAGAGGCTAGTAAAGGGAGGCAAGCCCGCCACAGAGAACGTAGAGTAGGGACTGGAGCTGGACAAGGCCTATACCCAATTAAAAACTGCCCTGATGTCTGCCGCAGCCCTGAGGTTGCCTAATATGTCCCCACCTTTTCACGTATACTGCAGCATAGACGGCAACATTTATAACGCTGTAGTCTCATAAGAATTGAGGCGATATGAGGCCAGTAGCATATTATTCAACCCAGCAGATACCAGTGGTTAGTGGGATGACCTGATGCTGTCAATTGTGCCGCCTAGGCAGTGAGGGTCTGTGAGCCAGTGGTAATGTCAGGACAGATGGTGTTACACACATTGGTGGACCTGTTAAATACCAGTAAATTGCGGTCAGTATCTGATAGTAGAAGGGCTGCATGGGAAGTGTTCTTGATACCCAAGGAGCGATCAGTACAGATAGTAAGGGATGATAGGGTAAACCCGGCTGATGGTATGTTATCTGAGGGTGGGGCACACGAGTGTCAAATAGCAATTGACGCTGAGACCTATCAGATGAGCCCGTTGAGAACCCCGACCTCACTTTCTATGTGGACGGATCACAGAGGAACATAGATGGGGAGCCTCACACGGGATGGGCCGTAGTTAATAAGAATGGGAGGATTGGAGGGAGCAGCATCAGCACAAGTTGCAGGATTAACAGCCCTCACAGAAGCTTTGAAACTATCAAAGGGGAAAAGAAGCAACATTTATACAGATAGTATGAAATAGCCCCATGGGATCATTTACATCCACCTGAGAGGGTTGGCAGGGCCCCAGTTTAACATCCTAACCTAAGATGAGACAGCACCTCCAACCATGCAGCATTCCCTCTGTACTGCAGCAGAGTTTTATGCTCAAGTTTCTAGAATATAACTTCTGCCTCAGAGCCGGAGTGCTCCTCACCAAACAATGGTGGATAGGCCCAATGAAGGATCTGACCGAAACACTAACCTGACCCTTTCTCTTTTCAGTTCCCCACCCTGTGTCTGTCAAACGTCACCTCTTATTACCAAAACAAGTGGATTCTACTTTTCTTTACAGGCATTTCACACCATCTTAAAATCACAGCAATCTAATCTTTATTTATATGGCTGAGAAATAACATTTACATCTGTTTGATTTTATTTTCCAATTATTTTGCTTCAAGCAAGGTTACAGTCCCATGGGCAGTGGAAGGTTTCAGCTGTCAGTCTTGATGATGTGTGCTGACAGGATCTTTGACTGTGGGGGGCATCACAGCAAAGCACAATTTGGATTCAGCCCCATTGTCCATATGGATGTACAACAACAACAACAACAACAGATCAGCCTCAGGTCTGATCTCAGAGGGAGGTGATGGTGTAATGGCAATATAACTGGACTAGTAATCCAGTGGCCCAGACTAATGCTCTGGTGACATGGGTTCAAATCCCACCATGGCAGCTGGTGGAATTTGAATTCAACTAGTAAAATTTGGAACCTTGAAGAAAAGCTAGTCTCAGTAATGGTGACCATGAAACCATTGTTGCCTAAAACAAAACATCTGGTAAAGGGGAAGGAAACCTGCCATCCTTACCCTGGTCTGGCTTATGAGTGACTCCAGACTCACAGTAATGTGGTTGCCTTTTAACTGCCCCCTGAAATGGCCTTGCAAGCGACTTAGTTTAAGGGCAATTAGAGATGAGCAACAAATGCTGGCCTTCCTAGAAACACCCACATCCCGTGAAAGAATAAAATTAACTTGCATTTATATAGTGCCTTTGACATAATAGAACATCCCAAGATGCTTCACAGGACTGTGGAATTTGGCACTGAACCACATAAGGAGATATTAGGACAGATGACCAAAATCTTGGTCAAAAAGATAGGGAGTAATGAGGAGCAATCTAAATTAAAACAGCAATTTTCTTATTCAAATAATTATTCAATCAATGTGTTAAAAGTTCAATGGATATTATATTTTATAACATAGGCCTCAAAAGAATCTACTCATCCATTGCTGCAAGATAGCTTTATTCATAAAGTAAAAACATAAAGTGCTGGAAATACTCAGCAGGTCTGTCCAGGGAGAAACAAGAGTTAATGTTTCAGTTTGATGATCGTTTATCAGTCCTATTACTTTGTTCATCATTTAGTATGTTTTGTTTTAAGTATTTTTTGAAAGGAAAGACTAGCACTTCATGTATTATTTTCCTCAAAACCCCGGTGCAATGTCAGTCCAGTCAACTCCCACCGTCTGCGCCCCCCTCTCCCCTCCCTTGCCATCCCGTTTACCCCACGCGATATGTTTGTGTATCCAACTGCAGTTCGCACGCCCGAAATTAAAAAGGTAACAAATCCAGATGCTGTCAATTTAAAAAGCCAAACCAAAAAAAAAACCAAAAAGACCCGTGCAACTATCACAGGCACTGGAGAGACACTGGATTTGCCTCTTTTTTTTGCAGACCTTTGAGCTGTTGACAAACTTTTGCTGCTTCTGTGCTTGGAGCTGGTGCAGCCAGGCAAACCTGTCAAAGCCGCAAGTTCACAGTGACATGTAAACAGCTCACACACACACACACCTGTGTCACAGGTGGCAAATCCCACGTTTTGGACCCCGCCACAAGCACTGGTGTCACTGCACACTGAGAAACATTGAAACTCAAAGAGTCGCTGCTGCCCTGCCCCTCCAACCATTAAAAAACACAAACTAAACAGCACTCACAAAACCAACATTTCCCAGTTTCTGCACGTTCCAAAAGGTTAAGAAAGAATTTACTTTATAAAATTCTTCATAAACCATTAAAAAAAAAATGCTGTTTGTCTCCTTCTCCTCAAAGGCAGCGCGAACGGCCAATGTCCCTTCACTGGGCGTGTGCAATCTCCAGGCGCAGGGAGGTTGCTGTGATTTTACCGGATTGTACAGTGGTGCAGTATTTTGCAGCACAGTTACAAGACACAACAGCACTTTAGCAAAAATGAGTGAGTCACAGCCAAGCAGAAAACATCCCAGGAAGGTGATGACACTTGAACAAAAGGTCACAATCCTAGATAGACTGTGAAATGGTGCAAGTGCTTCCATGATGGCCAGGGGGTCCTCTGTGAATGTGAGTGAATCCACAATCAGGTACATGAGGCAGTCTGAGGAAAAATTAAGGGCCAGTGTTAGTGTTTCTGGTAGTCGTACTGCCAGGTTAACTTTTGTGCGCAGGAGAGACCCATGTTAAGAGGAAATGGAGAAGTTGCTCAATGTTTGGATTGAGCACCAAGCGTCAAAGGAGGACCCCAGTTAATGGTCCAATCATTCGACACAAAGCACTTGTATTGTACCAGCACATAAAGAGCAGTAAGAGGGGTAGTGCTGGTGTCACCAGTGATGATGAACATGGTGCAGAAGGTACCTCTCCTTCCATTTGCAAAGAATTCTCAGCCAGCACAGGATGGATGGTTCAATCGCTTTAAGTTGTGTTTCAGGCTGCATAATGTGATGTTGGCGGGGGAAGGCTGCTTCAAGGTAGCTGCAGGAGTTTCCCAAGGTGCTGCAGGAATACACTGAGGAGAGAGGGTAGCAGGCAGAGATGGTCTTCAATGCAGACGAAATGGGTCAGTTCTGGATGAAGATGCCAAATAGGACCTACATTTCAAATGAAGAAAAGACAGTTCCTGGGTTTAAAGCAGCCAAGGACAGGCTGACACTTCTACTATGCGTCAACGTGGCTGGTTTTAAATGTAAACCAACACTGGTTTTAGGTCAGAAAACCTTCGAACTTTCAAAAGGGAAAATAAATGTCATCTGCCAGTCTTGTGGAAGTCTAACAGAAATATCAGTCTTTGACAACTGGTTTGCCAATTGCTTTCTGCCAGAGGTCCACATTTATCTGAGGGAAATGAACCTGTCCTTCAAAGACCTATTAATCCTCGATAATGCACCTGGGCATCCACATTCTTGCAGAGAGCCAACCAAATGTTGAAATTTAGTTTTAACCCCAAATTCCACCTGAGTTATCCAACCAATGGACTGGGGAGGAGGGGGAGGAGTCATTGCCTCATCTAAGGCCAACAAAGTTTCAAGCCACATTCTTCATCTTCTGGAAGCAGGCCCTTCAACCACAGTCTGATTGCTGGAAGCAATTCAATATCCTCATAGCAGTCGGCATAATTAAGGACTTATGGGATGAAGTTAGAGCTTCAACTATAAAAATCTGCTGGAAAAAAGTTTGGCCTGAGGCTGTGAATGATTTCACAGGATTCCTCAATGTGGATACTGAAGTGGTCAGGATTGTTGACTTGGCAGAACAAGTTGGAGCAGAGCGACTTGAAGACATCACCACAGCTGAAGTGGATGAGTTGCTTCAATCTCTTCAAGAGGAACTCTCTATGGAAGAATTGGTTGAACTAACGAGATTCAATGAACCTAAACAGGAGCAGGAGGAGGAGGAAGAGGCTCAGTTCACAACCAAGGCGATGGCAGATCTCACATGGTCAGCCGAAGATTTGAAAAAAACAGGCAACAGACCATGATACAAGCATGGAAAGAAGCACTGCCTCTTCTAGAGCGATTGACACAGGGGTGGCTGGAAGATATCTAATTCAGTCCATTACAAACTGTGTTTGCCATTCGCGATTTCACTCTTGACAAGATCTCGTGGGAACGGAAGCCCTGTGAACACTGGGAATTGACTGTATTCAATGTTTTGTTGCTAGCAAAAAGTTGTATGTTATATTTCTAGGATATATTAATCCTCTGCCACACAGACTGAAATAAAACCCAATATTATCGGTTTCAGTTTTGTGGTCCAACAACACATTAGCTTAAACCTTGTGAATTGTCCTGATCTACAGAGACTGTTTAATCAACAAAGGTTCATTGGACTGGTTCATGGGATGTGAGGGTAATCATGAGGAGAGACCAAGTAGACTAGGCCTGTGTTCCCTGAAGTTTAAAAGAATGAAAGGTGATTTAATTGAGACATATAAAATTCTTATGGGGTTTACCAGGGTTGATGCTGAGGAGATGTTTTCTCTGGTTGGGGAATCTAGCACAAGGAATCACAATCTCAGAATAAGGGGTCAGCCATTTAGGACTAGGATGAGGGAAAATTTCTTCACTCAAAGGCTCATAATCTAAGTCAAATAGTCTATTTACATAAACATCACCTGTGTCTCTCGGCATTTTTAGACCTGGGCATTAATCTCCTCAATCTTCTTTTCTCCACTGAAAATGAGTGCTGCTCTGAGTTAGAAGCTTAAAATCTAGAATTGTACTGCACTCCACCCCCTCACGTAAGTAGGAAAGAAAATAGAAGACTTGCATTTATTTAGCACCTTTCACAACCTCAGGAAGTCCCAAAGTGCTTTACAGCCAATGAGGGCTAACTAACGTTGTAATATAGGGAAAGGCAGTAGCAAGTTTGGACACAGCAAGCTCCCACAAGCAGCAATAAATAAATGATCCAATTGCCTGTTTTTAGATAGCGTTCCAAACGTTCCCTTTGCGATACCCCGGTCCACTCCTCAATCAATCCCAACATGTCCATCCTTCCCACGGCATCTTCCCATGCAAGCTCAGGAGATGCAACACCTGCCCTTTTACCTCCTCCCTTCTCACTGTCCAAGGCCCCAAATATTCCCTCCAGGTGAAACAGCGATTTACCTGTACTTCTTTCAATTCGGTAGACTGTATTTGTTGCTCACAATGCGATCCCTCTACACTGGGGAAGTAGACACAGGTTAGGGGACCACTATTCAGAACTCCTCCATTCAGTCTGTAAGCATGACCCTGAGTTTCCAGTTCACCTGTTGTTCTAATTCTCCACGCCACTTCCACTGGTCTCTGACCTCACTGTCCTTGGCTTCCTACAGTTTTCCAATGAAGCTCAATGTAAACTTAAGGAACAACATCTCATCTTTCAATTGGGCACTTCACAGCCTTCTGGGTTCAACAATTTCAGAACATAATCTCTGCTCCTTTTTTTCATTGTTTGTTCTTGGATGGCAATTTTTGAAATTGATTCTGCATTTTCCCATTAACAACCCCCTCTGGATACATCCTTCGTTTGTTCACTTGTCCCATTACCATCCTGCCTTTTGCCTTGCACCATCATCCTTTTTGTCATTTAATCTTCACCCTATTACAGATCTTCGCTTTTGTTCTCCCGCTCCCCTCTTCCTCGACCTGTGTACTTGCTTAAAGGCTGCATTTATTTGTGCCAACCACTAGGCAGAGCACTTGCTGCACATGTGCAGATGCAGTGTCAGTCTGTGACTGTTTAATGTCAGGGATGCTTTCAAGTGGAGTTCTGCTTTCCGTCATTGAATTATGCCGGTTTTTGCAAGCTGGTATCTCATAACTATTTCCTTTACAACAAAATCAGTTAATGGAAAAAAATTGCAACTACTCAAATTTTAATGACCAATAGTATTTCAAGTAGTGAATACAAGATACCGGAGAGTGACGTGAGGATTTTTCCATAACCCAATGTGGGGCTCAAAACCATGACCCTGGGATTAAGAGTCCAATTAGCTACCATCTAAGGCTGTATAGGACCTCCCTACAAAAAGCCTTTCAAACTTAGTCCTTTGTTTAAATATATATTTATTTATTCATAAGAATATCATTTAGTGGTTAAAGTTGCAGTTAAACTGACCTTTTTGTAGTGTTAAACTGGAGTGGGAGTAAAACTAACCCTAACCCACCATCTTGGTGGCAGAATCTGCACATGTGCTGGTGACCACACTGTGGACTGTGTGTCCATGTGCAACTGTTCCTGACACCTTTCTGGTCAGCAGGGATTACAGTGTTGCTTAACACATGTTTCATCTCTAACCTTTGCCAGTTCTGATGAAAGGTCATCGATCTGAAACGTTAACTCTGTTTCTCTGTCCACAGATGCTGCCAGACCTGCTGAGTATGTCCAGTATTTTCTGTTTTTATTTCAGATTCCCAGTGTCTGCAGTATTTTGCTTTTGTGTCTGCTTTTAGGTGTTGGCTGAGGGATAAATGTTGGCCAGGACACTGGGAGAACTCCCCTATTCTTCTACAAACATACAAAATAGGAGAAGTAGGCCATTCAGCCCCTCAAGCCTACTCCACCATTCAATAAGATCATGGCTGATCTGTCTGTGTTTCAAGTTCTACATTCCCATCTATCCCCCAAAACCTTTGATTCCCTTGCCCAATAAGAATCTATCTATTTCTGCCTTAAAAATGTTCAGTGACCCTACTTCCACTGCCTTCTAAGGCAGAGAGTTCCAAAGTCACACAACCCTCAGAGAAAGAAATTCTCATCTCTGTCCTAATTTTAAAACAGTGTCCCCTAGTTCTTGACTCACCCACAAGAGGAAACGTCCTTTCTATGTCCACCTTGTCAAGACCATTCAGGATCTTATATACTTCGATCAAGTCACCCCTCACTCTTCTAAACTCCAGTGGAAACAAGCCCAGTCTGTCCAACCTTTCCTCATAAGACAATCCGCTCATTCCAGGTATCAATCTAATAAACCTTCTCTGAATTGAAATGAGAAAAAAACTTACATTCTGCAAAGAATATGATCTTTTATGTACACCTTAGAGGTCAAACATTTTGGTTTAACGTCATTTGAAAGACCAGCCACTGACCGTGCAGCACTCCCTCATCACTGCACTGAAGTGCCAGTCTACATTGTATGCTAGTGTCTGGAGTGAGGCTTGAATCCACAACCTTCTGACAGAGGAGAGAGAAAGTGCTATCAGAGCCAAGCCTGACAGCAATGTCCTATTGAAGATAGAGTACCTAAAACTATGTACAATATTCTGAAGAATGATCTATAGAAGACTAGAATAACTTATTTTGACTTGTAGTTGAAAATTCTCAAGAGATAACCTGGTATCTAGTTATTTATGTTGGTAACAACTTTTTATTGATTGGAAATTTTCATTAAATGACCAAATCCACATCCTTTCTTTCTCTTTCAATGTCAGTGTATATTTTGTTTTCCATGGCAAAACGTATCCCTCGCAGGTGTTTACAATGAAATGTATAATTGTAAATATCTTAAGCTTTGTTCTGACTTACATCTGTGCTATTTGAACACTTTAATTACATTACTGTCTTGTAATGACTTCTCCTATGGGATACAGTGCACCAGTATTTCCCCAAAGGTACTAAGTTAAACAAAATAGTTTATCTAGTCATCTCTAACCAAGCTGGCACCAGCTCCCTTCTGACCAGCTAGAGGAGCAGATACAATAGTGAGTTTATTCCATTTGTTATTAAGTACATGCTGCCTGGGAACAGATTTATTGTAAAAGAATGTAAGAAAGACTTGCATTTATATAGCACCTTTCATAATCACTGGGTGCACTAAAGATCTAAAATGGGGTATATACGTCAGTTGTATTGTTAAACCAGCTAACAAATAGAACTGACATGTACATCTCATTTTAGCTCTCTGGGGCAGACAGTGCTGTAGTGGTAATGTCACTGGACCAGTAATCCTGAGGTCCAGGCTAATGACCTAGGAACATGGGTTCAAATCCCACCACAGCAGCTGGTAGATTTTAAATTCATATAATAAATCTGGTCTCAGTAATGATGACCGTGAAACTATCATCAATTGTTGTAAAAACCATCTGGTTCATTGCCTTTTAGACAAGGAAATCTGCCATTATTACATGGCCTGGCCAACATGTGACTCCAGGCTCTTGGTACTGTGGTTGACTCCTTTGAAATGGTGTGGCAAGCCACTCAGTTGAAGAGCAATAAGGGACGGGCAAGAAGTGCTAGCCTTACCAGTGACACACTCATCCCATGAAAGAATATAAAAAAAAACACCCAGCAGTTTGACAGTGTTAATGATGGAATGTGATGCCAGTGATAGACTGGGAGGGGCTGGTTTGTTTTGTGCAAAGCAGACGTCAACAATCACACACTTATCGGGGTGAAGGCACATTCTGTTCTCCATGGATCAGGAATACCAGCATGTGCAATTCAGTGCAGATGCTATGCTTTTCAATAACAGTCATGTCACCAACACATTTGAAGCGACAAATGCCACTGTCAACTTCTCTGCAGCTGGCGACGATCACAGGAAAGAACACGACTGGCCCCATGTTGTTTTGAAAGCTGAAATACCATTCCTTCATTCAAGCGATGATCTTGTAACCATTTTCACATCTTTGATGTGCCCTGGATTGGAAAACAGGGCACCTATGTGATTGAGCGCAATCACAAAGCAGCAATGCAGAGCAAGTGAAAGATGTTCAGAAAAGGGTAATTCTTGTCCCTAAATTACCAGAGTAACTCAGAGGTCTTACACGATTGCAGTCTGGAGATACTCAAGAATAGATGTGATCAACTCCGCCATTCTGTAGGGAGGTCACTGCCAAACTCCACTACTTGTTACCTACAGACAGATTTCTCAGCAGCTACGGAATTCAAAACAAGATTTAAGAATAGCACATGCCATACAAACTCTGAGTATTAAACTTTGAACCCTGATAACTAAGCCCTAATCTAATGATCAGTATGTTATTTCACTCTGTTCTATCATTTTGTGTGTTTTTATATTTAACTTGTAAACTTCCCCTCAATTCAATCCTTGGCTGTCTGAAGTGGATTTTTTTTATAAATAAACCTCCATGAAGGTCTGCTCTATTATCAACACATCAGAAGCAGATGCCCAATTGATTCACAAGATCCTTTTTTTTCTTCATTCTTTCATGACATGTGGGTGTCACTGGCAAGGCCAGCATTTGTTGCCGATTCCTAATTGCCCTTGAACTGAGTGGCCTGCTAGGGCATTTAAGAGTCATATGCAGGCCAGACCAGGTAAAGATGGCAGATTTCTTTCCTAAAGGACATTAGTCAACCAGATGGGTTTAGATTCCAAACAATGCTTGACAGTTAATGGTCTTGTACTATCAACTGGTGCATTCACCATGGCAACACCTCTGCCAATCAGAGTCCACTTGCCAGCTAATCAGCATGCTCCTCTCTAGCAGTACAAATTGTTTCCTTTGCATTTGGTATTCTTGCGAATTGTTCTGATGAGTGCAAGATGAAAAGCTTTATAGACAAAAAAAAGTATTTTTTTCAGCAATGCTCAAGTTCTGTGCTACCAAATAATCATAAAAATACAAATGCATTTATACCAGTATTACAAATCCATACCAGAAGTATCGGAGGCTGATAGTTACAAAGTATAGTTTATTAATGTAGCTATAATGGAAACAAAAATATACAGTATAGACAGCATTACAAGTGTTAGAAACTCAGATATTTCATATCCTATACTCATCTTTTTCAAATGTCTTGACATATTTCTAATTAAGTGAATGAAAGGATTAGCAAGTTTGCCTGAACACTTCACATATCATGATCCTTGGACTTATTCCTGGGATAATCGTTTTTTGGTTGCCAAAGTATTTCAGACACGTCCTGAACTCAAAAAGAAAACACTTTTTCTTTTAAAAAAAAAGGGCTGATTTTATATTTAGGCCAATAAACAGTTAAGATAAGCTTGTTAACCATATCAAGACAAAAAGTCAATGAGCTGAAGTGTTAACTCTGTTACTTTCCCCATGGACACTGCCTGACCTGAGTATTTCCAGCAGTCGCAGTATTTTGCTTTTGTTTGTGAGAGACAATATCAAACCAGTATCAGTGCTTTCAAAGTAGGATCAATATTCAATCCTTAGTCTAGATTTTCTTTGATAAAATAAAAACAAACAGATGAACATTTAATCAGGCCCAAGAGTGGAACACATTATACAGTTGGTGGAATTTCCTTATTACTCAAGGAAAATGAATGCTTGTCTGGAGGAGTAGTTTTAATAAGGCGGGTCTTTCAACAATATGGATCTTCAGCTTACAATAGTTCTTTCCTCATCAATTATCTATGATGCAGCATCTATGGTGACTGCCTCTGAAATTCCTGTTCCTTGTTCTGTGCAAGTGACGTGCAGTGATCCATCCCTTTAAAGAAGAAAAGTTATTGAATGAGTGTCAAATTCGAAAATTAAGCTGACTTTCAATATTCAGACAGACAGTTACCAACCTGAACCAGAGCTGTGATGATATGATGATGGTCACAGGTGGAGGGAAACTGGTTATATCTAGCAGACTTTCATGGGTTTTATGACTATTTACTAATTTCAGGCTAATTTCAAGCCATCTTGCCTTGAAAAATCAAACTCTTTCTGAAGGCTGTTTATAATTGGATGATAGAAAGTTTACAGCACAGAAAGAGGCCACTTAGCCCATCTTGTCTGTGCTGGCCAAAAAACAAGCCGCCCTAATCCCACTTTACACCAATTGATCCGTAGCCCTGCAGGTACAGCACTCGAGGTGCATATCCAGGCACCTTTTAAACGAGTTGAGGGTTTCTGCTTGTACTACCCTTTCAAGCAGAGAGTTCCAGACCCCCAGAACTCTGAAAAAAGTTTCCTCATCTCCCTCCTAATCTTTCTACCAACCACTTTAAATCTATGCCTCCTAGTCACTGACCTCTCTGCTGAAGTAAATAGGCCCTTCTCATCCACTCTATGATGCAAAAATTAGTGACCTACTTCTGTTAAAAGATGTAATCAGCGTTATTAACCTATTGATGGAGCTGAATAGAGGAGCAGGGGAACAGGGTTCAGTTCTTTGTGCCATTCGTTTTCTTGCTTCATTATTATAGCTCAGTGAAGCAGCAAATGTGGTAAATATGCAAATAGGGCTTAATGTATTCTGTATAACCCACAGACATACATTTATAACAATAATATACACTTAGTGAGAAATTAGGAGTTCAATGCAATGACAGGTTACTAACTGCGCACTGGATCAGTCATTTAACTCTTTCAAGTCACAAGCAGAGTAAGATTAAAGAGAAAGTATAAATGCCTTGGAGCAGTGCCCAAATAACTCATCTGTCATTTTATGCAGCAAGCTGACAGGAGCACAGACCCGCCAGCCAACGTTTGCCCTAATCATAAACCCTCCACATGGATTTAATTGATTAATGACCAGCTAGAAACTGAACTGCGCTACGGAAAAGACCATCTCCTTCTGGCATCTGGGCAAAAAATGCACCATCACTGTGACCCTCAATGGTTGGGGAGGTAGCTAAAAGATTTTTACTGACCAACAATGTCTTGATCATATAGTGAGACAAACTCTGGAGCTGTGACTGTTTCAAACCAAAGTCAATTCCATCAACACTGAGATTGGTTTCTTTAATTCAAATTGATCTTCAACAAAACGTGCCTCCAATTAAATTTTTATGCAATCATTAAATTGGCCACTTTTATTGTTTGGTTAAACAGTTATTTAACGAGGTTTTCTTCTGCAGGTACTCCAGTTTAGTGGCGCCAAGTGGTGTGAGAACTGGCACAGTGGCCTCAGGTTGCTCATGCATTTTAACACTCAAATGGATGAATGCCATGTCATTGGAATGTCATTCCAAAACCAACAATCCAAGTTACAGATAAACTGACAACATTGCGAGGCACTTGTGAGCTTTGTGATCTGCCATCAAATCAAGTGACCCTCCTTTTCTATCCTTTGAAACAGAGGGGCTGATCCCATTCACCGTAGTATGTAGGCACACAGACTCCAACCTTGGGGCCAAGTACAGCTTGTTCCACTGCCGAGTAATCGAGTTAATGATTTTCATCATTTGGAACTCAGTTGTATTGATGGAAGAGGTAAGTGTGCCATATACAATTGTGTATCTTTGCATTAAAACTTGCTGCATTAGCTCACTTTAAACTCAGTTCAAATTTTCCTCTCAAAGCAACTCCAGACTTTTCACTCACTTTTAACAGTCACAGTGTTATCTCAAAGGAAATAGCAGGAGTAGGCCATTCGGCCCTTCAGGCCTGCTCTGATCTGGGCTGATTATCTGCCTCACTACCCCCCATATCTTTTAACATCCTTAATGTATAAAAATCTATCAATCTCTGTCTTCAGTATGCACAATGACTGAGCCTCCACAGCCCTTTGGGGCAGAGCATTCCAAATATTCATCACCCTCAGTGAAGAAATTTCTCCTCATCTCAGTCCTAAATGGCCTGCCTTTATTTTGAGACTGTGCTTCCTGGTTCTAGACACCGTAGCAAGGGGAAGCATCCTTCCTGCATCTACCCTATTGAGTCACACATGACCATTTCTCTCAGGTCAATGCGCTCCGAGGTGGCCAAGTGTCTGAGGGCTGGTGCAGATTTAATCATAGTAACCAGGAAAATCCAGGTTTGCTCACTGATCTGTATTGAGTCAGCAATTCTCAGCCCAGGCATCATTTAGCTACAACTGAACATGGCACCTAGACAGGGGTAAGCAAAAAGAAACAAAATCAGCAAAGGTTCTTTTTCTTAAATTGCAGAACAGGGAATCTTGCTGTAAAGAGTACAGTCATGGTCAGAGAAACAATATTAAGCTCAGACTTCATACTTGAATGCCTCTGAACAGTCACTAGCCACGCACATGAGAAAAAAAACCCTGGGGACTGGGAAGAAAAAGAGAAAATATATCAAAAGGCAATTGATGGCTGTGGAACATCTGTTAAAGATCAAAACATACCTTTGGAAATCCCCATACATCGCTCCCAATTCCCCCTGAAAATAAATTTTGAAACACATACCTTTTCATGGTGAGAACAGATAAAATGTCATGGTTGCTGCCTTCCTTCAGTTGTAAATCTTTGAGAATAATCTAGTCAATAAAACAAAATGAAGCAACAACTATGAAGTGGGTAGAATGGAGTGTTCTAACCATTCATCTTATCAAAATAAAACTATTAAACACGTTGCACTCCTCGCTCTCTATATCCAACTTACAAGGTGAAATCTGATTTTATCTCAAGGTCATCCAAAGGTTGACATCTAGTTCTAGTAGTAAGACCAAACACAGAACACAAACATGGCCAAGAGTCACCTGGGTTTCCTTTCTTTATGCTGCATCCTCTTTAATATACCGGGATAGTGGGGATTATAGTAATGGAAATAAATGTTGGCTGGGTAAGGAAGGTGGAAAACATAAGTACCAAACAGCTACTCTCCAATAATAAAAACAGAATTACCTGGAAAAACTCAGCAAGTCTGGCAGCATCGGTGGAGAAGAAAAGAGTCGACGTTTCGAGTCCTCACGACCCTTCACTCGAAACGTCGACTCTTTTCTTCTCCACCGTAGCTGCCAGACCTGCTGAGTTTTTCCAGGTAATTCTGTTTCTGTTTTGGATTTCCAGCATCCGCAGTAGTTTTTTGTTTTTACTCTCCAATAATGTCAGATAAAAATGACAGAATCAACTTCTTCAACAAAACATACATAGAATGTAAAATCCACAGGCACCACTGTATAACGTTTACTAGTTAAAGTGCTTTTAAAAGTCTCTCTCTATTTGCTTATTTTGTGCATTATGGATTTTTTTTATCAATACATTTTTCTGATGCCAATATGTTTTGATACTTTTTTTCCCAGCTTGGTTTTAAAAGATTGAAGCTTTTTTGGTGGGTTTCTGAAGTTCAGCCGAATCAGGAAACAAGGTGTCTTGACCACTAGTGCACCTGTATTTAAAAAAAATGCTTCTCCAGGTATGGTTTCTTTCGTTTAAGTTTTTCTCTAACATGTATCATTATAGGGCAATAAGTAAAGCAGAAGACCTGCACACAGGGTGTATACTTCACTGGACAAACAGATTGCAATTTCCTTTACAGAGCACCTTAGCCTCACTCCACACCCACCTTTGCTGATCCAGTTGAGAATAAGAACTCACCACTACATCGCAAATCACAGAAAATAAACATGAGTAAACAACATATGGAAACAAAGTTGGTCACAGATGCCCAATACTGGATCAACGGAATGACAGGAATAAAGTGATCAAAACCTACAGCATTCCAAAACTGTACTAGCATCCCCTAGTGGCATAAAACCATGCATCTGTCATGTTATTAATGTGAGTTTTAGCTACAACAGTCACACCAAAATTCACTTAGCTTCAGTGTTAACCTTGTACTGGAAGCCTTTCTCCCTGCACTGTGTAACAAAATCATATACCCATTTTTCCTAAATAAAAATCACCATTATATTAGACATAATGGTGAGGAATTAATCAATTGAGCAAATTATTGAATATTAATAAGTTAGTTTCATTTTTTGTTAACCTTGATATCAGTTAGATTTGTATGGTTGCTGGCAGCTATATATACAGGGTAATGACCAGGTTCTAGTGCAAGCCCCCTATCCCACAGGGGGATGGGAGGGGGAATTGCAAGGAGCACAAACTTCCCAAAATCCCTTGACAAATGCATCTCAGCAATCTTTGCTGGTTTAGTGGTTAAGTCCACTTTTCTAGTGTGGCATAGACCAGAAAAATCCCAAGTTCTAACTTAGCTCATCGCAGAGCTTAACATTTGGGGATTCCAACTGGCCTGATGGTTACTGGGGAAAGGGTAAAAAACAACAAACAGCCAGTACTTCCACTCACTATCCAATGGCTCTTGTTCGACTAAAGGATAAGGACAAGGTGAGGATTGGTTATGATGCCATGCAAAAATCAAACAGTTTGCCAATGCTAGCTGCCTAGGGTCATACATGGAGAATGGTCCCTTCAGGAGACTTGTCAGCACATGTGGAAATATACCCAACACAAGACAGAGGGTATTTTTTAAACAAAGTCTTTTGAGAGTTTTCTACCACCCCCTCTCTCCCTTCCAATTTCTACACTTATGGAAGCAAACAGATTTTCAGATTAGTCTACTCAAGCCTGCTCCACCATTCAATAAGATCATGGCTAATCTTCAACCTTAAATCCACTTTCTTGCCCAATCCCCATATTCCTAGATTCCCTTACATTCCAAGAATTTTATCCCAGCCTACAGCATATTCAACGACTGAGCATCCACAGCCCTCTGGGGTAGAGTGTTATTGCAGTCAAGACTGAAAAACAAAAACGGACCTGTGCCAATTTGTTTCTTTCTTGTTCACATCCTTTAATGCCAGACTCAAACAGCTCAAGGCAGACAGAGGAAACATTTCCTGGCGCCTGAAACGCATGGTGTTTTCTCGCTGGTAGTGGAGTACCTGACGGAAACACTACCTTGTATGTGTCAGATCCGGACTCATTACTCTCCTATAAAAAAAAATAGGATAAAATAATATGCAAGGGACTACCTATAAAGTGTCAACGAAGATGTTACCGCATAAACGAAGACACTACAATAGAATAACTTACAAAGCAAAATATCTCTACATCTTGATATTTTATTAACAGGTGGAGAGGACAATTTTCAACTTCCCCACAAAAAACAATACAGGACAATATTCTTAATAAAAGCATTGAGCACAATCTTATTCTACTTTGACAAGCCAGAATTTTAGTAATTTGCAACAGACACTTCTACATAGCATTAAGCCCCACGTTGGATGAAATATAGATATCATGGATCTTCATTATTGTTAATTAAACATGAGTGGTAGCACAGTTAACAAATCAAAGGGCAACTGGAGTAAATACAGTCCATGACGCACTGGTTTTAATAAACGCTTATGGTAAATCATTGATTGCCTGCTATAGGTTGCACAAATATGTGATTTAGAGAATTAGATACTGCAAATGAAAACATATCAAGATGACCTGGATAAGTAAGATTATTTTTATCTTTCTAGAATCAGAAATCAGATTTTAATACCTTAGCAACAATGTTTCGTGCAGAGCACTCCACAATGACAGAAACTTCCTCTAATGAATTGTTCTCCTTTCCCAACAGTAACGCAGCCTCGATAGCTGCACCAACAGCTATCACTTCATCTGTGGGGATGGAGTTTAACAAATCAACATCTGGGAACAGATCTCGAATCATCTGCTGCAACTTTGGAATGCGAGCAGAGCCCCCACAAAGAACAACCTAAAAAGGAAAGAAAATATATCTTAAACACTTGAGGAATTAGAACAGACTAACCTATTCTAATAAATAAAATGAAGTTTCTGGTTCTCAAGAGTTCCAAAGAAACATCTGGTTTATTATGGGACAGAATTAAAGGAGAATAGACTGTCATTAATAGATCCTAAATTTTTGAGACAAATATTCTGCCTCAGACTGAGGTGGTGGTGGCATAGTGGTATTGTCACTGGGCTAGTAATCCAGAGACCCAGGGTAATGCTCTGGGGACCGGGGTTTGAATCCCACCACGGCAGATGGTGGAATTTGAATTCAATAAAAATCTGATGATGACCATGAAATCATTGCTGATTGTCATAAACATTTGGTTCACTAATGTCCATTAGGGAAGGAAATCTGCCATCCTGACCTGGTCTGGCCCACATGTGACTCCAGACCCACAGCCATGTGGTTGACTCGTAAATGCCCTCTGAACAAGGGCAATTAGGGATGGGTAATAAATGCTGGACCAGCCAGCAGCACCCACATCCCATTGAACAAATTAAAAAAGATTGTCTGCCTCTCCCAAACAAAATCAGAACATAAAAATATGGGTAAAATTGCCCAATTGTCAAATAAGTGTGTGCTTGAACTGAATGTTTGTAATCAGAAAATCAGCTTTAATCTAATTGAACCAGCAAAACATTTGAATAAATTAATACAATACTTAAACAAATTCATCTGACATTATAAAGTATAATGCTAAACAGAGATGGTGCGTATAATTAGCTAACTCTCGACGTCTCCCACTCCTCCAGAATCTTTTCTCAACCATCTGCGCACAAATTATTCAATGCGTAATATACTGCAATGCTGCCTGTTAATGCAACAAAAAAGATAAAGCCTCCACATCAGAACAGCAGCATGCAAACACAGACATTTCTATGTTTTAAATGAGGTTTAACCTTAACTATTTTTGAGTAGGGAGGGGTCATTATTAAGTCTAGCCCTAAAATGAGGAGGTTTATGAATAGATCAGAACTTTATTTTTAAACATGAGGCATTATAACTCGCCTTCTTTTAATATTATTTTATAGGATGTGGGTGGCACAGGTGTGAAGGGAAGAGAAAGGGTATGCCATTTATAGATTGTCCACTACACGGTCAGTGTAACACATAAGCAGAGACCCAATCGCCTATTCTCTCTCCCCCCCCACACCGCCCCCCATCTCCCATTGAAAACGAGTTGCCAGTTTTCATTGACGAAGCTGAGGCTAACAGATAGGGAAGTAGACTGGAATGGCTTTGCCTGCAATCAAATAACCTGCTGACAGTGTGAAGGCTTGCATTTGAACAAAAACTACCCTGAATACCAATGTCACAGAGGCCACAAGAATAACTGGCAAAGTAATTGAAAAACAGAGTGCCGGGACAATTGGGGTGCTTCTTCTGCCATTTGTTGGAGCAAAGTAAATAAGAGTTACTCTGAAACTACTCTATGCTATATTGAGTGTGCTTTATGTTGTCAAAGAATACTTACTTTGGAAATGTGCACCATTTCACAGCATTAACATCCACCGTGATGTCATGCAACCACATTGGCTCCCATGTGCATGGCACGAATTGTCATAAGTGCAAGCAACAACAATGTAGTTTTATATGCAAGATTTTTGTTATTGCTTCTCATCAGATTATTCTGATGATTTTAAAACATATTAGAATGTTTCAAATAAACTTGTTCCCTTGTAATATTAATGCTTATATGGAAACATCTATATTTCGGTTTCTGGCATGAATAATTTACTTATGATATGCCAGCGACGCCCAAATCCCGTGAACAAATAAAAAAATTAAAAACTAACCAATTTATTACCTTCAGTAGCAAAAAGGCAATGAAATATTTATCATTTCCATAAGCTCCCATTGTTTCTCTTTTTGCAGTAGCAAGCGAAAGTAGGTGAGGTTGGACCAGTCAGTGGTCCATGGGATTTTTTGCCCTGCTTAACTGATCCACAGACAAAATTTTTTTTTTGAGAATCACAGGTTTAGGTCAACATTTATATTTCAGCATCTGTATACAAACCTTTGATATTTCACTTCCAGAAAGTCCTGCTTCTTCCACAAGCTTCTGAATAGGTTGGACACTTTGACTGAACAACGCAGAACATACAGATTCAAATCTTGCTCTAAAAATAAGATGCACACTTAAATAAAAACAGTCCACTTTTCACAAAAGACTTTGAATTCAAGAGGATTAGATAGCTTCAGGATTTGTTGCTCATGAAGGGAATAATTGGTATATCAGACAGTCAACGTTAACTGGATTTCCATTAAGGTCATAATTTGTTAATATTAACCATTAAAACAGTTCCAAAATGATTTCATGTTACAAAATGAGGAAATATTGAAACTGTTTCAATAAGAAAATCTACAACTAAAAATATTCACGCCAAAAATTAACAGTAGAAAACACCATCTTCTTTCATTGGCCCAATGGAACAGGGCAGGCCGAGGGAGGATTTGAAATTATGAGGGCCCACCTGGAGTGCATAGGAAGGACCTATTTCCCATGGCAGAACGGTCAATAACCAGGGGGAATTCTTATGATTGCCAGGTTTTAAAAGATTGTTGTTTTAAACAATCCATTTAAGGTAAAATGCAGTCGTGAGGGAGGGTCATTTGACCTCATTTGAATTCTGCCCAACAAGCCTGGGCGGTTTGGTTGCTACGGGGACAAGAGTCAAAAGACTTGCTGAATAAGCTGCAAACTTCTCACACCTGGAAACAAAGGAAAGGGCATTTGTGCTGACAGCGAATGGACTTTCAGTCTCCAGGCTTTTCGGGCAGAAAAGAGAGGGAGAAAAAGAGATAGACGAGAAGGACTGCAGTTAGTGTGGTCAGCAGAGAGAAGAAGCCACGAGTTCTTTGCAAGCTACCGAAGCAGTATGCGGGAGGGAAGACGCTCTCTGGTTGAAGAAACACATCCTGTAGCTATCCAAGGAATCCAGAAGATTCATCCTGGCATGGTCAGTGGTGGGAAGAATAATTGTTGCAGCAGGCTTTACTGCTGATAGTGGATTTGGAAACTGAGGCACAGACTACTCCAGCTACCTCAATAAAGTGGACCCTTTTTTCTCACCACCTCAAAATGGAGGTAATCCTAGGAAATATGTAACTAGAAAATACAGGCGCCAAGGGAAATGGAATTTGAATATAGAAGCATAGAGTGATATAGGAGGTGGTCATTCATCCCTTTGTCTCTGTGTCTGATGCCAAAAGGCTAGAAGCCAGACTTTAGATAGAGACCTAATGCTATAGCCATAGCTAAGATTCAACACCAACACATCTCTTGGCTTTATACAACTAACGATATACATACCTGGACACACTGCAATCGAAGTCTAAGCCTTCATGAAGTGAATCTACAAAACAGTTTGAACTTCCCAAAGTTGATAATGTATGCTTAGCAACTTCAGCACTATTAACAAGCTTCATCATGGCTCTCGCATTGCTCTTTATATCGTGTCTAAACGATCTATTAAAAAAAAAGGGTTACAATTTTACTCTGGCAGAAATGGAGCAAGTATTGAAGGTGATCCAACATGTTCTGTATTTCTACTGTGCAAACTCTTACCTCTGAAATTCTGAAGCTAAATACTGTGCCAAGGCTTCTGTGAAACACTCTCCTCCTATGCTATCATCAGTATGAGAGGCAAGGACTCTGTACATGCCACTATTTACCTCTACTATCGCAACAGATAGTGATGATCCACCAAGTTTGTAAACCAGTGCATTACTATAAATGGATAGAAAAAAAGATAAAATTATACGAAACAAAAACTGTCAAATTTCACTGCTTAGCTTGCTCCAAACACGTTTACACAACTGAAACCCACATTAAGCAGGGTTTAATCAGCAATATTGAGTGCAGATAGTATTGCTTTGAGCTATGAAAATGAACGAGATACTATAAACGAGGTTAAACAGAACAACTCTATTAGGCCCAATCAGCAGATTTGATTTGTGCATGAATCATCTAGTAAGATTTTCAATTTTTAAAAACACTCCTTGTTCTTAAAGTCCCATCTCAATTCACAAGACTGGAACAAATTTATTATATGCAAATATTTATATAACCACAACTAGGTATAAAGGTTCCATGACATTCTACTGAACTATTGATCACACAGGTACAGCTTAGACAAGGCAAATTTCAAATTTTTTGCACCGTCACACTCACTGTTTCAACCATTAAAATACTAAAATAAACTACCTTTTCTCAGCAGGTGCCTCCTGTCCAACTCCAAATGCAAGAAGAGCTGCTGCTGGTTCATGAATCAATCGTAACACATTGAAACCAGATGCCTGGGCTGCCTGCCTACACAAACAGAGTATAACACACCAAACAGCCACATAGTAAATATTCTGACACAGATGTTTCAGCGATGAAAATTTATTGTTAGCCATCTATTAACTGGAGTACACAAGGAGAAAATAAAACACTAATTTAACTTGGAAGAATGTCACACAATCAAAAATGAATGAAATGTAAAGATGTGAACTGACAAAAAGGGGCCAAGTGTTTAAATGCACAGACCAATGAAAAGTAGGTGGATCAGTTTGAACTTTTGCAATTGGATAGATTTAGGAAGGTTTTACTTAGCTTACCTTAGAACATTTTTCTGGTTCTTCCCAAAGTCCAGTGGGACAGTTATGACAACATCATTTACGTCAGATCCCAATGCTGATTGTGCTGTTTCTGTTAACACAAAAATAAATTCAATTTAGCAACAGAAATTAAAACTTAAAGTAGTGGAAAACTAAGTTATTTAACCTCAAAACATATACATTATTAACCCTACACCCCACAATTACCATCATGCTGGCTACCACAGGTTCCATCCTCTGTTTATATACCTTTACTCCAGCCTTGAATACGAATATCTGCCACGGCTCACTTGGTAGCACAGTCAACTGAGACAGAAAGTTGAGAGTTCAAGCCCCAAACCAGGGCTTGAGCGCAAAAATCTAGGCTAACGCTCCAGTGAAGTGTTGGAGGTCCTGTCTTTCAAATGAAACTTTAAACCGAGGTGAATGCAAAAGATCCCATGGCACTATTTCAAAGAGCAAGGAAGTTATCCTCATGTCCTTATCAATGCTCATCCCTTAATCAACATCACAAAAAACAGATTATTTGGCCAATATCACATTGCTGTTTGTGGGAGCTTGCTGTGTGCAAATTGGCTGCCGCATTTCCTACATTACAACAATGACGACAGTTCAAAACCACTTCATTGGTTGTAAAGTGCTTTGGGACATCCCATGGTTGTGACTGATGCTATAGGAACGCAAGTCGCTCCCCCACCCCCCCACCCGGTCTTTTAATATAAGTATAAATCTTGTTTTACATGATAGGAGAATGTAGGATGTAGAGATCAATGTACCTGAACCTGCTTGATTTTTTGTCCATTAATTTTGATAATGTCACATGGACAACGATACAAGATTCCACCCCCCACCACCCCCTCCCCCCCTCCACAAAACTCTGCCAGACTAATTCAGTCATTTAGAATGAAGGCACGGGCATGACAGGATCAAAAGCTTTTAGAATGTTCACTGTAATGCTATCATCACTGTTCCCCTTCACAACAGTTTAGATTTCTGTATTTTGGGCGTTTTATTTTCTTTTTATTCTCCGGATGTGAGCAATGCTTGCAAGGGTGCATATATTTCCCATCCTCATTTGCTTTGAGTCACTTCCATGAACCACTGCAGTCCTTGTGGTGATGATGCGCCCACTATCGTGCTCTGATAGGGAATTCCAGGATTCTGTTCCAGAGATGGTGAAGAACAGCAACAGATGCCCAAGTCAGGATGGTGAGTGGTTTCTTACAACCACACTTATCTTCCTTTGTGCCAGTTATGATTCTAGCCTATAGCTGGGTTCCCACATACCCCCCCAGTGAATTTTACAAGGTCTCTTTGGTGCCATATTCAGTTGAATACTGTCTTGGTGTTATTGGTAACTGCTCTGCTAACTCAGATTAAAATCACAATGCTCAGTATACCGATGCCTGTCTAGGTTTCTAGCCATGTTGCAGGTTTAGTTCATTAAAACATTTTACCTGTTCCCAAGTGTTAGCCTTACTTCCTAGGATCAGGGTATTAGCTTGAGCTCACACAAACACAGAATTATATAATTAACACTTGGTAAAGGACCCCACTACTCCTCAATGTAAACTCCTAGGTGGCCAAAGTAGATCCCTGATTCAATCCAAAATTACACCTCCCACCGAAGCCTGGTCATTTTTTAATATACATCAAATTTTAAGGCACATAATTTCCCTCTGAAAACAGTTACACTCACCCTTCATTTTCTCAAAAATCAACTTCATTACTTCTTCTGGAGGGACAATCCTGACCTCTTCCCCAGTATTAATCTCATATCTAGGTTTGCCATCCTTATCAATAACCTGTTTAAACATTTAAAAAGACAACTCAGCTTGAACCCAATCACAACACAATTAATTCTAAGCAACAAAACGATTGCAACAGCTGTAAACCGTAAACATTGTGTTGCACAGAACTCGAAAGGGGTGATATTCCATGATAAATCCTGTACGTTTCGCAGACTACAAAACAAGCGCGACTTCCCCGGTCACACTGGTAATGTTAGGTTGAAAGTCTGGTCCTTCACTCTTCCCTTTGGATAAGGTACTGGTGTAAAAAAAAAACTTGTTATTAAAGTAGTCACTGGCGGGCGACTTTTGCACGTATTTTCTGTTATTGCAAGCTTTTCTCGAAGTATCACATTTAATGCAATCATTAAAAAAGCAGAATGTTTCCATTCGAGTATAACTGCTCTAAAGCTACCGTAGAGTGCTGCAAGGGGAAAGCCATATCCCCTGCAGTGTGAACCTACCAACACTCTAGCCTGGCTGTACTCTAAACAGTGAACGCTCTCACGTTTTCCTTATTACCACTGCTTGTTTTGTCCTCCTTAAAGCAAAGCGCTCGTTTGTTCTGATGAAAGGTCACACACCTGAAACATTAACTCGGTTTCTTTCTCTCCACAGATGCTGCCTGACCTGATGAGTAAATTCCAGCATCTTCCATTTTTATAAAACAATGCTACATGCTTTTTCATTTCCGACATATTCAAGGCCACCTTTTAGTGGCCAAAATATATTTTCAACAAGCCACTAAAAAAAGTTATAACAGCTTTCCAGAAGTTAAGTTATAGTACCTCACTGCTGTCCTGTAGCTATTTATTTATTTTTTACAGCACTCAATAGTAAGGCAAGAAAAACATCTTTCAAAGCTTTGGTGTTAGATGTTATCAAGACGTTTGTTTTCATGAGCAGGTTAATCTTAGAAGTGCATTTTTGCACTCACATTGATGATCTCTCTTCATCAGCGTTCAAGCTGAATGACAAGAATGAAGAAGAATTAGCCAGTGCTCTAGGACCAAGTTACAATGATTTTCAGGTTTTGCTTTTAAGAAAGCGAGCTTAAAAGAGCGTGCAAATAACTTCCTAAAACAGGCCATAGCCATCTTTATGTCAATACTTACAGAACATTTACTTTCAGCCACATGCTTCTGAACTTGAGGATCATCAAAACTAGCAAAAAGTTAGAAACAACTTTGAAAATGGAAGGACAAAATTTAATTAAAAGAACGTAAATGTATAAAATTGCAAAATACTTGCGCTCTTTCAAAAACGCTGTTATTACATGTGCCCCGATTACAACATGTATATAAAACATCTACCAGAGAGACAAATAATTTATTTTTATTAGATTTCAGCCCACTTGTGTGGCCTTCTAACTGGAAGGAATTCTGCACAGGACTAAAAACATAAACCAGGCCACGTATCAGGAATGAAACAAAATCTCACCCCAAATTCTCTACTTTACATCCCTCACTGCATTACTACTGTTAGATCTGTAGACAACTTCCAGCAAAGACTTCAATTCTTTCCTGTTCCTTAGATTTACCTAAAGTATTTCCACTGTCCCAACATCAAACCTACACTAAATTTATCACACTTTTTGTCAGGCAATAGATTCTAATTTTTCATCACACATGCTTTATTTTAAAGCAGGTATTTTACTACTTTTCATAATCTTCTCTATTCCTGGAACATCTTACCTTTATCACTTCTTCTAGTTTGTCCTTTGATCTTAATCCCTCTTTTTTCTTATCTTTAGGTTAAGAATGTTTCCACCCATTCCATCTCCCCCCACTATTATTCATTTTAAAATCCTTTCTCCTGTCCTATCGATACTTTCTGCCTTAAGTTTGAGCCCAGTCAGGTTCAGATGCAGTCCATCCCAACTGTATAACCCCCTCCAGTACTAATACGGGTGTCCCAGGTGCCACAAGCCCTCTGGAGAATTGATGATAATTGCAAAAAAAGTTAAAAACTAATGCAGCTTAGTTATGCTGTGTAAAAATTTTCTGGTAATTTAGTTGGGGTTGTTACGTGAACACACATCCAAATATAAATTACTGGAATTCTTACAAAGGTTTGTGAATTCTGAAATAGACTTTGAATTCAATTGTGCAAATATCAAAGGCTTTGGCGAAAAATTATAGAATTGCATTCCAAAGTGAAAGATTTTGCACAAAATATTTATAAAATTGCAATCAATTAAACATTATCTTCATATTCACTGAAATACCGCCTCATTACAAACAAAAATAACCTCCTCAGAAAAAGCACAATGTACAATCCTTGCATTTTACTATAATCATCCAAAATGACCAAATATTTGATATCTCCCCTGTTACAACTTGGGGAACAAACATCTGAACAGCAACTTCTACTGAGGCAAGTAAAGATACATTTACGTAGGACTGGTTGCAAAGATTTCAGCACTTACCGTCTGCCAAGAATCTGTTTCACTTTCACGATAGTGTTTGAAGCATTTCTGATTCTACCTTGTTTTGCTGCCAAGCCAACAATCTAATAAATAAAGCAAATAATGAGACTCTCATAATTCAACGATGTGTACAATGTCAAAGATATAAAATGGTTTCAATTACCTTCTCATTTTCTCCATAAGCAATAACTGCTGGGGTAACACGGTCACCGGCATCATTTGCTACAACATCCGCTCGGCCATCCTAGGTGGAAATGAATTCAAGTTTCACATTACAGGAAAAATACATTAAAAACATCGTTACTACTTGCTACAAGCTGTGAACAAAACTGTATTCAAAGGATATCTAACTAACTGGACGGTGCAGTGGATTATCAAACCAACTTTCAACATTTTTGTGCCAGCCATGGCTGTTAGTGGCGTTCTTGCCTTTGAGTCAGAAAGTTGTAGGTTCCAGCCCCACTCCAGCACAAATTTTGAGGTTAACAATCCAGTGCGTTACTGGAGGGGAGTGCTGCACTGTCAGAAGTGTCCTTTTCAGATGAGATGTCTGCATCTCGGGTAGATGTAAAAAAATCCTGTGCCACTATTTTGAAGGAAAGCAGGGAATTCTCCCCAGTGTTCTGGCCAAGATTTGTCCCTCAATCAACATCACAAAACCAACTACCCAGCCATTAGCACATTTCTGTTTGTTAGAGCGTGCTGTGTGAAAATTGCTGTCGCATTTTTAGTATTATGACAGTGACTTGTTATGATCCCAGTTATGAGAATATTGGACAAGCCTGATACTTGTTAGGACCTGGCTCGGTAGGCCAAAAATCATTTAAATAACAATGTGTGGAAGAACAAAAGGTAAGGAAATAAGCAGCAGGGCTCCAAGATGAAACTGAAACATCAAAAGAATCTTTACTATACAAACTTGGACAAAACAAACAAGCAATAATAACTAAATAGGTACACCAAGAAAATAAGGTAATGACTCTAAACAATGAGTTACCACTTTAAACTCAATCCAACAGACCTAGCCCAGCTTAACCGTTTTACTGTGGCTTTCACTCCGATAGGTTTTTAAACATATGCATAGTCTGGGAGGCAGTTCCTCTTTCCCTGCGTCTGGCTGCACAGGTCACAGCTTAGCTCTAAGGTACATCCCTACCAATACAACCTCCTGGTCCAAGTATAGGCTTTGCTGGCAGTCACACGCCACGACCCACCAAACACACAGGCACTCCCTTGGCGTCTATTCCGTAGCTGGACCCCTCCTCTCTTTAGAGCTAATTGGTCCTACGCAATTCTCTAGAGCTCCCTCTTTTCCTCTCTAAACATAGAGAACTGAGTTCCCTTGTTAAACATAATAGGTCCGCTTCTCTTACACTTTTATCCCTAAACAAAAATAAACAAAACCCACTAGTTTTCCTTTCAGAGCATAGCTCCACCCTCAGCAATTTTCTCTATAGAAACCTCAAGGCTTTCTTGCATCTAAAAGCCTCTCAGCTGGGTCAAAAGTTCAAGCATGGTTTATAAACACACACAAGCATGCTAAACCAAACCAAAAGTAAGCAACCCCCAATTTACCTTAAACTGAAACCAAAACTCTACATTCTTGACCCTTAATATAATCCTCAATAGAGATAGTTATAACTGAATACACTTCAAAAGTAATTCATTGACCTGCAAAGTGCATTGAGGCATCCTATGATTGTGAAAGATGCTATTTAAATGCATTTAAAGTCTTTTTAAAGTCTATATGCAAATAAAGTCTTTCTTTCATTTGAAAACTATGGTGCAATGGGCTGGTGAAATTTCCAATACGCTATGACATATTATAAATCCAACCTGGACCGATTTTCTATGAGAAAATAAAGGAGGTGACTAGAGGAAGGAGAAGTAAGCAAACACAAAGATAGTCAAGATGATATTCTGCTTACAGAACCCGAAGTAAAGAATAGATAGAAAGAGTAAATCGAAGACCTGTATGACAAGATGGTAAGTCAACAGAACTAGAACCTGGGAAAGACAACGACATTTCACAGGATGATTTAGGACCGGATCTTCTGGAGTGTGAAACGTTTAGAGCTAGAAAATAAAAGGACAGGAGAAACAGAAGAATGCGATAGAACCATTGCATAATAATAAACGGACTGAGACAGGGAGAGCAACAAAAAAATTGGTTAACTTGTGCAAGATGTACACGAAAGGAGAATAGCTAGAAAAGTTTGAGGAAAACTAAGGCCCCATTGAAGAAGATGGCGAATACAGGTACCGGACCCTGCATCCAGGAAGCTCGGGACCGGACGTGTGCCGGATACGGGGATTTTCCAGATTGAGTCCTGGAAAATCTGTTGAAAGTGACAAAGACAATCCAAATTGATTGGAGAGATAAAAGAAATAAAAGAATAAGTGTAGCTCTGGACATGGGACAGATTACTACAATCTGGACAGTATTTAGTAATCGTGGCTGTCTACAATCACCATTGTTCTTTAACATCAATGCAAAAGCCATGATTAAAAGAAGCACTAGATAAGGTACGGAAAGGAGTTGAAGTAGGTCAATTGGTGAATGTCGAGAGGTTTGCAGATGACCAGGCCCTAGTGGCTGCACAGCAGAAGATCTAATGGATAAAATGAATGAAGTGGTGAAAGTTGACAGAATGAAAATTAATGTAAAAGATGAAAATTGGAAGAAATAATGATGGGAAAGCCAAGATCAAAATAAATGGTCAACAGCTGGAGTCATAATTTAAGTACCTGGGAAGCATCTTGTCAGAAGATGGTTACAGCCAGAAAGAAATCACAACTAGAATAGCAATGGTAAAGAATGCTTTCTCAAAACATAAAGAATTGCTCAGCATAGAATGAGTAGAGATCTTAAGAAAAGGGTTATCAAGACTGTGATTTGGAGCGTCTTATTGTATGGGGCTGAAACGTGGAGCTGAAGAAAAGCAGACACCCAAAGACTAGAAAGTCGTGAAATGAGGTTCTGGAGAAGGATAGAACGGGTAAGTTGGAGAGGACACAAGAGCAATGAAGAAATTCTCAGCAAGGTGGAGGAGGAAAGATTGTTAGCGAATATCATCAAGACAACAAGGTTGGATTGACCATACTCTAAAGTATGAGAACTTGCTGCAGGGGATGAGTGAAGGCAGATTAGAGGGATGTAGACCAATAGGGAGAAAGAGAATAATGATGATGTAAGGCAACTTGAAATTGAAAATCGGAGGCTCTGATGAACAACTGAAAAGGGAAGCGGAAGACCACAAGGTGTGGAGAAAGAAGTAGAGAACCTGCCCTTAGCCAGATCACCACTACCTGGACAGATGGATATGGGAATCTCCACTCTCTGTAGATTATAAAAGTTCCACATAAAAGAAGCTAGTTCTTCGGAAACAAGAGGCCAAAGTTCAAACCAACAGCTTCATTAATTATGCCACTGGATTGCCAGGGAAAACTATTCGTTCTAGTGTGGGAGGGATGTGCTATAGCTGTGCACTTTCTGGACCCAAGAGTGCATGAACTGGCTATGAAATAGGATTCTGGGAATGTACTCCACAACCCAGCACTAATATTCTTCACCTTAACAACTTAAAAAGCATTTCAGATGAATTCTGAGATATTTAAAAACTGTTTGGTAACTTAAGACATCATGCAGTCTCAAGATATAGAAAATATTGGAAATACTCAACAGGTCAGGGAGCACCTGTGGAGACAGAAGCAACATTAACATTTCAGGTCGATGATCTTTCAAGATAGCTGGGAAAAAAGTATGGAACAGGGTTCACGTACAGAGGCAAGAAAAGGAGCCCAAGCTCAAAATTACCTTGTCTACAATTCCTCCCAACCAGCTTCATACAAGGATTCTATTCTCCCAGTTTTTCCCTTTCCATCGCATCTGTTCCAAGAATGCAGCCTTCTATAACTAATGCTTCCTTCAGATCTTCCCTATCCTTCAACTGAGGATTCCCTCCAAGATAGTTAACACTGCCCTCAACCATGTCCATTCTATTTCCTGCACTTCTGCTCTCATACCTCCCGAGAGAAGGTTCCCATTGCCCTCACCTTCCAACCCACCATCCTTCAAATTTAGTGGATCATTCACTGCCATCTCCAGCACGATGCCATCACCAAACATAAATTTCCCAACCCTCTCAGTATTCAGAAGGACTGTGTCCTCTATCTCACCCTCCCTTTCACACAGCAGCTGTCCTTCAATTTCTCCACACCCCCCTGCCCCTACCCCCACCACACCACAGCCCAGGGCCCAAAAACTCCTTCCAGGTAAAAGCGATTTACTGGTACTTCTTTCAATTTAGCACACTGTATAAGTTACTCACAGTCTCATCTCCTTTACATTGAGACGATCAATCACAGATTGCTGATTGTTTTGCTGTACATCTCCAGTCAATCCACAAACACAGCCATGAGCACTTGGTCACCTGCCATTTTAATTCTCCACCTTAGTCCCACTCTGACTCTCTTGGTCCTTGGCCTCCTAAAGCTCAATGGAAGCTCAAGGAACATCTTTTGATTAAGCACTTTATAGCCTTCTGCACTGAACACTGAGTTCAGCAATTTCAGATAACTACTGCCTCCACTTTTGCAGAAACACCTGTTGGTAACGATTCTGCTATTACCAGTCACATCTCCGCTAGACCCATCTTTTGTTGTTTTTTTAAAAAAAAATTGTCCCATTACCATTCTGTTTTGCTTTGCACCATTATCCCTTTTGTCATTTACACTTTCTTGCCTCCCACCTTATCATGGTCTTCCTTTCCTCTGCCTCTGTACTTGCTTAAAACCTGTTACTTTCCTAACTTTTTCCAGTTCTGGTGCAAGTTTATCAACCTGAAACGTTAATTCTGTTTCTCTCTCAATGGATGCTGCCTGCCCTGAGTATTTCCAGCATTTTCCCTTTTTAAAAGTTGCCAGCATGTGCAGTATTTCACTTTTGAAAAAAAAAACTATATTTTTCTGAAACATACTCAAATATGTAAAATTAATGTTTTAAATGTGCCCTGCCCTAATATTGATAGAAAATTGAATATTATTATTATTAAATTTTAATATCTTTTATATAGAGATACTTTCTAACAAAAGGAACACAAGCTGTTACCATAATTAACACCAGAAGCAGTTCAACATCTGATGCAAATAAGAATGACATGCTACAAATGCTGATTTTAAAAAATCAAATCACAATTATGAAGGCCCTTATGGTTGCCAAAAAATTAAAACGTGTTAGCTTGATTCACGGTAGCACTGTCACAACCCAACACGAGGTCCAAGTCCCACTCCCAGATTTGAGCATGCACCATGACACAGATTTCAGTGCAGTGCCCAGGGGCTACTTTGTCACTTATTTATTCAGTTGCCCCTGGTGCTACCCCATTTTCCCACTAAACCAAACATCCCAGTTTCCCCCCCCCACCAACCACCCCCAGCCCTAGATTTGTTCCTTTCTGAACTCATCTAGCCCCTGAAACCCACCTCCTGATCCCTTGATGACCCCACTACCCCCAAACTGCTGACCAGCCCCCACGTTAGCTGACCGTGCAAGTTTTTCCTTTGCTCATATACCGTTCCCTTACCTTTCAAAATTGCCATCCTCTTCCTATTCCTCCCCCCCAACCCCTTCCTCAGGGGAACTACCCACTGCCCTTGCAACGTAACCCCATCACTGATCCCCACCCCCCACCACACCCACCCCAACCCCCCCCCCACCACACCCACCCCAACACCCCCACCACACCCACCCCAACCCCCCCCCACCACACCCACCCCAACCCCCCCCCACCACACCCACCCCAACCCCCCCCCACCACACCCACCCCAACCCCCCCCACCACACCCACCCCAACCCCCCCCCACCACACCCACCCCAACCCCCCCCCACCACACCCACCCCAACCCCCCCCCACCACACCCACCCCAACCCCCCCCACCACATCCCAACCCCCCCCCACCACACCCACCCCAACCCCCCCCCACCACAACCCAACCCCCCCACCACAACCCAAACCCCCCCCACCACAACCCAAACCTCCCCCCCCAAACAACATCCCAACCCCCCCCCCCCCCCCCCACCACAACCCAATCTGCCAAATCTGTGGCCTTTAGAGCAAATGGAGGAAATAGAACCTCTTGCCCAAAGTTCACATGGCTGCGTTTGTTTCTTTGTAAAGCAGCCCCCCCCGTGCCAGCAAACATCCCCCAGATACCGTGCAGGACGTTAGTGGCTACGGCCAATGGGCAACACCAACCACAACGGGTAGAGATTGAATTAATCGGGCTCCCTGACAACAGGCAGCGAGGCCACCCCGGGAAAGATCCCAGCCGCTGAGTGAACCCGGCACCGGCCTCCCCCCACTCTCTGTCTCTGTCTCCCCACAGCCCGGCCTCCCCGACCTTGTAAACGGCCACACAGCTGCACGTGGCCCCGATGTGTACTCCGATCGCCGCCATTGCGGTAACCAGGAGAAACCGCCGCGAACGCCGGGAAGGCACTCGGGACAGGACCAATGGGCGTGACGAATGGAAGTAGGCGCTGCGCCAGAACAATGAGAGGAGCGCGATGATTGGAGCAGCTGTCCACCAATGGGTGTGAGGAATGGAAGCAGCGCCGTGAGCTGACAATGAGAGGAGCGCGCTGATTGGAGCAGCGGACTACCAATGGGTGTGACGAATGGAAGCAGCGCCGTGCGAGGACAATGAGAGGAGCGCGCTGACTGGAGCAGGGGACCACCAATGGATGTGACGAATGGAAGCAGTACCGTGCGAGCACAATGAGAGGAGCGCGCTGATTGGAGCAGCGGCCACCAATGTGGTTGGTAATGGTGGCCCTGTTTACCTTCGGTTTTGAGGC